>NC_056726.1:1567241143-1567266143 GCF_019279795.1 Protopterus annectens
CAAGTAAGGCTTGAAAAACTTTGGTGAAAGTATCCATATTATGACGATCATTAATGTGTGATCAGTTTGTGTGGAAGTTATAAAATTTCAAATTCAAATATTGAATATGAAGTGAAACCATATATATATATATATATATATATATATATATATAAATGTGTGGGAAAGGATGACACCAAATAATGATAAAGAAGCACAAGTAAGGCTTGAAAAAACTTTGGTGAAAGTATCCTATAGTTTATGACGGAGTCCATTAATGTCAGTGATACAGAAGACAAAAATGGGACTGGAAAAAGTTCAGTAAAATTTCCTAAAACATTCTTAGAAAAGTATTGAAAAAGAAATGAATGATGCCTGACATACCTAGGAAATAGTTATATATATAAGATTAAAATAGTGAGAGACAAGGTGGCAAATGAAAACATGAGGTTGATGAACTGGTAGCTTTCTGTATTCACAGAAGAGGAGGAAGGTAGTGTCCTTAGATAGAATGGAGCTGGAAGAATGTCTCCGTCATTATGGATAGATCAGTGAGGAGATGTTGGGAATACTAAAGGGGGTAAGGGCATAGAAGGGCCAAGGATCGGATAAAATACATTCCAAAGTGCTGAAAACAGAAATAGTCATGGAACTCTTGGGGGCTTATTTCTACCTTCCAGTAAGAGAAGATAAGGTGCCTAAGGACTGAATGGCAAAGATACTCATGCTACAACATAAGAGCAGATGAAGAAAGAAGCTAACAAATCACAGGCCAGTGCGCCTCCCATCTACATCTGCCAAAATTATAGACAGACTTTAATCTTGGATGTTCTCCAGTAAAAGAGAACATCAGACTCATCAGTTCTATGATGGATTTGATCTAGAGTGCGGTTGACATTTATGTCAGTGACTTCAATGCCTGCAATACTGTTAAACAGTTTTACTAAACATTTTGTTTCATTATTTCATTCTTTTTTCACTGATCTGATTTATTATGGTTTACAGTCGTAATAGTTTAACTGTTTACTTTTGTGTGTTATTTTATTATTGCTTGCCTATTTCTTGTGCATCCTTTGTACAGTTTTTTTTGTGTATAAGCACTTAAACACAGACAAACTAAAACTTTTGCTGAACATATTCAATGGAGACACTTGTTGACATGGCCTTGCTCATGGCTTGCATCATCATTGCATTGGAGAAGTTTGCTTTGCCTCACTGAATGTATGGCCCTGTGACTCTATGTACGTTGTTTGAATGGAGATAAGAGGGTGTAAGAAAGTAAGGAGTATCTTAACTAGAAACCAGATCTTATTCATATGTACTTGGAATATTTAGTTGGGCAGTTTATCATCTATTGATACAGTTCTGTCTATCAATTTGCCTTTAGTCTAATTCAGTATAAAACTATCTTTGAAACTGTAACTAGTCCGCTGCTAGATTTGGTGTTTAAATATTAAAGCTATTACTGCCACCTATGAGTGAATAATGTTGCTGGGGAGGCAGCTGTCTCCCATTTGTTAATTTCAGGATATTTTTCCTTGTCAGCTATTAAATGTATGCAGTTTTGAAATAAACATTTCGACAGGTTGCTATGGGGCTGCAATCTACAAAGGGTGACATCCTCCGTATTGAAGTGCTTTGATATTAGCTAGGACTATATCTCACCAATAAGAAGTAGCAATTTATACTTTATAGAAATCCAGGAAAGTTTGTTGGCTCAACACAAGTTTATTGTATACAGTTCCAAAACGCACACCAAGCAAACTGGCACAGATTAAAAATAAACTTCACATCCACCATTAACGCAATTCTCCCAATACGTTTTCGTCATATAACAGACTTCATCAGATCAACACTCTAACCCCAACCTTTCTTTGTATATATACACACACTAATTGATCAAATAAATCAATTAATTAATTATCAATCAATAAAATTCTAAATTAAAACATTTAAAGCCTATTTTAAATAAGGGAAGTTTCTATTGATAAAACCTATTTTAAATAAGAGACCAGATAGTGAAGCAGTTAAGTTGTTCGCCTCCCATGCACAAGGTACAAGGTTTGATCCTGACCTCCGGCCAATGCATTATCTCCGGCCATTGCATTATAATTTAGAAACCAAAATATACAGAAAAGCCACATACTGTAATTCTTTTCTCCATTTCGATAGTGCCCACCCTATACATGTAAAGAACAACATAATAAAAGGGCAGTTTGTGAGAGGAAGTAAAATGACTAGTAAGAATCAGGACTTCCTTTTAGAATGTGATTTATTGTCATTTAAAAGTCATGCCATTAAGTAAACTAGAAATCCTGTGAAGTGTCTATAGGTGTAAGTGTGTACCTGTGTAAATGTTTTAGTGTGTGCACACACATGCATGTGTACTTCCTTATGTATATGCCACTGTGTATGAGTATGCGACTGTGTTTGTGGGTGTGTGTGTGTGTGTGTGTGTGTGTGTGTGTGTGTGTGTGTGTGTGTGCGTGTGCGTGTGCGTGAGATAGAGAGAGAGAGAGTGAGAGAGCGAGAGAGAGAAGGACTGGCATCACCCCCAGAACTGTTTCTCCCTTTTATATTCTTTGTTTGCTAGGATTGGCTTCTCTTCCACTATGAACCTGAACTGAAACTGGCCTACAGGGAAGAAGTGAATCAACTCATTCACTGGTGCACTGACAACAACTTAATAAATGTTGGGGAAACCAAGGAAATCACACACCTCTATCATCATCAATGGTGCTGCAGTGGAGAGAGTAAATAGCACCAAATTCCTAGGGGTACATATCTCACAAGACCTAAGTTGGGACACAAACACTTCCTACTTTATAAAGAGAGCACAACAACGTCTCCACTTTCTTAGGAGACTTCGTAGAGCTAACCTCCCCCCAGAGTTCCTACACCCTTCTACAGAGCCACGAGTGAGAGTGTACTGACAAACAGCATCATTGTCTGGTATGGAAAATGCTCTCAAGCTGATCGGAAGGCACTGGACAAGATTGTTAAACAAGCCGCAAAAATCATTGGCTCCAACCTTCAATCCCTACAGGACATAGGTTCATAGGTTTGTACTAGGCTAATGGCCCTAGAGCCTTTGCAAGCCTAGGCCATAGGATTACCCTAGCATCATGCCACCCAACCTTAGTTCCCAGTGCCTCTGTCGAGTAGAGCCACTGGAGTGATCCCTGGGGTGAATTTTCTATTTCTCATCCACTTATCAAGATTTCTCTTGAAGAGGGCCAGTGAGGTGCTCTGTTTGACATGTATGGGAAGTCTATTCCATAGCATGGGTAGTCTCTGGGTTATGAACCTGTCCCTCCAGCCTGTTCTGTTGATTGTGGTAATGAGGTTGAAGTCTCTGGAGCATGTGGTACAGAGGGATTGGGATTTCTTTAGATGTAGCATTTCTAACAGAGCTGGGTTAGACATGGCTTTCTAAATCAAGCAGAGATCGCCTCTAAGTAGGCGATATGAGGGGTTACAGTCACAATTTCGAAATACCAAAATCTTGAATTCAGAATCTCGAGATCTTGGAATCTTGAAATTGTGACCTCCCCCCAAAACACCACCCAACACATGACAAACATATGTATGCAGGGGGGAATGCCCCCCTGCACCCTCCAGACCCCCGGAACTTAAATATACCAACTCCAAGATCACACTACAGCGAGGACAAGGGAAATCTCCCGGTCCGCACTGTATGCCAGTCTCCATTCAGGATTTCAAAGTTTTAAAACTTTGAACATATGATCTTCGATCATATGAGATTCGAAGTTTTAAGCTTCGAAATTCTGAATGGTATCCGATATGAGACAGAGAACAGTTGGAGTTTTTTGAATTTGTCCATAAAGGACAAGTGTTTAAGGCCTAGGATCCTCTTTGTGAGGTACTTTTGTAGCCTCTCCAGTTGTTGCAGGTGTCTAGTAAGGTACCTGCCAAATGGGGCATTGTACTTGATGATTGGGCTAATGAGGGAAGAGTAGAGGGGGACAATGACCTCTTTCTTCCTGGATGCAAAACCTTAGTAATGAGATGTGCCACTTTCTGACCACAGTGGCAATGTGGTAGTCAAAAGAGAGTTTGCTGTCAACCTGTGTTCCCAGATCTCTTGTAATGCCCTCTGTGTTCAGTGGACTACCATCAATGTGGTAATTTATGGGAACTGGGTTTTTCGCAAAGGGGATGACAAAATTTTTTGGCATTGAGCTTAAGGCCATGGCTTTGACACCAGCCATTGGTCTCAGTGAGGCATTTCTGTAGGATGTCAACATCACTTGAGGAATTAATAATGGCTCCCAACTTGCAATCGTCTGTGAACTTTGTCAGCCAGAGTCCCTTTGTGTTGGCCTGGACATCTGAGAAGTAGATACCAAACAGGAGTGGACCCAGGATCAATCCCTGTGGGACTCCACTCATGACTGGTTGGCAGTCTGACTTGGATTCAGCTACTTTCACACTGTGGGTTCTATAATGTGAGCCAGTTTGCAACCCACTTAGTGATATAGGGGTTGATGCCTAGCGTAGTGAGTTTTTCTATGATTCTATGAGTGGGGAATGGTATCAAAGGCCTTGGCCAGATCAAGGTAGGCTGTATGAACCACCTTGCCTTCATCCACAGCTCTGGTGACTCACTCAAAGAAGTCAACCGTTGAGCAGGCATGATCTACCCTTCACAAAACCAAACTGTGTGGGATCCAGATTTTGGAGATTCCCTATATCCTTGTTTATTAGGTCCATGATGATGCATTCCATAGCTTTGCATATCAGACTTCTCAGGCTAATGGGGGTGATAGTTCCCAGGGTCTGTAGTCGCTCCTCCTTAGTGGAGAGGGATGACTGTAGCAGTGCGCCATTTGGTAGGGACAAAGCCTGAGGTGAGGCTGTGATTGAACAGGGCATTGAACTTCTTTGAATCAGTCTCCAGAGCCATGGACAAGGGTAAGGTGGTCCACACAGCCTAGCTTATCTAGAAGGCCTTTGACACCATCCCCCACTCTGGAATCATAGATAAGATTACTTTACTGTTGGGCATGAATTTCGTCACCCAATGGGTTGCTAACTGGCACTGACTGATCCACACCACACTGTAAGTAGTAGCAAATCCAGCTCCAGACAAGGATAAGTGAAGTGGAGTAGAGCAGTCCTCCAGTCAGGCCGCCTTTGTTTGGTCTCACTTCAGCGTACAGTCAACACTAAGGTTAACAAGTTAACTGGCTTTGCAGATGTTGCAGATGCTATTATTGAACCACCAAATTATGGTGAAAGGGTATGTGGATACTCTACAAAAAACAGAGCAGAAACAGAACAGACAGTTGGATCCCAAGCTCAAGTGATCTCATGTATTGTCTATAGGTGGGTGGCAGTGTATCCATGAATTACTATCCATGAATTAACAAACACAGCACCGATCGATACATCATCGCCACAACACAGAGGAAATCCTTCTCATGTCATCAGGGCTTTTTCATCCAGATGCCCCACGCTGACCGCCTTTAAAAACTCCATACTCCCTTCTGTCGGTCGTCTCGTCTCAGGACCTCTTCAAGAGGAACCTGTACCAACCTATGAACCTATGAACACAGGTGAGGTGCCAGTTCACTCTGTAGAAGGCAGCCAGGGATATTGTCAGGTCCCATAGAAGCTGTATTCTTGGCCTTGGACAGTGCTGTTTTAACCTGTGCAGCAGTAATACTGGGTACCTGGCAAACTACTGGTATTGTGATTGGTCCTTTGAGGGGGTAAAGTTGGCACTGAATCTGCTGGCCAGTATATTGGCAATATCTGTTGGCTCGGTATAGCAGGTACCATTGTGCAGCAGCTCAGAGCAAATCTGGGTATTGCTGTGGAGATTCTTTACATAACTATAGAAGGCCTTGTGGTTGTCTTTACTATCTGCTGCAATTCTGTTTTCATAGCTAGCTTTAGAGGATTTGATGAGGAATCTCAACTTTTTGCTGAGGCTGATAAGGGAATTTTTCCAGTCTTGGGATTTCACCTTATTCCGCATCAGTTTCCTCCTTCTGTTGTAAAGTTTGTTTATGGCAGGGAACCACCAGATTGGCTTCCTTTTTTTGGAGGAGAGCATCATGGTTCTATTGGGTATGGCGAGATCCATGCATTTGTGTACGTGTTTGTACAGTGCATTTGTGTATGATTCAGTGGTCATGCAACTATTCTCCATTTGCATGAGTGCCATGAAGTTAGCTACCTCTGTTTTAGGAGCCCAAAGTTAGCTTTGGAGAAGTTTTTCATGGTGGTTACCTTTGCGGGGTGGGGTGGCGGGAGGGATGTGGGTTTCCAAGGTGATTAGTTTGTGGTCAGATCTAACCAGGGAGGAGTTGACTACTGGTGTAGAGCAATGGTCATCCATGTTAGTAATGACTAGGTCAAAGATGTTGCTACCTCTAGTGGGGGTAAGAACGAGATGGTCCAAGGCATTGGAATTAATGAATTCCAGGAAATGTTGGGCAAGTGTATTGGTACATGAGTAGTATTCCCAGTTAATGGAGGGGTAGTTGAAGTCGCCCAGTATGAGGGTGTTAGGCTGGACCCTAATATTCTCCAGGGTATTTAGGAATGTGGAGTGTGAGTCTTGGGACATGGTTGGAGACCTATAACAGGCTACGACCTGAATTGCTGTTTTACCCAACGTTAGCTGCACCTGAAGTATCTCTGATGCGTTATGTTGGGCTTCCAGTCTGGAGGTGTGCACATCCTTTGCTATCCATTGCCAGTGCACAGCCTTTGACTATCACTCTCAAATGTATTGTACTACTGAATGATATGCTACCTTATTCAGCCTTGTACCACTAAAAATGTCTATGTTCTAACAAGAAAATTAACATTGTAAAGTTTTTAAGTATGTATGTATTCCAAGTTTTTAAACTATGTATGTATTACTATAATTGTGTAACTGGTATCTATATGTAACTATATAAAAGTGTTACTGTTAACTCTTCTATAACTATCCACATGTGGAGCTTTTCTCCCTGGTCTTCTGCTGAAAATGGACCTGTGTCCAGTCGGACTATCCTGGTTAACAAATGTAAAATAAAATAAATAAATAAAATAAATAAAGTTATGAATATGGAAACACTACCACCTTTGGAGCTTCGGTCCAAGTTCTGGGGCTGAAAGGTGTTGAATGGGTTATAGCCTGGTAGTACAGGGGTGCTTTCTGCTGCCTGGAACCAGGTCTCTGTTACAACACAAATGTCGATGTTCTCCATTTTAAGGAGTGCTTCAAGAGAGTGGATTTTGAGATTTAGACTTCTAGCATTGAGCGTCATGACCCTCAGATTGCATTTGTTTGTAGCTGTTATGGTGGTAATTTGGTCTTTGGAACACCGCCTAAAAAAGGCACTATAGGGGTGGCCCTCTTGGCCAGTATCTGGAAACCCAGGGGTGACAGATGGCAATGCATCGAGGTCTGTCAATCATGTCATCCCAGGCAGATACTGGATCCCCTTAGAATGACACCAGAAACTTAGCCAATTGTTGGGCTAGGGTCATACCCACCTGGGCTACATTATCCAAGAGCTCCTCCATGTCTCTTTTCATGTAGTCCAGGGAGGTATGTCTCAGGTCATTCACACCCACATGTACAATGACAGAATCATATCTGTACCTATTGTTGAGGGACCTGAGTGCATGCGTTATATGCGTACATATATTCAAACAGATGCTATGGCAGAGTCCAAAAATTATTGAGGGATATAAACCATCCAGCTCATGGACTGTTCAAACTCCTGCCAACAAGGAAGCACTACAGAAGCATTAGATGCAGGACATCCAGATTCCATAATAACTTCTTCCCACATGCTGACAGACTGGTGAATAACAAACCCATCGCCTGACGTTCTACTTGAGTAAAACATTTGTGTGCAATATATCACTGTTGTTTACATAAACCCTCTGAATAGCTCAATTCATACATCTCTATCTGCACTAGGAAAACTGTGAACTGTATGTTTATGGTATATATTGGTGGTAGGTAAGTCTACGTGTACCTCTCTTATTTATTATAGTGCTGTTTTTAGCATATCTTTATGTTTCTACTGAGTCTATTCCTGTTGTTGTATTTGTCGTGTTTCTGATATAAATAGAACTTTCAAATTTGTTTTACTTTATTTACTTTTTTGTATCTTATTTTTTCTTTTAATTTAAATTTTTTATTAATCTATCTTCCTTCTATAAACTATCATCCATATGGTATGAGCCTGAGTATTGAAATTTTGTGCAGTGATACGAGCTTTTTCTTGTATTGATCTGTATGACAATTTTTGTTTATTTATTTATTTATTTAACATTTGTTTACGAGGAAAGTCCGAATGGACACAGGTCCATTTTCAGCAGAGGCCTGGGGAGAAAATCTCCAACAATATAAAAAACAAACAAACATATTACAAGAAAAATTACAGAATACAGGTGCGGTGGTGGTGCTGTGGTAGTGTTGTCGCCTCACAGTAAGATGTTGTCATGTTCGATTCTCAGTTAGAGCGTCTTCTGTGTGGAGACATGCGTGAATGGGCATACCTTCATTGAAGGCTGTGCATCAGGGTCAGCAACTCGGCACGTAAAAATCTACTGCCAATCATTAGCGGACCGGAGTTCCACTGTGGTGACCCCTAACCAGGAAAAGCCGAAAGACACAATAACAACAGGTGGGGTCATCAATGAAACTACACATTGCAAAACATAAATAACCAAAAGAGATGACACATTAGCACTTTTAACAAAATTGGTACATCAGAGAGTATACAGTATTGTATATACTAGACTAGTATATATTTCAGAAAGTACAGTATAATATTTTTGAGGAACACTTGGAATGATTTGAGGTAAAAGAGGAAGGAAGAAGGCATAATAGGATAGTTCTGTAAAGTGCAGAATTAAAGAAAGTCAGAGGCTGTGTATGAACAGTGGAGAATATAGAGTTATCAGTTGGGTAGCAAGAGCAAAGCCAGGTCTTTTCTAAGTGAGTAAGTAGAAGTTTTTTAATTGTACTTTGGTGCAAATGGAAGTGATGGAAGTGGGTAGTTTATTCCATATTTTAGGAATGATGTTAGGGAATAAGGATTCTCCAGCTGATTTGTTAGCTTTGGTGGATTTAACTGGAACAGAGTGTTCTAGTGGTGGTGTATGGCTGCATAAGATCTTGAAGGGCTGGGGTTTTATCTGGTTCATGGAGTATTTTATGAGCGAATGTTAGTTGCTTGTATTGGAGGAGCTGATGGAGTTCTAGCCAGTTTAGTTGTCTAAGGGCTGTGCAATGGTGTGTTTTATATGGAGAGTTGTTAGTGAATTTGGCTATTTTACTATTTTAGTAGGGTATGTTTGCATAGTTTGGTTAGTATAAGGGAGGCATAGAGTAGGGGTGATAGGAGGTGTCCGAGCAATGGTAGCTTTTGTGGATTTGGTTAAAAATTTCTTGTTCCTGTAAAGGAGGTCTAATTTTTTTGTGAACTTTTTTGATAGTTTGGGCTATGTAAATATCAAATATTAGATTGTTGTTAATTTTGACCCCTAGCAGTTTGGTATGTGTCACAGGGGTGGTGATAGTTTTGTTTTTGGACTCTAGGGAGACATCTGGGAGTGTCTTAGGTGTTCTTGAGGGCTAGAAGAGGAGGAGCTTGGTTTTATTTGGGTTTAGAATGAGTTGAGAATTGATAAGCCAGGATTCTACTGATAGAAATGGGTTCTGGGTTATGGTGTTGAGGTCCTGCATAGTGGGGGCAGATGATATGAGGGTAGAGTCATCTGCGTATTGTATCACAGGTGCTAGGTGGGTGGCGGTGCGGAGTTGGTTGGTAAAGAGGGAGAACAATAGTGGTCCAAAGACTGAGCCTTGGGGGACAATAAAATTTACTTTGACTTTGACTGGATAAAGTGGTTAGCTGTGAATGACTGAAGGAATGCTGCATAAGGTATTCTGTAGTCATTTAACCATGTCTGATTCTTCGTTACTTCAAGAGCCTCAGCACAGCAAGCCTATATGTCCACCAGTGTTCATTCACCGAAGGATTTAAGTTCAAATAATTCAGAAACTGACCCATATTTCCACCAAACCACATGAAACAGCCCAGCAATCATCCAAATAACATTGCCACATGTTCAAGTGTCTCAAATAAGGGTTCCCATCACCATAAATCAATTTAAGCTGCAACTAGCCCATAAATAGGTCAGTGTATATAGGGGCAAAAGTTGCAGCCATTGCCGTACCTTCGGTCTGAAGTTTATTGCTAAGATAGATTTATTCAGTGTTGTTTTTTTGGACATTAATGTCACAAAACTTATTGATGGGACCATTGCTCCCAGTATGTATCAGAAACCATTCACCAGAAATTCATTACTGCATATAAATATGTATGTATGTCTATAGATATCTACATCATATACATACACACGCACATACACATACTCCCTCTCTCTCTCTGTCTCTCTACATACATATATTGCTGAGGGTTTCCTTGTAGTATCCTATGTATTACCTGTTAGCATGAATCATGCAGATGATACTGATTATTCATGTAAGCACTGTATAGACATTTTACAATCCAATGGCCACTGCTGTGTTTTAAAAACCTGGAAAATTAAAAACAAATGTGTAACTCTATACCTCTTTGTTTCTTCGCAGTATATTGTTGCATGACACTATAAATCATTTTTTGTCTTAACTTTTTTTCCTGCTGTGCTGAAACATGTCAGTGTCCAACACTTTTATATTAGCTATCTATCTTAATCTTTGTATATCTTCTCTACTGTTACTGATTGAGGCTGCCCATTCATGTGAAGCAGAGTTCCTCCCTAATCCAATTCAAGTGCAACTTGGACAACTGGATGGGAAAATGGAAATTCATCCCTGGTTTGGCACCTATGTCTCTGATGCAAACAGGTAATCTGTAAATGGTTCATCTCCCAGGCCCATGCTTACACTTATCATGGGTATCAAAACTTGTCAGAGATTTGGGATGCATGGCTAGGCTTAAAAAGGCACTTGAGATCGTTAGCCTAGTAAACACCTATGAAACTATGAATCTATAATTGCAGAGGTTTTCTCCCGGGGTCTCTGTTGAAAATGGGTTCCTGGCCCAGTCAGACATTACCCTTTAAACAAATGTAAATAAATAAATAAGTAATATACATGGTCCTTAATAAATGATTCATAACTGGTGGACTTTGCTAACAGGAAAAGCTTTGGATTCAGTACTGAAGCACTACTTTATTCAGGAAGGCTCATGTACTGCTGCAACAAATATCACTGGATTCAACTTCCCCCAGAGGAGTTGGCCTAAGTAATCAGTTTGTAGATTTCTTTTTGAAGAGTGCACTGCATTGCAACAGGTTTATTCTGGTCTGCCAGTATTATGAAGGGAAGGCAAGAGGTTCTCCCATTCGATTCTCAGCTAGAGTGCGGGGAATGCCTTCTGTGTGGAGTCTGCATGTCCTCCCCGCGGGTCGAGTTGCATTCTGAAAGACATGCGTGAATGGGTGTGCCTTCATTGAAGGTTGGGCGTCGAGCTGGCAACTCGGCACCATGAAAATCTAATGCCAATCATTAACAGACCGGAGTTCTGCTGTGGCGACCCCTAACCAGGAAAAGCCGAAAGACAAACAACAACAACTTCCTCCAGAGGAGTTGGCCTAAGTAATTAGTTTGCAGATTTATTTTAAAGCGTGCACTACATTGCAACAGGTTTATTCTGGTCTGCCAGTATTATGAAGGGAAGGCTTAGCAAAAGTCTGTTATATAACTCATAGAAATGTTAACCCACTATCGTGTTACATTTCTTCAAATGCTGAGCAATAAAAATAATGAATATTCACGCCATCAAATAAACAGTTAAATAGCATTTCAGTCTGGTGGTCTTCTGTTTATTCTGAAAAATAAATTAAGTGACTGATTCACAAACACTTCATATCTCTGTACCGTTTAAGCTGTCATCGTTTACTATATTATAATAAATAATGAATGACCTTTAGAAAGTCAACCAAAACATAACCTATTTAGTGGACTGCACTAAAATAAATGCTGAGGAGAAAAGCAATTCTTAATGACTATAGCAATTTATTACTGGTTTAAAAATATAACAGCAATATTAGAATATATGGTAGACAAGATGACTTAGTTTACTTTTAGTCAGAATAGCTTATAGTCATTTTTAAGAACATGGCCAGGATGATGACTATTAGAGTTTCAGAAGTCCCCAAAGGCCGTGACTGTCTTGATAAGAAAGGCATAGAGTATCTACCTAGTCTACGAACCTCAAGACTGACACACTACAGGTAATGGTGTTTGCAGAGTACATCATACCTAGACTCTGAAAACCCATGCGGATATTTACCAAGAGCATTTTAGGTATCATCTGACACTTATTCATGAAAACGAAGAAATCCTTCAAAGGGTTTGGTCAGTAAGGATCTTAATGTTTTCCATGAATTAGTTGAATGAGGATACTTCAAAATATTTTAATTCACATTTTAGACCCTTTATTAAAATCCTAGAGCAAGTATTAAAAGGTACTATAGATATTTATCGATATTTTATAAATACTGCATAACATTTTAATAGATTTTCTATAGAAATATGTGAATATTTGTTTTTATAAGAAACTTTGTTGGTGTAGTAGCTGGCATGACTTTACAAAGACTTGAAAAGGATACAAAATTGCTTCATTTTAAATGTTACTGGGACATGGGTACATTTGTACTGTCATAACTTAAAATCTTTTAGAAAAAAATAAAAAGATAATATTGTAAACAAAACCTGAAAAACATATTATACATGCTTCCAATACACTAAGCAAAATAACCCCAAACATTTATGATCTTCCATCAACAAACTTATACATCCTGGCCACACGATTCAACCAACCCCCTCTACTAACAGTACTAATGACAGCCCTGCCAGCCAATTCTATAAACATTTTATTAATACAGTAACTTCCCTTTTAGAGAAGTCTATCCCATATAATACCCCCTTCAGATAGTATAAACACATTTGATTTTGTACGCATCCCCACATCCACCATCAACTATTACTTTTTGAAACTAAAGACGAAAACACTTGCCCCAGACAATCTTCCTGCGAAGTATATTAAACTTGCAGCAGACACCCTAACTTACCCAATGTACATCCTAATAAACTCTTCCATCCAAGAAAGATATGTCTGTAAAATTTGAGAAAAAATATATCGTACCCCTATAGAAATGTGGCTCCTTAACTGATACCTCCAATTACAGGCCAACAACTGTTCTGTACCCCCCAGCCAAAGTCTTAGAAAAATGTGTAGCTTGCATCCTTTTAAGTTGGGAACTGCTGATTGAGTTGTCTGCTATTCTAAAAGTGTATTAGTTCTGGGTTAAGCACTTGGGCTTCAGACCAGTTATTTTACATTAAGAAGGTTTGTGGTCTGCACTCTTGTGGGAGGAGAGTCTATATTCTGCCCTTCTGAGCTGGGAATTTCTGGTTAAAGGCTTATTGCGCATGCTTACTTGAACTGTTTCTTTCTGAAATCGGTACTCCTTGTTTGCAGTAGCATAGACTAGATTCAGGCTGGCTGGATCTTGCTTTGTTTGTATAACTTGTGCACTGATCCAGGCCGTCTTTTTTGGAGAAGGTTTCTCTGTACCCTAGTGGCAGGACTGTGCAGTTAGAACTTGTCTGATTGAGGACTGTTGAAACAATGCTCAGTTTTAAACTTTTTAACTGGTTAATTGGGTAAAGTGTTGTTTTGATTGTATCTACTCTATTTTCTGAAAAAAAAAAAAAAAAAAAATATATATATATATATATATATATATATATATATATATATATATATATATATATATATACTTGTTTCCCGCCTTTCTGAACTAGTATAGTCCAGTTTGCAGGTTATTGCTGAATCCAGGGCTGTGTTACAAGTTTCTGTGTTGCCCATACCTTACTTGGATAGAAGGAAGTTTCTCTGTTCATCTGTGAGAGAGGGGAGCTATGCACAGCCTATCTGTTCCTGGAGGAGTGGTTTCAGCCCTGAGGTTAGTAGTTTATTGGCCATTTTGGGCTAATTTCTATCTCTTTCACTTCCCTGCTATAGAAACCGCATTTGCACAGATTTTACACTTGTATTCCGCTCAGCAAGTGCCTTCCAGGTGTTCAGCAGCAGAGAGACAATAGAATGAGTTTGGAGTGATTAAGTATCACTTTTCTGCTTTTCTTGCTGTCTTAACTAATTCAGCCTAAAACGCCAGTTTTTATCTGTGATTTAAAAAGTTTATTGCTACATACTGTACTTATTTGCTGCCTGCACTTGAATTAAGTCATTTTTGTGTTTAAATAGTCTGTTTAACTGTTGTAGGCTACACACTAAAGTGTGATAGCCTTTTCTGTGCATTTAAAGTGTTTTGATTGTATCTACTCTATTTTCTGAAAAAAATATATATACTTGTTACCCACCTTTCTGAACTTGTATAGCCCAGTTTTCAGATTACTGCTGAATCCAGAGTTGAGTTACAAGTTTGTGTTGCCCATACCTTACTTGGATAGAAGGAAGTTTCTCCTTTCACCTGTGAGAGAGGGGAGCTTTGAGCAGCCTATTTGTGCCTGGAGGAGTGGTTTCAGCCCAGAAGTTAGTAATTTATCAGCCATTTTGGGCTAATTTCCATCTCTTTCACTTCCCTGCTATAGAAACTGCATTTGTGCGGTTTTGTGCACCGGGCAGCACCATTTAGCTAGAGTTAAACTATTGTCGGTTCCACGAAGTCTACTCTTCAATTTTTCCCTTGGAACTAGACAAACCTTCAACTTTATCACTCAAACTATTAATTTCACAGTCAAGCCCTTGCTTAAAACTCATAGCAAGTACTAATTAACACTAGCACTAGACCCCCCCCCCATACTGTCCAGAAGGACAAGGCTCTCTATTCGTCCCCACCGGCCAATCAGAAAAAACAGCTTACTCTACCTATTCAGGCATGTCCAAAGGGCAGTTTCCAGTGTACTCTCCAATCCAACTGGTGAATCTGGGCATTTTGAGGCAATGTTACAATTGCCTTATGTACACAGACAACCATCTCCTCCTACCACCAAACACTAATATATGCGAGAGATGCAATTATACAGCCAAACTGGAGGCAAAGCTCTCTCAACCCAAGACTGGAACTGACAGTCAAGAGGAGAAAGGTAATACTTGCAACACACCACCAGTCTCACATAGACCTAATAAACCAACACCGGCAAATAACACACATGAATACATGAAAACATACTTGGAGGCTATAAATAAAAATCTGCAAAAGCAACAAGAGACCTCCAAAGCAGACATCCAAGCAACCTCCACATCCCATCACCAGCCATGAAACACATACTTCTCATAATCAGTGTGCCATGCAATCACAGCCCTTAATGCAAAATAACATACCCAACACACTAGTAATAGGTGACTCTATAGTCAGACACACTGATGTCCCACTAACTAGGCTGGACAAGGAGAAGGTTACAGTTAGCTGCCTGTCAGGTGCCAGGATCCGCCACATAACACAAGCACTCAGGTCACTCCAGAACAAGTACAAATACGACTCTGTCATTGTCCATGTTGGTGTGAATGACCTGAGATGTACCTCCCTGGACTACATGAAAAGAGACATGGAAGAGCTCTCTGATCATGTAGTCCAGGCCAGTATGACCCTGACCCTGAGTAGCATCCTGCCCTCACCAAGAATGATGCCACATTATAAAGAAAAAATGATCAATTTCAACAATTGGCTAAGTTTCTGGTGTCATTCAAAGGGGATCCAGTATCTGTCCGCCTGGGATGACATGCTCGACAAGCCACATTGCTTCGCAAGAGATGGCTTGCACCTGACACCCTTAGGCTTTTGAATACTGGCCAAGGCTCTTGCCACCCCCATAGTGCCTTTTTTAGGCAAGGCTCAAAAGACAAACCCACCACCATAAATAGTACAAGTAACCAAAAACTGAGGGTGATGCTACTCAATGCCAGAAGTCTAAACCTCAAAATGCATGCACTCGAGGCACTCCTTAGTATGGAGAGTATCGACATCTGTTCAGTAACAGAAATCTGGTTTAAGGCTCCTGAGAACACCCCAGCACTACTACGCTATAACCCATACCATACCTTTCAGCCACAGAACCAGGACCAAAACACAAAAGGCGGTGGTGTATCCATATTCATCAAGGATACCCACACCTCCAGGTTAGTGGCGCAGCACAATGCATCAGAGATCATCCATGTGCAACTAACAATGGTCAGAACTGCAATCGAAATTGTAGCTTGCTACAAATCACCCACCATGGCTCAGTACCCCCATTCCACATTTCCTGAGACACTGGGAAATATGAAGGTCCTACCAAACACCTTAATACTGGGTGATTTCAATTACCCAAACATAAACTGGGAGAACTACTCAAGTACTAACTCCCTTGCCCAACACTTCCTAGAATTTATAAACTTGAATGCCCTGGATCAACTGGTCAACACCCCCACCAGAGGGAACAACATATTGGACCTGGTCATCACCAACATGGGCGACTGGTGTTCCACACCAGAGGTCAACCCCTCGCTGGTTAGATCAGACCATAGACTAATCACTCTGGATATCCACATTCTGCCCCCACCCCCAATCAAGGAAACCACCATGAAAAACTTTTCAAAAGCAAACTTCACGTTACTTAAGACCGAGGTGGAAAGGTTCACAGCCCCCATGCTAAAGGACAATGCTGTCCAAGCTGCTGAAACCTTTACAAAGGCACTCTATGAGCATCTGCAGGAATGCATGGATTGTGCTATCCCAAGTAAAACCAAGACTCACTCCTCCAAGAAAAGAAAACCAGTCTGGTGGACCCTTGCCATAAACAAGCTATACAACAGAAGGAGGAAACTAGTACAGAAAAGAGTAAAATCCCAAGAAGGAAGGACATCCCTGATCAGTATCAGCAAGAAACTATGATCCCTCATTAAATCATCCAAGGCTAGTTTCGAAAGAAAAATTACCAATGACTCCAAAGATAACCACAATGCTTTCTTTAGCTATGTCAAGAACCTAAGTGGAATCTCTCAGATCTGCTCTGAGTTAGTGCAGAATGGCACAGAATAAACTGAACCGATTGATATTGCAAACATTCTGGCAGACAGGTTTAGTGCAAACTTCACCCCCCTCTCACCCCCTAAAGGGCCCATAACCATACCAGAAGAATGTAGGGCTCTGTCAATCACTGACACACAGGTTAAAACAGCCCTATCCAAAGCCAAAAACACATCTTCAATGTGACCGGATGGGGTCCCAGGTTGTGTCTTACAAGAGCTCCAAAATGAACTAACCCCTCACCTAAACACACTGTTCAAACTCAGCCTCTCTACAGGCTATGTACCCACAGAGTGGTGCATAGCAACAGTTACCCACTCCACAAAGCTGGAGCCACAACGGACCCCAGGAACTATCACCCTATAAGCCTGACTAGCCTGGTCTGCAAGGCTATGGAACGCATCATCATGGAACTCATTAACAGAGACATTGGGAACCTCCAAACCTTGGACCCTAACCAGTTTGGTTTTGTTAAGGGCAGATCATGCCTCCTAAACTTGGTGGACTTCTTTGAGATGGTTACCATGGCATTAGACAAGGGAAAGGAGGTCCACACAACCTACTTAGACCTCACAAAGGCTTTTGACACCATTCCCCATTCTAGTATTATAGACAAGCTAACCAGCTTGAACATAAACCCCTACATCATGAGATGGGTTGCCAACTGGCTCATAGATAGAACCCACATGGTGACAGTTGCAGGCTCTACGTCCGACTCTAAACCAGTTACAAGTGGCGTCCCCCAGGGCTCAGTCCTAGGCCCCCTCCTGTTAGGTATATACTTCTCAGAGGTACAAGCAAGCATAGGAGGACTATGGCTGACCAAGTTCACAGACAACTGCAAACTAGGGGGCATAACTGATTCTCCAGCTGATACAGACACCCTCCAGATGGGTCTCACTGAGATGGATACCTGGTGTCAAAATCATGGCCTCATGCTAAATGCCAAAAAGTGCATAGTCATCCCCTTTGGAAAAAACAAAGTATCCGTGAACTACCACATAGGTGGTAGTCCCCTAAATACAGAAAATGTAATAAGGGATCTGGGGAACCAAGTAGACAGTAATCTCTCCTTTGATAATCATATTGCCAAGGTGGTTAGAAAATCCTTCTATGTGGCCCACCTAATCACAAAAGGGTTCGCATCTAGAACAAAAGAGGTTATTGTGCCTCTCTACTCATCACTCATTAGACCCATCATAGAATACAGCGCCCCATTTGGGATGTACCTTACAAGACACCTGAAACAGCTGGAAAGGCCACAAAGTACCTCACCAAGAGGATTACTGGCCTCAAACAGATGCCCTATGCAAACTGACTCAAGAAACTCCAGCTGTACTCAGTTGCACACCGTTTACTCAGAGGTGATCTCTGCCTGACATACAAGGCCATGTCCAACCCAGAATTGATGGACATTCTCCACCTAAAAAAAAACAAATCCCAGAGAGCCGCATACTCTAGAGATATAAACCTCACCACAATGATAAATAGGACATGCTAGAGGGATAGATTCCTATCCTAGAGACTCCCCATGCTTTGGAACAGGATTCCAATACAAATCAGGCAGAGACCCTCACTAACACTCTTCACGAGAAACCTTGACAGGTGGATGGGAAACAGAACATTTACCCTGGGGATCACTGAACTGGCTCTGCTGGACAGTGGCACAGGGAACTAATGGCTCTGCTGGACAGTGGTGCAGGCAACTAATGGCTCTGCTGGACAGAGGCACAGGGAATTAATCTAAGGGGGTGAAAGCCAACACATTCTGGCTAGGCTTATAAATGCCCTTGGGCGGATAGCCTAGTACTTACCTATGAACCTATGAACCTATGAACATCTACTTAAATTTGTTATGACAAACAATTTACTAAGCCCCACATAACATGGCTTCTGACCTATCATATAACACTACAACAGCTCTTCTCAGCTTTGTTAACCATAATCAACAGTGACAGAAATACAGGGAACTTAGTAGCAGCAAACTCTCCTCCCTATGGCTTTTAACAGTCATCTCTCACCTGGTTCAACAGCTACCTCAGTGATAGGCATGAAACTGTACAATAGGAAAAATGACATCTCTCCATTTCTGTCAGTGCACATAGGGGTTTCTTAAGGATCTAACCTTGAACCATTGTTATTCAATGTTTTCATAAATGACCCACATACCACAAGCAAACATGCTACCCTTACTAAGTATTATAATGATTCTACACTCATCTGCACTGTCAAGAGCCTACAGCAATTTCAAACTCAAATGCAAGAATCCTACAAATCCATTGAAACACAGCTCCATAACTCCCAATTACTGTTAAATCCTAACAAGACCAAACATATTCTGTTCACACCTAAACAATGCTCTAACAACAAACCTTTCTTCATCGTTACTTCTTCTGATCAAACCAGAGTTGAACTTGTAACTTATACCAAGCTCCTAGGTGTCATCATAGGTGATGCCATGAAATTTGACCACTACATAAAGCAAGCTATCAGCAAAACACACAAAATAGTTGGTGCCCTATATTGAGCCAAACCTTACCTGATTGATCAGGCTAGGCAAACTATTGCCTTTACTTTACTGTTATCTACCCTCATATATGCTTGTCCTATATTTGTCACCCTGCAAGCTACTCAAATAATCATGCTAGAAAAATGCTACAACAAAATGGCTGAATAAGCAGCTAACGTGCCTTATGGATCCTGTCACCGGGTGGTACAAAACAGATTAATCGGTAAACATTACCCTCTATCTAGCATTCAGACAAGTAAAGACTGTCCACAGTCTCATTTTTCAACCTGAAAAATGCCAAACACTAAAAAATAGTATCCAGCCTTACTCCCATTGTAGGACTCTTCAGTTTACTGACAATTTCTTACTGCACCCATTTAAATCAAACAATACTGCAGCTGACTCACTGCAGTTTTCTGAAGTCTTGAATTTCATGAACTTTATCTCTTGATTATGTGCCTTATAGACTTTGTCGAGATTGTCATGGGCCTCCTGTTTAACTACAGGTATAATTCCTCCACCAGTACTAAAACCAGGGATGCAAATCTTCACCAGCTGATAAATAAAATATGGGGGAGTGACAGAGTTATAATCCAGCCCTTCCCAAACCGCTGGAATAAACTTCCACTGTATGTTAAACTGAGCAACTTGCTATCTTCTTTTAAATATAAACTGGAAGATTAGATTGATCTCCACAAATTCACTCCAGGACTAACTGGTATGGCCCTCCTGCAGAAAGGAGGTGTGGCCTGAGGGTGGGTACTGGACTATCCAATATGCCACTCCTGCAGAAAGGAGGTGTGGCCTGAGGGTGGGTACTGGACTATCCAATATGCCACTCCTGCAAAAAGGAGGTGTGGCCTGATGGTGGGTACTGGACTATCCAATATGCCACTCCTGCAGAAAGTAGGTGTGGTCTGTGAGAGGGTAGCAAGAATGGTGATGGGGGGCTTGGAATATCTATGAATCGATTTTCTTGCTGTAAATTTGTGTCTGTTCTGTGAAACATGTGTAGCCTTTTCATGACAGTAACAATCTTTGCTAAAGCTAACATGCCACTGCATTCTGAACTCCACTATTATGTTTGTAATATGTCTATTGTGTTATTGTTTAGATCACCTCATTTTAAAGGGTCATTTAACCATAATTTAACTAAACAATCTGAGACTGATGGCATGAGCAGTAATAGCTCCTGTGTTATAAAATTGTGGAAGAAATATACTTCTGAAATACACTGACACTAAAATTGTAAAACTCAAACCTGTGTTTCTTTGCATAGATCTGAAAACACTGAGTGCATACTGTTAGAAGTATTAGCACTGACACGTAGCTCAGCGAACTTCACAAGAAATATTGTCAAGGATGAAAATGTTTCTAAGAATTGTTCTGACTACAGCATTAATAAAACAAGGTAAAATGGGTTATATCTGCATTTTAATTACACTTCGGTGAAACGCTTTGCTATCAATATTTCTGTGAACTTTATGTGTTTGTTTATATGGGGCAAAGTGCATTTCTTGTTATGTTTAGAGGAATGATTTGGTGATTTTGTAATTCATGAACAGATATGAGGTGATACTCTCTGACCTCACTTAATAATTATTTACATAATTCAACATCAAGCAAATTGTCCTTTATTTGTACTGTAAAATGATTCACATAAAACTTTATTTCTGCGTGAAAATAATTGATAAAATATTATGCTGTACATAGCAAGAGGTGTTTAGTTGAAATGCAAATACAACACAGCTAATATACCTGCCAGTCTTACAACAGAAAGACAAGAATATACACCTTTGTCTGGAAATCTACAGAATTAACTTAACTGCAGACACTGAATAAGAAATTCTACAAAAAAATCATTTACATGAGATAGGGTCAATGTAACAGTAAATCATAACATATGGATTTAGTCACTACATGTGTCCTTCTGTCCTGGCTAGTGACGTCATTTCCTATGTCCCCATGAAGGTAACTATTGTTTTAGTGATGGTTTTCACAAAACCTTGCTTGGTTCATGGGGATATTTATGTGTCATTGTCCATGTTGGTGTGAATGACCTGAGACGTACCTCCATGGACTACATGAAAAGAGACATGGAGGAGTTGTCCGATCTTGTAGCCCAGGCAGGTATGACCCTAGCCCTGAGTAGCATCCTGCCATCAGCAAGAATGATACCACAGTACAAGGACAAATTAATTGACTTTAACAATTGGCTAAGCTTTTGGTGTCATTCTAAGGGGATCCGGTATCTGTCTGCCTGGGATGACATGATCAACAAACCACGATGCTTTGCCAGAGATGGTCTGCACCTGTCGCCCTTGGGATTCAGGATACTGGCTAAGGCTCTTGCCACCCCTATAGTGCCTTTTTTAGGCAAGATTCAAATGACAAATTCACCACCGTAACAGGTACAAGCAAGCAAAATCTGAGGGTAATGCTACTTAATGCTAGAAGTCTAAAACTCAAAATGCACTCACTCGAGGCACTCCTTAAAATGGAGAACATCAACATCTGTGCAGTGACAGAGACCTGGTTCAATTCTCCAGAGAGCACCCCTGCATTACCAGGCTATAATTCATACCACACCTTTCGGCCACCTAACCTGGACCGAAGCACTAAAGGCGGAGGAGTGTCCATATTCATTAAGGATATCCACACCTCCAGGCTAGCTGCTCAGCATAATGCATCAGAGATCATCCAAGTGCAACTAACTCTGGACAAGACCACAATCCAAACTGTAGCTTGCTACAGATCCCCCATCATGCCCCAGGATTCCCAATCTTCATTTCTTGATACACTGGAAAATATTAGGGTTCAACCTAACACCCTAATAATGGGCGATTTCAACTACCCCACCATTAACTGGGAAAACTACTCATGTACCAACTTTTGTGCTCAATGCTTTCTGGAATTCATAAATTCCAATGCCTTGGATCAACTTATCCACACCCCCACCAGGGGCAGCAATATCCTAGACCTGGTCATTACCAACATGGGCAACTGGTGTTCCACACCAGAGGTCAATTCCTCATTGGTCAAATCCGACCACAAGCAGATCACCCCAGAAATCCACATCCCACCCCCACCCCATATTAAGGAAACCACCGTAAAAAATTTCTCCAAAGGCAACTTTACGCTTCCTAAGACAGAAGTGGCAAACTTCACGACACCCATGCTGATGGACAATAGAGGTATGACTGCTGAATCTTATACAATTGCACTTTATAAGCACTTACACAAGTACATGGATCATGCAATCCCTAACAGAACCAAGATGCTATCCTCCAAAAAAATGAAGCCAATCTGGTGGTCCCCTGCATTAAACAAACTCTACAACAGAAGAAAGAAACTGTTGCAAAAAAGAGTAAAATCCCATGATTGGAGGAACTCCATGGTCAGCCTCAGTAAGAAGCTGAGATCCCTCATGAAATCCTGCAAAGCTAGTTACGAGAACAAAATTGCCACTGATTCTAAAGACAACCACAAAGTATTCTATAGTTATGTCAAGAATCTCAATGGCAACACTCAGATCTGCACTCAGTTACAGCACAATGGCACTAAATATACAGAACCAACTGATATTGCCAACATCCTGGCAGATAGGTTCAGTGCTAACTTTACCCCTCTCTCATCCCCTAAAGAGCCCATCCCTATACCGGAAGAATGCAAAGTTCCTGTAATCACGGCTGCACAGGCAAAAAACACACTTTCTAAAGCCAAGAACACAGCATCCATGGGACCTGACAACATCCCAGGCTGCGTTCTACATGAACTACAGAATTAACTGGCTCCCCACCTAAGTACCATGTTCAATCATAGCCTCAACTCTGGCTTTGTGTCCACTGAATGGTGAACAGCAACGGTTATCCCACTCCACAAAGGGGGAGCCACCATGGACCCCAGGAACTACCGCCCCATTAGCCTGACGAGCCTGGTCTGCAAGGCTATGGAACATATCATCATGGAACTTATAAACAATGACATTGGTAATCTCCAAACACTGGACCCTACCCAGTTCGGGTTTGTAATAGGCAGATCATGTCTGCTAAACCTGATAGACTTCTTTGAAGTGGTCACCAAAACCGTAGATGAAGGTAAAGTGGTTCACACAGCCTATCTAGATCTCACCAAGGCTTTTGACACCATCCCCCACTCTGGAATTATAGATACACTCACTAAACTAGGTATAAATCCCTATGTCACAAGATGGGTTGCCAACTGGCTCACTGACAGAACCCACACTGTGAAAGTAGCAGACTCTAAATCCAATTTCAGACCAGTGACAAGTGGAGTACCACAGGGTTCAGTCCTAGGTCCTCTCCTGTTTGGTATCTACTTCTCTGAAGTACAGGCTAATGCAGAAGGTCTTTGGCTAACAAAGTTTGCAGATGACTGCAGACTAGAAGCCATAATCAAAACTCCTAATGATGTGGACATCCTACAAAAGGGCCTCACTGAGACAGATGCCTGGTGTCAAAGCCATGGCCTCAAGCTCAATGCCAAAAAGTGCATTGTCATCCCTTTTGGTAAAAACTCTGTACACATGAACTACTATGTAGGCGGTAGTCCACATAACACCGAAAGTGTGATAAGAGACCTTGGGACACAGGTGGAGAGTAGTCTCTCCTTTGATAATCACATTGCCACAGTAGTCAGGAAATCCTTCTATGTGGCACACATCATCACAAAAGATTTCTCATCCAGGAAAAAAGAGGTCATTGTTCCCCTCTACTCATCATTCATTAGACCCATTATAGAGTACAACACCCCTTTTGGTAGGTACCTCACAAGACATCTACAACAACTGGAAAGGCCACAGAAATACTTCACAAACCTTAAACAGATGCCCTATGCAGACCGTCTCAAAAAACTTCAGCTTTACTGTGTCGCATATCATGTACTCAGAGGCGATCTTTGCCTAACATACAAAGCTATGTCAAACCCAGAGCTGTTGGACATGCTCCACTTAAAGAAATCCCAGTCCCTCCAAGCTACACGCTCTAGGGACCTAAACCTTGTCACCACAAGAAACAGAACATGCTGGATGGATAGATTCCTGTCCCAGAGACTTCCCATACTCTGGAACAAACTACCTATCTATATCAGACAAAGCTCCTCATTAGCACTCTTCAAGAAAAATCTTGATGACTGGATGGGAGATAGGAAATTCACCCTGGGGATTACTTTTGTGGCTCTGCTTGACAGAGGCACAGGAAAATAATTTTCTTGGGTGGCAAAAGTCAGGGTACCGTTTGGCTAGGCTTATATAGGCCCTAGGGGCAATAGCCTAGTACCTACCTATAAACATATGAACCTATGTATGTGTGTGTGTGTGTGTGTGTGTGTGTATATATATATATATATACATACATATGTGTGGGTGTCTGTGTAGGTGTGTGTGTGTGTGTGTGTGTGTGTGTGTGT
>NC_056726.1:1567268643-1567326143 GCF_019279795.1 Protopterus annectens
GATCTTGTATGACCTGAAGAGTGATGGACATTCCATACAGAAGATGACTTTGACTTCAATACCATCTTAAATTTAAATTTGCGGAAGCCATGCCTACTTTGAAAATATTTCAAAAGATCAGAAGACAGTAAATTGCACTGATTTACAGAGATGACTGAATGAAAGTAAAGTAACACTTGATCTGATTTTTTAGTTGTAGCTGGGCAATACTGGTTATACCAATCTCTCCAATAAACAGTGGTTGTCTGCCACATTAAAATAAGTGATTATTTTATGTGGGAACATCAATCACCTCAAAAACTGGGTTGTTGCAGGCCCTATGCAAAAGGATTATGACTGCGTGTTGGGATTCTGTACAATACTAACTGTGTAATATGGCAGGCCGTTTCCCTCCATACCACAAAAGGCCCAATTTGTAAGCAGCCCCTAGAATATCAGTTTCAATCTGAGCCCATAAGGGGGTAATTGAGTGCAACTTGGTAAACAATTTTTGTAAAGTAAAAGCCATCACATACTTCTTTATATATGGAAATCTTGCCCCTCAATGGTAGAGAAAATAAAACTTTTGAAGAAATGTTATGCCTTCCTGAGCACCAAATAAAAGTAACCATTTATTTCTGAATCTTACATAACTCTGAGTTTGTCATAGGAACAGGAATATACCTTAAAACAAAAAATAATTTGGGACAAAACATCATTTATAAGGCACTGGATCCTACCAAGTAGAGGAAGGTGTAATTTACTTGATGAATGGATAGATGTAAATAGCTCTGTCCTCATTTTATTTAGGTTAGTTGATATTGTTGCTTTGATCGTATATTGTAACTCTGTACCAAGATACTGAGGTAACTTGGTGCCCCATTTAAAGGGTAGCTGACATCCTCCTTCATTAATGGCATAACATTGGCTAGAGGATTTCAATTTAAAGCTTTGATAGCAGTAAACAAGGGAGGTAGAAAGCTGAAGGCATTCATTGTTCCCCAAATATACTGAGAGATCACTGCTTTGAAAGTATTTTCAAAGTTTATAAATATCACCACAGAATGACTAATAAACAGTGTTGTGCTAGTTACTCATAAAAGTAATAAGTTACTATTACTAGTTACTTTTAAGTGAAAGTAATATGTTACTATTACTTATTACTTTTCTAAAAAAGTAATATATTACTACTACTAGTTACTGACTAAAGTAACTAGTTACTGTTGAGTTACTTTTACACAAGTATAGTTTATCAATTCTCATGTTCACATTTACTCACACTGTACTTGTGTGTGAGGAATGCATGCTTACTGCACACGAATACGAGTGCATTAAAGTTGTATACACAGTGTTACAATAATGATGAATAGCATTTTACAGTTTACAAAGTCCCACAGGCAAGACTTTATAGTCAGAGAGCACAATGTAATACTTAAACCAAAGTACACACAGGCAGCAACGCAAGACCCATAACAAGTTACAACCCATCAAATTTTCAACAATGTACATTAGGCTAATCTGCTAAAACTAATGCTGAGGATGCAAAAATGCTTACAGAAAATGTCTAACAAGAGTGTTAACAAAATATCAACCAAAATATCACTTTATATAACTATTCACAATGGCTACACAATGACTACACATTTCTGTTGGCTCGAAGGAGCAACTTTTCAAAGTGTTTGTCAGTGTCTATTTCTTCTTGCAGTCAGCATTTGTCCACCAAGACTGAACAGGCGTTCAACTAATGTACTAGATGGCTGAGCTGTATTAGTGTTCAGAAATATCTACTTGACTATAGGGTAACTGTTGAGAGAAGATATTTCTGTGGAAGGGTCAGCCAGATACATGTCCATCTGAGAATATATGCTGACATTGGCTGGCTTTGACTCTCTGAAGCTGAAGTAGCTGTCTTCGGCAATGATGACCCATGTGCAGGTTCATCTAGTTTCTGCATGACATCGAGGAGCAGAGCCTTGCCTCTGAGTTTCTGCTCTTCACTGTCCATCCATTGCAAACAGAACTGTGGATGCACTATGCTAGCCAGAATGAACTCTTCACACTCCAGAAGGTGATTGAACCGAGCCTCAATGCCTTTAAAAAGAGCATCAACTAGTGGCACAACAAGCTTCACAGACTGCCTGACTTTGGGCAACTTGTTTTTCAGCTACATAATGGTGGGGATCAGGAGTCCCATGAAGCTTTTCAGCTCTGACTGCAGGATATTCAGAGCATTGCTTGCACAAACTCAGCAACAGAGGTAATTTCGGTAGGCCTGAAGATGGCAGTTCCAATCTGTTCACATATCTCATTCAGCAAGCCTTCACCCTGAGTTGCAATGAGGTGAATTCTCTCTATCGTGTAGAAAGTGGGATTCCATCATGTTGCATTGGGAATAATCAATGCCAGATCACACTTATTTCGAGCCAACTCAGCAGCTTGGGTTCTGCGACTAGCATTGGTCCAAGCAACATAGCATTTGGCCATGGTGCTTCGCATGATCTTTTTATACTGTGCATCATTACAAGCAGATTCAACTTCTTCCATGGCAACTAGATTCAATGTGTGCTGCACATCTCAGATGGAGAGGCAGTGAATAGGTGTTCTCGCTTTGCCCTGACTGACTCAGCACGGCTGTCACACTGTTGTAAATCACTTCAACATCATCATCCTCATCTTGGGACAGAATGCTTGTAGTCTCAGATCTCTCACATTCTGAGAGGACAGTGAAAGCCTTTACAAAATTGCTGCCATTGTCAGTAATTGTTGCACATACCTTTTGATCTACTATGTACTCGAAAGGAATACTTTCAAGAGTTGATGCTATGAGATCATATGTATGCCTCCCCTGTAATCTGCAGCATGACAAAGCAGCTGACTTTCTTTGAAGTGTGTCACAATTGATCTAGTGGGCAGTGGCACCAAAGAAACTATGATTCTGATAGGTCCAAATGTCAGCTGTAGTGTGCTGCATACTATCAACATTCATGCTGGAAGAATCTGCAAGCATGTTCTTATAATTCGTAAGCAGATTCATACAGTTTTCCATAAGATCATATATCTGCCAAATCTCTGTGGTTTTGCTTAAAGTTAAATCACTGTCTCAAAGCAAAATCTTTCTCATTGCATCATTATTAACACCACACGCAAGCTTATCAACTCATCTCTTAGGTCACTAAATCTGCACATTTTTGACTTGTTTATCATGTCAGTGATATATGCTGCAAAAGTTTCACCAGGCTTTTGATCTCTTGTGTAAAATAATGCCTTTCCACGGTAATATTCATTTGAGGGCTGCACATTTCTCTAAATTTACATTTTAAACACTCAGTCTTCCTGTGTTTCAGCCTGTACCACAGTATGGCAGACTTCCCCCTTCTCTGCATAAACAGTAGGTACATACACAAATGAATGTTCTCTCTCAATAGCTTCTGAACCAGCTAAATTGAGCAAAATAATTACTTTTGTATGTGTGTCTTTATTAGAAAAAGCAGCCTGTATGATAATATCATATTCTTGCTCAAACACTCTCCAGTTTTCAGCAATATTATTATCAAACACAAGTGGATCAGGTCTGTAAAATCCCTCTGCCATGCCAAATAAGTTTCAAACACACACCAGGTACTTGTAATTATATTCAGCTGTACAAAAGACTCTGAAATAACTGTACTCTTTGAAAAGACTGTATTGTAATATTGCACACACTGCCAATACTTTGCACACTTTAGTTAATGCAAAAAAGTAGTACATTGCAAAAAATAGTTGTTTTCTCTTTTTTGAACATTTTATATGATTCGGATATTGTTTCAAATGTTTTTGTAATTATTTCAAGTACTTTTTTCAATATGTCACAATTTTGAACATTTTGTTTATTCAGTAATTGGCTTGGAATGCTTTGCTTTATATTCATTGAGGGAAAAATAATTTAAATGAGTTTAAGAACCTAGAAATATTTTCTGACCTGTTTACGAGTCATTTGCAAGTTGTTTGAGCCAATCTTGTATATTCCTCCATTTCTGACTGTGCGCCTCATGGTTTTAAGAAGTTTTGACTTCGGAGCCCATTCTGACAACATGTCACTTGTCTTGTGTATTCAAATAAGATGACAAGGCTCAGGTGTTCATTTAAGATATTTATTACACACAAACACATCAGGATGGATGACTGGAACATAAAACTTAAACTAGCTAACTGACTGACTGCTACACACATACATGCTTTCACTCCAGCTGCTTACACAAAATGGCACTCTGCTTGCACATGCTCAGTACTTTCTGTGCATGTGCCCATGAACTACAGTGGCTTCAAGACTACAACACACACACTATGATCTACACTCCCTGTGTTTGAGTGGGTTTCCTCAGGGTGTCCTGATTTCTTCCCACATTCCCAAGACATGCTGCAGGTGGATTAGACATTGTAAATTGGGCTTAGGTGTGAGTGAGTGTGTGCATGTATATGCCTTCTGAAGGTCAGGCACTGGGCTGGCAACTCAACAATGTAAAACTCCACTGCCACTTGTTCTGCAGACTGATGATCCACCGTGGTGATCCCTAATGGCACAGCCGAAAAGAGAAGAAGAAGACTAGTCTTTATAGCTAGAGAGTCACAGATAAAAATTAAACCAAACCAGCCAGCAGCACAAGACCTATAAAGACCTATCACATTTTGTCTATTTTTAGCAACTAAAAATTAAAACCTGAAAATAATTTTAAATAGAACATAAAATTTTGTCAAGACAAAAGTTGTTTGATCATAGATCCACTTGAAGAGTCCTGCTTGGTGCAGTGGTTTGGGGCATCGGGTTCTCAACTGATGAATGATGAGTTGGATTCTGACTGATGGTGGTATGAAGAACCAATGCCATTTATTATACTGCAAGGTAAGGATATGATCTATGGCAGACTAGAATTGTCCCAGTGTTAGGGCATGTTTTAGTGGGTGAGAGTCCGACAGTACCAGGGCAGGGCTGTAGTCTGGTAATCATTAGCTTTCACCTTTTTGCAGTGCTAAAAAAATGAAGTAAATTTTGCTCCAGACTAATTCTATTGATCTGTTATGAATGCTATGTGCTACGAGTTATGCCAACATTATGCTGTATTTTTTTTAATCCAAATTGCCACTTCAAAGTGTCCGTTACATCCTAACATCTGATTACTATCCATACTATATAGGGACCTCGGAAGTTTTACATCACTCTTTAGGAGGCTATATCGCCCACATTGAGAACCAATGGTTTAAGCAAAAGTAACTCAAAAGTAACTTACATTTAAGTTACTAGTTACTAAAAAAGTAATATATTACTATTACTAGTTACTATTTTGAAAAAGTAACTAGTTATATTACTAGTTACAAGAAACTGTAATATATTACAGTAATATATGACTTATTGTAATATATTACTCCCATCACTGCTAATAAAGCATAACTGGCATTTTCTGGTTATCACCACAGAATTATCAGAAGTACTGCATTTGTTCTGTATCAATGAAATTAAAGCTCTAATATGAGCTTTTCTCGTCCTACCTTTAAGAAACCCAGCCGAGGTTTTATATAGTGGAGAAGGAAGGGGGGAGAAATTCTTTTAGCTGATACCTTTGCATACAGTTTGACTTATATATGAACAAGGGATATTGGTCAATAATTTTCATCTTTTGTAGGTTGTCTCCCTGGTTTAGGTATAACTACTGTCCTTGACACTTGCACAGAGAGAAGTGTATTCTCACTAAGAAAAATAGTACAAAATAACAAAATTAAAGGTCTGTACAGTTTTTTCTGAAAAAGTCCTGTAAACTGGATAATAAACCATCTGGACCAGGAGATTTCTCTTGTGAGGTAGATCTAATAGCAGACTTAATCTTCACTGGTGTTGTAGGGTAAAAGTTAGTCCTTAATCTTTTAATCCTCTCGGGAAAATAAAAGACTGCAAAACTTGTTATAAGTTCATAGGATCATTTTTATTTATTTATTTTATTTTATTTTACATTTGTTGACTGGGATAATCCAACTGGATACATGTCCATTTTAAGTGGAGGCCCGGGAAGAAAAGCTCCAGCATAAACAGATGCAGTAAAAAACATTACAAACTCATTACAAAATAAAATCTCCAGGTAAATAGATAGTGTAGAAACAATAGAGAGATATTTATAAAATATACATAGACAATCATGAATAGACAAGTTCACAGGTTAAAGGTTACCTCTGTTTACAACACGGGGGACAAATAGACAGTAACTCGATTACTAGCTTATTCAACATTTCTTAATTAGAGCTAGCCAGGCTTATTACAGTGGCATAGCCAGTTTAGTGCCAGATGTTATTTAAGTTTGGTTTTAAACTGGTCTGTGGAGGAGATTGTGATGTCAGTTGGAAGTAGGTTCCAGACTCTACTTGTAGAGTTTGTGAATAGGGCATCACCAGCTGCATTGTTAGTTTTGATGGTTTGAATTAATAGTTTATTTGAGGATCGAAGCAATCTTGGATTGTTATGGGGGGTGATTATGTTCTTAAGAGCTGGTGTATGATTTGAGTTATAGAGAATTTTATTGGCCATAATCAGTAGGTTGTATTGGATTAGACTGGGTAGTTCAAGCTACCCAAGCTGTTTGAGGTTGATACAGTGGTGTGTCCTAAAAGGCAGGCCAGTGGCAAATCTGGCAATGTGATTATAACAGGTTGACAGTCTGTTGAGTACAGTCTTGTTTAGATTGGAGAGAAGGGGGGAAACGTATAGCAGTGTAGAAAGTAGATGAGAGCGAGCTATAGCAATCTTGGCTGGAGAGGTTAGGAAGGCTTTAATTCTATACAGAGACTCACGTTTTTTATTGATGGTCTTGACAGTTTGATTTACTTGTAGGTCAAATTTTAGGTTGTTGTCAATGATGACACCTAGTAGTTTTGTAGAGGGGTCAGGGGAGATTATTGTGCCATCTTTTGCATTTATAGTGAAGTTAAAATCAGTAAACCTATGTGTTGGAGAGAATAGTAACATTTTAGGTTTTTTGGGGTTTAATAACAGTCTTCAGTTTTCACAGTACTGAATGTGGACTGGGTAGCAGACCTCATGTCCGAGGGAGGTGTAGCTGAGAAAACCATGGTGGAGTCATCAGCGTATTGAATGCAGGTGACAGAGATAACAGTATGTAGGTCATTAATAAAGATGGAAAACAGTAGGGGCCCTAGTATGGAGCCTTGTGGTACTCTGAGCGTATTTGGTAACAGGTTGGAGAGCTTGTTCTGCCAAAGAACAGCTTGCTGCCTCCCACTGAGGTAGGATGAAAACCACTGAAGGGCCTTATAGTCCAGGAGAAAGTTTGCAGGGTGTCAATCAAAAGTTGGTGATCGACCATGTTGAATGCCTTGGATAGAGCCAAGAAGAGAGCTGAGGATATGTAATTATTGTTCCGGTTATTATTTATTGTATTGGTGAAGGCCAGTAGGGCTGAGGTTGTACTGTGGTGAGGCCGGAAGCTGTGTTGATTATCAGCCATAAGGTGATTTTGGATTAGATGGTGCATGAATTGTTTATGTATACATTTTTCCATTATCTTTGCAAGTGGAGAAAGTATGGCAATTGGTCTATAATTGGAGAATTCAGTGAATGAACCTCCTTTATGCAGTGGGATTACGTAGGATGTCTTCCAAATGGTGGGGATTTTAGTCTCTGCTATTGTGTGATTAATTAGTATTGATATTGGATAGGCGATGGCATCAGCTGATATTTGTAGGTACTCGGCGGGGAGTTTGTTGGCAGAGAGCATGGTAGGTTTTAGTTTTTTGATCAAGGACCAATTTAGAGCCATGGACACTGGTGTAAGGCTAAACGAAAGTTGGTTTTTGGAGGTGATACTGTCAGGGCCAGGGGATCTAGGAGGTAATTGATTAGCTAGGGCTTGAATTGTCTCAGTAAAGAAGTGTTTAAAACTGTTACAGACTTCTTCAGGGGTTTTATCAATGGTAGCAGCAGGGGTAGGTGTAGATGTTTTACCAGGATGAAGTAATTTATTCAGGCCTGCCCAGAACTTTTGAGGATTATTCTGGTTAGCAGTTTGTAAATTACTATAGTATTGTTTTTTGTCTTGCATTATGGATTTTTTATTTTCATTCCTAGCTTGCCTATATTTAACATGGTCATGGGGGGTCTTTGGTGGAGCGCCATCGAGCCCATATTTTGTTTCTACTGATAATTTTTTGTCTAGTCTCTTTGGATAGCCAGGGTGATGTTTCTAATTTAGTACACTTTGAGTGGACAGGTGCATGCAAATCTAGGATTTCAAGGAATTTGTTGTTAAAATATACAACTGCCTCATCTAAAGGGAGGTGTTTTAGCATAGCCCAGTTACAGGAGTTAAGCTCCTGTTGGAATTTGGTACGGTGAAAGTCACTTTTGTTTCTGACTTTCCTGAGAAAGGTTGTTGTTGGTTGATGGCTTTTTGTTTAATTATGTAAGTGAGAAGGTGGTCATTTAGGTCATCAGGGAGGGTACCAGCAGTGTACAGTTGGGGGTTACTGTTTACTAGTACCCAGTCAAGTATGCTTTCTTTTTGGTTGGGTTTACCTAGTCTGGTAGGGGTGGTTATGGTTTGTGTGAAAGCATGTAGGGTGATGTAGGTAGAAGGGGATTCTGAGGAACAGGTTCCCCAATCTATGTTACAGTCTCCAAGTAGTAGGGTTTCTTGGGGATAGTGACATGATAGCCAGTGAAGAATATCTTCAGGCGTGGCTACATTGTTGCCTGGGGGGATATACATACAGATGATGTTGATACATTTCCTTTTGTTGAGTTGTTACATTGTTGCCTGGGGGGATATATATACAGATGATGTTGATGCATTTCCTTTTGTTGTTACATTGTTACCTGGGGGGATATACATACAGATGATGTTGATACATTTCCTTTTGTTGAGTTGTTACATTGTTGCCTGGGGGGATATACATACAGATGATGTTGATACATTTCCTTTTGTTGAGTTGTTACATTGTTGCCTGGGGGGATATACATACAGATGATGCTGATGCATTTCTTTTGTTGAGTTGTAGTCTAGTGGCAAGTATTTCTGAGTTATTAATCTGAGGTGATTGATTAACAACTATGATCAGATTCAGCTCAGATTTATAGAGTATGGCTACTCGACCCCCTTTCCTGGAAGCACGATCCAGCCTGTGTATATTATACCCTGGTGGTAATACTTCATTGTCTGTGGTGTTAGGTTTTAACCAGGTCTCAGACAGACAGAGAATCTCAGGGGAGTATACAGCCAGCAGAGCATGCAATTCATGTATCTTATTATTAATACTTCTAATATTCAGATGACAGGCCAGGAGAGAGTTATTTGGTCTGTTGATTATAGTTTTAGGGCTTAGGTCACTGGTGGAGGGGGTGTATTTATCAGAGATGGATAGGCCCGGGTTGGGGTGGATGTCTCCACTGAGTATGAGGCTTGGTCTGTACCTTATGATAAGCCTCAGGAGTTTGCGTAAAATTTTGTAGTATTGTCTAGATTGAGAGGTAATGTGCAAGGGGTTAGTAAACTGAAAGAGGGAACACGTAGGGATATACCCTTTGTTATTAACATGGCTGAAGGTGGGAAGCTTTACAGCTGGAGTGATAGCATGGCCTTTAGGGTACTGATAGTAAACATATGGTTTTCATATAAGGTGAGTACATAAATGGTGAACAGAAAGGGTAGTAAAGTGTAGATTAACATAATGAGAGAGAAGTATTTTATTATGAACTTTAGTTATGTATGACACAACAGTGGTAAATCTGATAGTCAAATCAGAGACAATGGTGTGGGTGGAAGGAAATATGTTTGGTGAGGCAATAGGATGGTGGGGACAGGGTGGAGAGTATGAGGTAGAAGTTAATAGGATGGGTTAGCAGGGGTGTGGTTAAGTACCTATAAATGTAGAGATAGTGGGGGCAGGTGGAAATTGGGGGCAGGGAGGGGTGCAGGGCGAGCCTGAGCACAGCGAGGGCAAGTGGAGCAGGGCTAACACTGACTCCAAGTTTCTGTTTAGTCCTTGGTAGGTATACAGGGTCTGGCTTACTTTGTAATCCAATTTAAACTGACGGTAGAGCAGTAGGCGAATCTATATCTTTAGAACTAAGTAATGGAATATAGTTAGGCTGTGTTATATGCTTATACAGGGTATTTATGAGCTACAGGTAGTGGGCACAAAGTTTGAGTTTCAGGGCTATTAGTGCGGGAGTGGAGTAAACTACAGTGATCAGGGATAAGTTCAAGGCTAGAAATAGTGTTATGGGCAATGGTGTTTAAATAGCAAATAGACTTTAGCTGGCTTTAGACCCAGGGCAGCATTTTATAGGACAAAATATAGAGAACAGTAAAGGAAATTAACCTTGGCCACTTGTAGGATGTACTTCAGGTAGTTAGTGGGTACTGGTTTTCAGGGTAGCTTCTTTCAGGTAGGAAACCCTTATTTTTAGATATTTTGAGGGGGTATTCCTCTTAGGATAATCAACACTGCTGAATGGGTCTGGAGGCACCGGACATTCATATGTAAATACTAGGCTAGCTGCCTTTACAGGCCATTTTAAGCCTAGCCAAGTTCCCTTTTTGTGCTCAAAATAACCTCCCATTTGGTTAGAAAGTGGCCTTACCCATCCCATGGTCGATAATTATATATTACCCCTAATGAGAATAACTGGGATCATACCACAGATAATTTGAGGGGACTCATGCATGGAATAAAGCATTTAGAAGCTGCCTCTGTCCATTACTAGCACAGGGACAGTCCTGGGGTAAATTTTCTGTTTCCCATCCATAGATCCAAGTTGCTCTTGAATATGGACAGTGATGAACTTTGTTTTATGTGGATGGAGAGTCTGTTCCAGAGTAGGGGTGTTTTCTGAGAGATACACCTGTCCCTCTGAACCATTTTGCTGTTGCAGAAGAGGATTATATCCCTAGACTGCATATTTCTGATGCCATTTGACTTACTGAGAGAAAAATCAAGGAAAGAATCTATGAACATATGATAGATATCAGAAATAGAAATACCAACAATACACTGTAGGCATTTGGTGAAATGTCCCTCTCACCATTTTAACTTGTAATTGTGGAAGGTGTAAAGAAAGATGTTTGTGGTGGACCTTGGGCGGATATACTTGAGTTCAAGGAGCTTTGTTGGCAGATAAAACTAAACGCCAGGTTCCACCTGGTTTAAATGACAGCATAAGTATTAACAGCTATTTAAAATTGCCTTCTTACATTATCTGATGTTTTTTGTACATATGTTCACTTTCTTGACTGTGTATTATCAACTAACATTAGTATTTTTGGAATTTTAAATGACAACTAGGATTTATTAATCGGATGTTCTTTTTATTGGGGAAGCATGTCATGTGATTTGTTTTCTGACTGCTTATAAAAATGTTTTGATGTAACTAGTATTTATTCTGAAGAAGTCAGTGGTTACAAACCAATGAAAGTGCTCAATAAAAGTAATTTTTTGCTGTGACTTTCTGTGGGGTGGTTCCTGTTTGAAGTTGGCTTCACTTTGAAACCTTTTCAAGAAAATCCACCAGGGTGAGTAAACATGACCTGCCTTTCAAAATGCAAACTGAGATGGGTCCAGTGTTGTTTGGTTCCCTATGTCTTGATTGCGTTTATATCACATTATTGAAAGATGAAAATAGCAAACGCTATTTCATCGAACCTAAAATATCTAAACCACATAATATCGAACATTCAGAACAGTGAATCTTTTCCTTGGGAATAAATTCGCTATTCCGAAACACATACACACAACACAAGCATGCCTAAAAAACATCAATCCACACACATACACTTATAATCCTACAACTAACCCTACACTAAACTATACGTACACTACTATCTATCCACTTACCTTAACCCTAAGGTCCGTCACTATCGCACATTCACCTAACCTGCGCCCTAACCCTGACTCACTTAACTCGCCCCAACCCTAATTCACCTAACCCGTGCCCTAACCCTAACTCACCTAAACCATGCCCTAATCCTAACAGCCACACAATCGCACACTTACATGAACCTGACCCGTAAATTTCCACCACAGTGCTGAAAATAGCGAAGCCACAGAACTGGCCAACCAAATTCTTTCCCTAGGAAAGAATTCGGTGTTCTGCAGCTTCACTATTTTTAGCGTTCGCTCAAAACGGGTCAATATTAGAACAGTTGAAGTTTTAAAACTCCGATGTTCTGATATAGACCCTCTCGATTGATTAATTCCATGTTGTCTTTCCTTAGGTTTGGATATGAGGCTGCCAGACTTACGGGTCTGTAATTGCCTGGGTTTGTGGGAGGTCCTCGCTTATACAGGGGAATAACTGTAACTGTTCTCCGTTCACTTGGGACAAAGCCTGTATGGAGGCTGAGAATGTACAGTATATTAATTAGAGAATTACAATTTGTCCAGTTTATTGAGCTGAGTACCATGTATAACTGTGAATAAAACTCTTTGATAGCATCTGTAATCCCCTCTGGAGGAATAAGTATAGAGTAATTTCCTTTCAAACAGAAATAGATAGCCGCTGCCATTGTCATTTAAGTCTGTAGGCCAACAATTTACTTGGTTTGTACTCCTCTACTCACAGATGAGTCACTGCTCATTTCAAGTATAAATCAGCTTTAGTTTTAACTACTTAAAACAATTCAACATTGCAAATTTTATACTGTCTCAAAAGAGTTGCATCTTGAAAATTTTCATTCCTACAGCTAGCCCATAGTGACACAAGTTCTCTAAACCCTACATTAGAATCAAGACTATCTAACAGATAAGTCTTCACAGATATGCATATAGTTGGCAGCTCTATTTGAAATGTTTCCACCAAACAAAAAAGAGGCATGCTGTTTAAAGACCAAGTCAGAAATAGTGGTCTATTTCCTCCAATATATATGACACAGACGTAAGTTCTGCAGGTATAAAACGGCCTAGCCTCCATCATTTTGGGCTAGAGGAAAAAGTGGGGGAAGGGGACATCTTAATAAGGACTGTTTATTGGTCAAACAATGTACAAGGTAAAGCTGAGATATGAGAAAGCAGTGGAGAGGGACTGCTATGAGATTAACTAATAATCTATCTAGCTGTAACATTCCAGTGGCATAGAGGGGGGTGACTGAGTGATGCACTCTTTCTATACTAATCAATTCATTAAAGTGGAGGCAGGTTGCTGGGCTAGTGCTTTGTAGATCAAGTAAGCTGGCCATTCACAGTAACAGCCAGTTCCAAAAAGGTAATCTTTGAGGCGAGGTGCTGGATCTCTTCCCAGTTATGCAAAGATAACTGTTTTTGTGTCACTGTATCTTTCAAAATTTTGCTTACATGAGGGATAAGTGCATCGAACATCTCCCCAAGTGCACTGTTTCCTTTGATATCAGTGTTAGAATGGAGAAACCTGTTTTCATCTACAGGGCTCAGTATATCCATTCCAGACATCTTCAAATGCAATAACAAAAAAAGAAAAGGGGAAATATAATGAACTAAGCAACACGTTCCCAACTTTAGACAGAAAAACGCAACTGTAGAGCTACTAATTCTGAATTTTTAAACCACCCAGGCTAGGTGCTTAGAGATCAGACTGCCACCATCCTGAAAGCTAGTTTAACCCTTTAAACATATACATTTTTCACTTTTTGCCTTTATCAGTTGCACTGACCCTAGGCCCTAGACTATTTATCAGATGTTTAGGTTCAGTGTTTGCACCATGAGTATCAATAAGATTTGCTGAGATGTTAATGATTTGTTATTTTGAAAGTGTTCCTTGTTCAGGACAAAAATAGAGATTCAGTTTTCACACAGAATGTTCTCAGTAGTAAGCTCTCATAGTACGAGCATCTGTGACAGCAGGGATTAATATCGTTTTGCATTCCTTATGTAAAAATATGGAGAAGATATGGTGACATCTCAGAAACATGTTGCATTAATCAAAAGAATTATCGAATGTAACTATTCCCATTTGTCAATATCTAACAAAGGAATTCCTACATTTGGCAGATGTAACAAACTTATCTATTACCATGAAACTAATTTCCCAGTTCAGAATAAGAAGTCTAATATCAGACAGATTGGATTATACTTGTGTTACCTACCTGAACAGGACAACTTGTCTCAACAGGAAAGATCTCTTCACCACATTCTGAAGGAGACTAAGACAGATGATAAGCCTTGTGCAGCCTTTCTGGTCAATGTATTACTAATGCAACTTCAGATGAAGACAGGACATGCTAGAGTGATATTATACATAAGCAAATGAAGAGAGACAATGTCCCTTCATCTGTGCGAACCAACATTTTGTTTAAGAAGAAGGAATTGCAACCTAACCTTCATCTTTCAGTATTTCACATTCCAGGTTTAAAAAGTAAGCAGATTTTTAAGAAGAAAAATTGTTTGGCCACATAGATGCAAACATATTTCAGAAAGTGTAAAACTGTGGGTCTTCCATAAGTAGACTTGTTGTTATACATCTCAGCAATTAAATTGCTTGAATTTCTGTGACCTTTTGTTTGTGATTTATTATATAAACAGTTATGACATATTTTACTGTCAGAGCACATGTTGTAGATAGTTTCAAAATCTTAGTAAGGGATAATTTTTCTAAATTAATTCTATGAACTATGGTGGTTTTTAGCCATAAGAAAAAGTGAGTAGTGCAAAAATATTCCTTTTTCTAAGTATGAGATTTCTCTGAGTTGGTAATGTTAGTAAAGGAGCATGAGGTAACCTGTGTATGTTGGGTTTTGTAATTGTATGCGTTGCATTGATTTTTGTGCTATAATGTGCTTATAGATATACTGGGCTTGATATACAGTCATGACGAATAAAGATAATCTCATAGCAACCAGGTCAAAATTTTTGTTCCCTCTTTCTTCATGAAAGACTCTAGAAGATGGATTCTCTCACCTTCCCATGGACTCTATTCTTAATGCATACCTTCCCACCTTTATTCTGATATAGAAAGTACTGCTGAAACAGTACTTACGTATTATCACAACCAGATTTTTGCGGTAATGCTGGTTGCTTCTCTTTGTGTCAAGTAGCACCAAGAAAGCATTAAAAAGCTCAGAAACATGTTTTCTTTAATGTTTTGTGTTTTTAAGAAGATTTATGATAAATGGCTGAAAAAATAAGTTATGAAAATAGGTTTCTCCTTTACCACCAGCATCTCATATCAGTTAAGCAAGTCCCATTCTACTTCAAATGCGTTAAGCAATCCACATCTTCTGAGCTTCCTACATAGAAAAACAGTGCAACAGCGACTGAGCAATCTATATCTTCTGAGCTTTCTACACATACCGAAAAACATTACAACAGGGACTTAGCAATCCACATCTGTTGAGCCATAACATAGGAAAATCACTGACATTCAATCAGCCTTTGCCCTGAGAATAGAAGCATCACAACATAAAAGCAAAGCAGTACTACTTCTTACAAATGTTTGTAAATCCTTTCCTATTTTTCCTGACAAGCTTCTATTCTAAAGTTTCTTCAGAACTGTTTGTAAAGCTATAAGAAATAAAGTTTGGTATAAGGAACGTGATGTTTTATAGACTTTTGTAGATGATGTGTTTTTCATTTGGAAGGGCACGAAAGATGAGTTATCTCTCTCTTCTTGGAGAGAGTTAATGGTCTAACGCAATATCTGAAATTTACCCATGAGGTTTTTGAGAATTGGATTTCCTTTTTGGATGTCTACATTCAGAGATTGGAAAGTGGCCTATTGAACACAGGAATGTACAGAAAGGAGTGTCAACGCAATTCCTATCTCCATAGATGCAGTATGTATCCAGATTACATCTTTGGTAATATTGTGAGGGGTCAGGAATATAGGACGTCACGGTATAAGTCTAACAATCCATTTAAGCCAGTCAGGATGGCTTTGAGGCAGATGTTAGGGATTTATGTGAGAGGTTTAAGAGCAGGGAATATTAGACGTCTGATATGGATAGAGGATTGGCAGACCTCATTAATTTGAGGGAACAAGCTGCTGCACCCTTTTTCTCTGAGACTGTAGTGGACCATGATGGTCCCTCCTGGGGTGTTTTGGCAGGGAGTAGAAACCATGGTTTCAGAATGCCCTTATATTATACTAAGGATGTAGGTAGGTTAAAGGATGTGATCAGATCACACTGGGGTGTGTTAACATTGGACCCGAATGTGAGGGAAATTGTAGGTGCTGCCTCAGGTTTTGTCTATAAGAATAGGTCGAATCTAAACAAATTGCTGTGTTATCCTGTTATGGATGGTGGAGGTGATAGGGTTGCTCGTACATTACCCTGTGGCAGTTGCAACTATTGTTGTTCCATAGACACTGATGTCCATTTTTATCACCCTGTCTATGGCATTAACCATGAAGTTAGAGTTCATGCAAACTGTGAATCTACACATGTTGTTTATTTGGCCTCCTGTAGAGCCTGTGCTGCATTTTATGTAGGCAAGATGGACAGGAGGCTGAGGGACAGGATAAGGGAACATCTCTACCAGATCAGGATTCATTCCACTGTCAATACTCTGTCCAAACATGCCTTGTCTAATGATTCCACACATCTTTTTCGTTTTAAAGTACTAGATCTTACACACACTAGTTTTTGGGGGGGGTGAGGGGTAGAACTGAGAGTATTGAATTTAAATGGATTGTTAGACTTATTGTTAGACTTGTTAGACTGAATGAGAAAGTACCATTGAGACCTTTCCTGAAGTCCAGGAGATTGAAGTGATATGTATGACTGTGCTTTTTACATATATTATGAGAGCATTTTTATGAGTACATTTTTATGAGAGGATTTATTGTTAGTGTTGTGCAATTAGTATGAATTTATGCAGTTTTTTGTTTTTATACATCTCTATTCATGTTTTATGAGTGGTATAGGTGTTTTTATTTTACTATGGTTAATGTATTTTAGAGTAAGCACTTCATTTATGTTGTATACCATGATAGTTGTACTGTGCCTTTAATGGTTTATCTGTTTTTGGCGCCTTTTTTGCCATATAAGGGTGTACAAGAAGGGGGTTCTTTTGGTCTGAAGAAGCCTATCCAGGTGAAAGCGCTTACCACGTCTTCTGTTTTTATCACAATAAATCCGAATTTTAAAGTTCATGAAGCAGTGTTTTTTTCAGCTTTGTTTCCTGCATTTTGGTTAGTGCTGTGTTTACTGCCTACATCGCTACTGTGCCTTTTATGTTAGTTTATGTGCTTGGACACAGGTAGCGTTAGTCCTGTGGGGAGTGATATTTCTTGGACTTATAAGAAATATAGAGTTTACCTAACATAAATTGCATGTGTCCCGTTTCTTCTTTTCACCAATACATCCAAACAGAACAGGGTAAAGCTGAAAAACAATCTTTTCCACACAAGAACAGCACTAAAAGTAATCCATTCCACAATACGAAAGCAGCTAATCTGTTTGAACTATGCGTGTGTATAACATCGTATGTTAACTCTCACACTCCTTTCAGGCCAGCATACGTATTCATGCAACCACTGCGATTGCTAAATTCAATGCTTGACATCTTTACAGCAAGCAACCCACAAATCCTACAATTTTAACCCTTAATCATTTTACAAACCCACCACCAATATCCTAGCAAACATTTTAACAGTTTACCCTTCCCGATTACACTTATTTGTTGTTGTTTTAGTAAAAGACAAGAAAGCATATCATGTCGCAAAATCTGGTTGCGATAATACGTAAGTACCCTCAAAACAAAAGAAGACAAAACTAATTTATTTTTACATGAGTCCCAAATGCATGTTTTTTTTTTAAAAGAAAAATACCATCCAGTGGTGAAGATGGTGTTGTTTGGATATGTTAACAGTGCAGTGTTTGTCCGTGTGTGAGTGTGTGTGTGTGCGTGTGTGTGTGTGTGTGTGTGTGTGTGTGTGTGTGTGTGTGTGTGTGTGTGTGTATTTGGAAGTGAGTGTATAAATGTGTGTTTGTATGTGTGTGTGTACTCCCAGCGAGAGGGTAATCTCTGCCTTTCAACTGTCCCAAATGTTGTTCCTTGTCTCTGATTTTGCCTCATGTTTTTGTTACCCTTCCTAAAACATTTCATTTTCTGGTAAATTAATGAGGACTAGTATAAGCCAAAGATGCTAATCATCAGAATTTCATAGTCCTTACTGTTCATAAAATGTACATAAAGGCAACATCTGCTGTTCTATTAACTTTTTAAGTAAATCAGAGATTCTGCCTCTCATCTATTCCTGATTTTTGCAGCATGTCCCTGATTTTGCCTCATTTTTTGCCACCCTTCATATAATATTTAAGTTTCTGGTAAATTAATGAGTGCTAAATTTAGTCAATAATGCTGTTCATTACAGTTTCGTACTTATGGTTTAAGAAAATGCCTGTCCATGCAACACTTGTTCTGTGAACTTTTTAAAGAAATTACAGGTGTCTGGTCCTTAGCATACAGGATTAAGACTCTGAGCTGTTAACAAACTGCTTTCTGTAGTAAAAGGTACTTGATTTCTTCAACTTCCGTAGACCTATCGTATGACATTCACCAAGTCGTTTAACCACATAGAACTCCCAGGTTGTCCCTGAATAGGACACTTTGTCCACTTGGTTTACCCTGTTAATAAATAATTAAAATAATATTTAAAATGTGTCCCTTTTGGGGCCTTTGTCCCTCTGTTACTTTTGCCTTTGTCCAGAATTCTTGAGCAGAAATGTCTGGGGGTATTTTGAACTGCTCTTTATTTTAAATTTGTGGTTTTCTGGTACTTTTTGTGGATTGCAGTTAGTAAATAATGACAGAAATATGAATCTAGTACCCTATATTCTTCATAAAATGCTTGCTAATGCAGATCTTGTTCTTCTAGCAACTTTATGTTCCATGTTGTGTGTTTATTCATTTACTTGAGTTCAAACAGACATTAGTTGTGTGCAGTCATACAAAGGGATCTAATCAGTCACATCTGTGCATGTGTATGTGTGTGTGTGTGTGTGTGTGTGTGTGTGTGTGTGTGTGTGTGTGTGTGTGTGTGTGTGTGTGTGTATGTGCAGCAGGCATATATTCCAGATTTTTGCCTGATATTAGTGATTAGTGTTGTGATTGCAGTCACTAAATAATGACAAATGTGAGTTTCAGACTTTATATCCTTCAGAAAATAATTGCTAATGCAAAACCTGTTATACTAGCAACTTTTTAAGTATATAGGAACAATACTTAAAAACCTGTTCTTGATTTTGGGTCTTTTTCTCTGATTCTTGAGCTAAGTGGTTGAGAGGGCAGGAGAATTTGTAATGAGTTGTACTTCGTGGTTCTGACAACAGCAAATTTAGATATATTTCTGGACCGTTATTTATATATTTATTCACTCACTTGATCTCAGACAGATATCTAAAACAATAAGTAATAGAAGTGGTCACATCTGTGTGTGTGTGTGTGTGTGTGTGTGTGTGTGTGTGTGTGTGTGTGTGTGTGTGTGTGTGCACAGACAGCATAGTTTGTGCACAGACAACATAGTTATCAATTGCCCCCAATTTTCTGTCATATTTGTAATCTTCTTCTTATAGGTTCATAGGTAGGTACTAGGCTATTGGCCCAAGGGCCTATGTAAGGCTAGCCAACAAGGTTCCCTGGCTTACGCCACCCAAAAAAGATATTTTCCTGTGCCACTGTTGAGCAGAGACACAGAAGTGATCCCCAGGGTGTATTTCCTATTTCCCATCCACTCATCAAGATTTTTCTTGAAGAGTGCTAATGAAGAACTTTGCTTGACATAGATGGGTAGCCTGTTCCAGAGTATGGGAAGTCTCTGGGACAGGAATCTATCCATCCAGCATGTCCTGTTTATTGTGGTGACAAGTTTAGGTGTAGCTTGGAGGGATTGGGATTTCTTTAGGTGTAGCATGTCCAACAGCTCTGGGTTTGACATAGCTTTATATGTTAGGCAGAGATCACCTCGGAGTAGGCGATATACTACAGAGTAAAGCTGGAGTTTTTTGAGGCTCATAAAATTTGTTGTTTTCTGGCAAAGTGTTGTAGATTCCAGTCATCAAATTAATTGTCATTAAATAATGACAACCATGTGAATTTTAGACTTCATGTCCTTCAGAAAATGCTTGCTAATTCAGAGCCTGTTCTAATAATACACATTTTAGCCAGGTAGGCCTACTGAACTCAGAGTCCCTTTTCTGAGGAACCTGAGAGCAATGTTTGGTTAAGTGATTTCAACAAGGTCACACAGTTGTCAAATGAGGGCTACTGGAATCGAACACAATGTCACAGTAACTACAGCTCACAGCCTTAGCCTTCTGCAAAAACTGCTATACTGATGGCTATACATGTACCATTCTAAGTATATAACAGAAATATTTAAAAATCTGTTCCTGATTTTGAATTTTGGTCCATGATTCTTGAGCTAAGATTGCTGGGGGAGCATGGGGGTATACAATGGGTTGCAGTGTTTGGTTTTCACAGCAGCAAGCCAAAATAAATTTCTAAGTCCTTATTTATGTATTTGTAAATAACCTTGATTGCAAACATCTGAGATGTACACAGTTATATGATGGCTGTTGTTAATGTGTGTGTGTGTGTGTGTGTGTGTGTGTGTGTGTGTGTGTGTGTGTGTGTGTGTGTGTGTGTGTGTGTGCGTGTGTTTGTGTGTTTGTGTGTTTATAAATGCTTGATTTCTGCAGCCAAGGCTAGTTATGGTGTAAAGGAAGGAATAAATGGCATATGGACAATATGATATTAGCCATATTCTTTGGATATGATCCTTTGTTTCCTTGTTTTGTTGACTGTTGGCAAGGTGTTTATTACTTGGTTGAGAATAACCTCAACAACATAAAGTCAAGGAGTTGAATGTTAATATTTTAACTTTAAATACATTTTTAAGTTAGCTTGTGTTTTTTTGTGGACATTTAGGTGTGAGATACACCATATTGGGCTACGACTGGGTTTGCCTACCATTTTATGCAAATTAATAAAACTATGAGCTGCTTTTCATCTGCTTCTTTTAGTGCAGAGTTTGATTCTTTCAACCTTCATTTTACTTCTGTATGACTTGAACCAAATCACTTCTTGTGCTCACGGTCAGTCCCTGCAAAGGGAGACTTGTATCCAGTGGGCTGTCCCAGGCTGGTAACAAATGTGTTATACATTGTCTTTGAATCCCAACCCCCTTCATATACCCACTAATTATTGCATCAGTATACTCTGTTTTACTAAGAGTCACACTATATATGTTGTAGCTTAATGCTTGCTAGATGTACTTTTAATAAATGTGTGTTTCAAGGAAAGAAAAGTTTTTTTGCTGCTCACATTAATTCTGCTTTCTATGAGACAGTTCTTTGTTTCAGTTAGCAAGTGTCTGTCGATGCTTTTACTTTAAAATTAGAAATAAATTAAATCCAAATCTATGTATAAACTATAAAAGTAAAGAAGAAAAATATGCACACTGACATGTCAGAACAGTGTTTTATGGTAACTGGGAAGAAACAGCCAAGTAATGGAATATTGAAATAGTTAGGGAGTCCAGGACCACTACTCTGCCTAGGGCCCCATTTGAACATGGTCTGGCTCTGCATGCCACTTCTCAGCTGCTCATTCTTGGTCATATCTTCTACAGTTCCAGTTTTCCTATCAGTCTCCTCTGTCAGAAAAAAAATCTTTGTTGAAATCCGGAGATACTATGACTTCTGATGCTCTCATGTCAAGTTCACCTTTAACTCAATCATAAAACTGATCAGGTTTGACTGATAGTTTGTTCTGACTGCTAATCCATATCGGTTGCTGTACTGGTGATTAGTATCTCTCCAAATGATAATAGAATTGTTAAAAGGATTCTGTCTGTGACTTTTATTTCCACTGTTAAATTAGTGGACCTTTTACATTTGTGGACTGACAGCAGCCCTATAACTCAGTAGCACCATCTGCTGCCTTCCTGCCAGTGAAAGCAGGTCTTGGCAAGTGAGTCAACCCTCCCCCAGATGAAGCTCTGATGAATGGCAATATGCCCAGACTAAGAAAACTAAATAAGATACTTTGGACTCATCCTTTGAATCAATAATAGCAACTGAGAAGGAGACAGAAGGCTCAATTAGAATTCCATTTTATCAATACCCACTAATTAGATTTTGTGTCCAACCTGGGCATACTGTGCACAGGGCAACACAGACAGGTTCCATGCTGTTTACTGCCACTTATACTATACATAAAGGCTTCTAAAGCCAGGTACCTGTTTTCACATCTATATTTTGTTCATAACTATATGACCTAGAGCCTGTGAGACAGTCAGGATGAAAAAAGCCAAAAGGCACCATTGTGATGTACACAAGCTTTTATGTGAATGTATGTAATTTAATGTGCATGTGTGTATGTAAAATTACATACACAAATCTGGATCTGCTATGTGATCCCGTCCCAGTAACTCATGACACACTTGCTCGCTGCCATGTCTTCTAAATTGAGAGTTCTCTAATTCTTAATAGCCCAATCATTCTTTACATACCTAGCACTCCCACTACACAACTCTACTAACATGCACAGCCCTGCCAGAATCATAACTCCAAACCTAAAACTCTGCAGCACTCCCTAACCAAAACTTGAATACTTGTTATGGAGTGACCATAACTTTAAAACTAAAACTCCATTCCTTTTCTCTAAAACTTAAAGTTCCGAATCTCTTCATTAATTTGAAACTCCAATCCTGCTCCTTAGGCCTAAAGTCTCCAATTGCTTCCTCAACCTAAATTCCACTCCCCCTCCCTTAACCTAAAGCCCTCTTCCTCTCCCTAAGCCTATAACTCATGCCCATCTCCCTAAACCTAAAGTCCCTGTATGCTACCTACTGCTATCACTAACTTTAAAATATTTCCCCTGTTTCCTAAACTTAATCTTCCTCCACATTACTGTGTGAAATCCTAAACTAAACACCCCTGCTCCCTCTTCATACTGTATATGTGTTCAGACAAGGTGGGTGTCAGATCTACTCCCTCTATGTAGTTGTAGAACCTTGTCCAAACTCATATGCAAATTAGTGTTTGAGCAGCAACCTCTGCAAGTCTCTGACTTTGAGATAATGGTCTTTGAGTACATGGGACTCAATCGCTTCTAGTTAGTCTGACACAAATTCACATAGAAACTAATGAGCCAAAGTCAGATAGCATGACTGCGATATATTTCAATTTGTTTCAACCTAGTTTTAACTTTGTTCCAGCATAAACAGATAATTCCACTGAGTTGATAATTAATTTATAGAAGTATACTTGTAAACTGAACGTCACGTTGTTGAATGATTAATATAAAGTGTTACCAGAACTTAAATGGAAGAGCACAGATAGTCCACTACTGCAATCAATTCTTACTTATTTTAAACAATTACGCAAATTAGATTTTAGAAAGAAACAAACATGTATCAACAGATGTCTTTATAATTTAACTTATGAAGAATGAGAATTATTAAATTTATTTTCTACTAATAAACAGATTAGAGTAATGAAGCCAGATAGAGGGGTGGGGTTGTGGGGTCATGCTAATGAATTTTATTGATTGCAGTAGTACAATGCTGAATATTTTAATGGATGATCGGATTTATACAGTGGTATCTACAATTAAGTTTACATATCTTATGCAAAGATTGATTCTTTATGATTTATTTATGGGGCAAATGATTAATAATATTGAATACAAAGTTTTGCAGCTATTAATACCAATGATATTTAGCATAGCTATGTTACATAAGGATTTTATAGACCCACCCCTCTGAACCATAGTATCTGTAAATTACTCCAATGCAGGGCCTTTACCTATTTATACTGACAAAAAATTAAAAACATTTTTAAATGGCAAAAAAATTATTTTGAAAGATTTTTGGTACTTCCTTAGCTATATATGGTGGATTTTTCTTAGAATGTATTAGTAGTTACCTTAGATGTAAAATATTTATGCATAGTGATTCCACAGGAACAGGACTTAATTTAATTTCAGGAAGCAATGTATACATTTTTGCCATTTGTCTAATAGTGATATTTTATTGTTGTATAATTTTATGGAAGTTGTTTCGAAATATTATGGTATTTGTTTTGAAGGGGAGTATTGCAAACAAAATGCAATTGTCAAAGGTGCGGCTACTGCCCCTATATTTGCAAATATTTTATGGTTCTAGGAGCAAAAATGCATTTGATTCAAATTATGTATTAAAGCATATGAAAGATTATTGGATGATATTGTTATATTATAGACAGGAGAAAATAATGAATTGCAGTTATTTATTGAATTTTTACATTCTACTACTGAATTTTTAAAATGTAGCTCAGGATATGATTATTTTTTAAATGTTAGTTTAAGTAAAAATTGTGTTAAGTGGTTTGAGTCTTTGGTGAATTGGAAAAGTACATTAAGCAATATGAATCCGTGTTATACAAGTTATCACCTTATGGCTCAGAAAGAAAGCTAAAGTTAAAGGTGAGAATTTCGAGACTTACTTCTAATTTAAAAAAAATTAAAAGTAAAATGGAACATTTGAAAATTATGTTTATAGGCAGAGGATACTCATGTAGTATGTTAGATCAAATAGGTAAGGAAGTTATACAAAACAAACTGAAAAAAGTTTCAACCTATTTTTAAGATGGTGGGTGATATTTGTTTTATGAGGAGAAATAGTTCCAAATTATATATGGATATTGGGAACAGTTATATGGCTAATGTGATTTTGTTTAAAAACGGTACTGATTCAAATTTTGGGATGGATATGAAAAAGCATTGAGACATAGATTTTAGTGATGAATTGAAACAGAAAAATAGGTTACAGGCCAACATTTTCCTTTGAAGGAATCTTAATATCAAACAAACAGTAGAGAGAGCATGTGTGTAAGATCAAATTATGACATATATAATAATAATAAAATATCTAAGTGCTGGCACTGTAAAGGCTGCAAATATATTCACGATTCCTCATTAGTAACTGTTGCTTATTCATTGATAATTTATAGTCAAGGTCAACATAATTGTTTGACAAAAGGGGTGGCCTATTTAGTTTTCTGTTTATAATGTGTGGTTTTTATGTGGGTAAAACCAAACAAAAGTTTAATACAAGAGTATTGTCCATGTTATAAAGAAAAAGTCTCACACAAATTCATTAGCTAATCATGCTCTGAAATGAGAACATTTTAATAAGTTTCTATTTTTATATGGAGAAAATAGATAAAAATATAAGAGGAGATGATTGAGAATCATACTTGGAGTGTGGAGAACTTGAATGGCAGGTAAATATAAATGCAACACAATGTTCTGGTATTAATGACACTGATTCAATTAGTGAACTTGGAGTCTTTGCAGCAAGATTATACTGTTTACAGGTTTTAAGGTAGTCTAGGAATTTTCTAAATACACATCTTTTTTTTCAAACAAGTTTTAAGCTCAGATATAAAAATGTGTTTTTAAAATGCCTGAGTTGTTATTATTATTTCTTATTGGAAGTTTTAGGCGATGTGATGGTTCTTGATTATATAAATTAAGTGTTTTTCTTGTATTAATTCTGATGACCTGTTTCTGACAAAAACACTGAGTTCATTGTACAGTGTTGGTTCATTTTTGGTTTTATTACATTCACACTGACAGGCAGACATATATGCAAGTGTTTGCATGTCAGTGTGTGTGTTTGTGTGTGTGCGTGTGTGTGTGTGCGTGTGTGCACATGTCTGTGTGTGCTTTTGTATTTTGTGTGTGTGTATGTATGTGTGTGTGTGTGTGTGTGCGTGTGTGTGTGTGTGTGTGTGTGTGTTGGGGGAAAGGATAGGTGTTGGACTATGGAGTTGTATAACTCACAAAGTGAATATTGAAAACACAGAGATGTATGACTATAGTTCACTATAGTATAAATAAAAATCAGTCTGACAGGAGTGGGACCATTCTCTGTAACTCATTGGTCTAATTCCACAGGCATTAGGAGTATTTAGAACTCCAGACTTTCACACTCTACTTAGTGCCCTCTTATATGATAATGCACTATGCATCTATCCCTCTGCAAATCTTCACTGCTGCATGAAGTGCTCATCAAGTTTCACTAAAGGCATCAGGCTCCTAACAGAGATTTTAATATTCTGAAGGTTTTGAGTGACTTTTTTTTCCTCCATAATTTTCTTAGATGTTAATATCCTTCATATTTGTTTATGCTTCTGTATATATATTTTTTTCTGTAAGAAAATTGTTGTTTCTGTTGTGTAGTCAAGGCCTACCCATACACTTTGACCTCTTTTTTCCTCTTATTAAAATAATAAGGAAGCAGCATACCTTTAAAACAATAAACATAATAAGGACAACACTTATGGTTTATTATTTATTTTTTGTATAAAAATGTATTTTTTAAGTGCTGTCTTTATTATGTTTATTGTTTAAAGGCACATTACTTCCTTTTTTCAACAATAGATTTTAATTGCATTTAATTATTTGACTATGTAATGTAATTAAACTATTAATTGAAAAGTTATCCAACAGACTTCATTCCCAAACAGTATATATTGGTGGCTGTGGAACTGTGTTTTATTCTGATGAAGTCTGTCTAAGAGGAATGAAAGAGCTCAGTATATTTCCAATTTATATCCATGATGAATCTCCTTTAGCATTATTTCATAATGGTTAATATAGCAATAACCCACGCCTGGGTGTGGGTAATGCTGGATTTACCCATGGTTGGCGTGGTTTGGTCACGAAGGTGAAGCCTGAGTGGCCAAACAAAGTCAACCATGGGTAAATCCAGCATTACCCACACCCAGAAGTGGGTTATTGATATTATACAATGACATTATTTAAGAAAAAAATAATTACTTTTCTTAAATAATGGCATTGTATAATGCCTCCTTGCTGCCCTTCCGCAGCTGTCTGGTATTCTGTGGCAGTTCTGATGTACTGCGCATGCCTACGCAGTACATTAGAGCTGTGGGCAAAAGCAATGGAGAAAGCAAGATCTCCGTTGCTTTTTACAAACTGTTTTGCTATGTTAAATAGGTTTAACATAGCGAGACAGCTTTAAAATAAGCAACAGAGATCTCCGTTGCTTATTTTAAAGCTGTCTTGCTATGTTAAACCCATTTAACATAGCGAGACAGATTTTAAAAAAAAGCAATGGAGAAAGCAAGATCTCGGTTTACAACGTGCACGCTGACCAATCAGCATGCACGTTTTGGAATATTAATGGGGGGTCATGGTATAATAGTTTTTATTTTATAACTCTTCACCGTTATTCCTTCTAAAAAGGCACATTCCTCAGATTGAACTTCCCATCTCTGTTGCATTGCTTGGCTATGTTGTTGTCATTGAATATATTTGGCTTAAAGCTCACTGTTATTGGTGTACTTTTGGCTTTGCTTATTTTTGCTAGCCATGGCTGTTTGGACCCTTGCCCTAGTAAACATTTACAGAATGTGTGTTTCATTTTTGCCCCTCTGAAAAATATTCCACCACAGGAAAGGCATATTAGGTATGTTTATTGCCTTAGAAAAAAACATAAAAACAGCAATAACAGGCAGCAGAGACAACCACGGGTTTCAAAAGATGCCAGTATCTACTATTTATAAAACAAAAGATGTATTTATTGTGCACATCGGTTAGCAATCACAATTCGCTTCTTCAGACCATAGATGCACAAAGAATCACATAGCCTACCTATAAACTATGAAATACCCAATCACTACATTCAATTAATTAAACACTCACTTCTTAAAGGTACAGTATTAAAACAGTATCTTAAGACATCAAATTGCATAGCATAAAACCCACAGCTATATAACAAATAAAAACCAGATAATGATACATTTCATATGAATATGCTTCTATCAAACATTAATCAAATGTAAAATCATAGAAATACCAAAAGATATACACTAAAGTACATTAGATTAGGAGTTCATAATAAATAAACCAAGAAAAATGTAAACACATTCCTATCTAGCTACCATTCTTCTTGAGTTCAGAATGGGTCTCAGAGAAACCCTTTCATTGAGGCCGCTGCCTTTATCTGCTCTCAGCCTCAAAATCCAGCATGTTTATTTTCTCTCAGTGCCATTTCTAGTGTCCCCCTCATGTACAGTGGGTAGTGTAACGTCAATGACCATGAACCTAAAATAATGTTCATTCCCACTAGCCATAACATGCTTTGCCAATGCATTAGTGTTTGATTTCACCCTAATGGCATTCAAATGTTCTCTTATCCTGTTTTTAAAAAATCTATTAGTTTTGCCAACATAAAATGATCCGCATGAATTGCAGATAGCTAAGTACACCACATGCGATGTACCACAGTTGGCATACACACGGAACCTAAACTCTTTCCCAGTGTCCGGATGAGAAAATATGCCACTGGAGTCTATGCAATCACAATAATTGCATTGTCCACAGGGGAACGTGCCCCTCACTTGCTCACCACATGAAGAATTCCTTTCTTAAGGATGACACAGCATCCTCTTCAGGTTAGCTTTATCATAACACAACACATATATGCAGACACAGGCAATGTAACCCAACCAGACTCCCTTCAGTTTTGTTTTGTGAAGGGCAGGACTAACCTCCTGAACCTAGTTAACTTCTTTGAAAAGGTTACAGGAGCTGAAGAAAGTGGTCAGTTTGTGCACACTGAATATCTTGATCTGGCCAAAGTTTTGGAAACTATTTACAATACTGGAATTACTAAAAAAAGTAGACAAACTTAATGTAAATCCCTGTGTTGTTTACTGGATTGCATATTGCTATTCCAGCAATCCCAGATTTTGAAGTTTTTGATACATTCTCTGAATGTAAAATTGTAATGACTGGGGTGTCATATGGATCTGTGCTAGACTGTTTCCCATTTGACAATTGTTTTGCATATATTCAACTCAATATCCCAGAACTGTGGTTGAGCAAGTTTGCTGATTACTGAAAGCTAGTTACTGTTATCCACTTATACGCTGATACTAAACTGCTACGGTAATGGTTGGAATGTGCATATACCTGATGTACTGAGAATGGTCTTTAGTGAAATGCAGAAAAGTGCAGCATAGTGGCATTTGGCAAAAAAGCTGCTCCCATCTCATATCTTATAAATGGTACTCCTCTTCAGACTGAAATGGTCATAAGAGGCATGGCTACTTAGGTGGACAACTGTTTCCATTTCGATCATCAGGTTTCCATCACAATCAGAAAATCCTTCTATTTGGCCCAGTTTATTACCAAGAAAATATATTCAAGAGCCAAAATAGTCATCCTACCCCTATATTCTTCACTTATCAGACCCATCATTGAATACAATGCCCCAGTGGAATGTGCAAATCCAAGCATATTGCTCATCTAGAAAGGATAGAAATATTTTTAACCAAGGGAATTAAAGGTTTAAATCATTCCACTACCCTGAAAGATCAACATATCTATTTTTATACTCAGTTGCCTAACAGCTGCTCTGCAGTGACCAGTGTCTTGATTTTTGAGCCATGAAACATCCAGTCCTAACTGATCTCTTATTTCTTTGTGAAACCAGTACCTCTACAAGCACCCACACTTGGGATCTAATTCTGCATCAAACCATAAACAAGACTTGCTGGACAGATATGTTCTTAAAACAGCAGATTAACATCCTATGGAATAATTTGCTACTAAACATCAAGCAAATTACTGTTCTGGCTACATTTAAGGCTAGTCTTAATGACTGCAACACAAACCCTTCCATTTCCAAGGCTTCAGCCTGTAAGCATTCAGCTTCAAAGCCTTTCAGAATCACTGTGGCCAGAGACAGTCTAGATACTAATCTACATTCTTTTTAAGAGTCAAAAAAGTTAAAGGACCTCATTCAAATGTTAGATTTAAGTGCCCTAAATTCATTTGTTCCTAAAACCACCTGCTGCATGGACTTGGCTCCAACAATCTTTGCTTATCTTGTAGAAAAAGACTGGATGGACACTTTTGACATCAAGGGCAGTTACTTCCATTTAAAAATTGAGAAGTGATCTGGGAAGTATCTCCAGTTTAAAATCAGATTCAATCACTATTGGTTTTAGACTCGTCTGTCAGGTATCACCTCAACTCTCAGGAAGTTCACTAAGAGTTTGTCTGTCATGGCAGCACACCTGTGTCTATGGGCAGCCAAAGTGCTCCTACACCTGGATTACTGCCTCTCCATTCTTCCTTATACAGGGACCCTGTTTTTCTATTTTACTGAGAGAAATTCTGGGAGTTTCCAGATTCAGACTGAATATTGGAAAATATAGGGTTTTCATGGATTTTTTCATTTTAGGCTGGAGCACTAATTTAGCTGAATCTTTGCTTCTCATTGCTACATGTAATACAGTCGGCTTTGTACACAGAATCCATTTTCATTTTAAATATCTATATCTGTATATATGTTTATATATATATATATATATATATATATATATATATATATATATATATATATATATATATAAAATTATATTTGAAAATCATGAAGAAAATTCTCTGATTTCATCACATCATGAAAATAGAATTTCATTTTTTGAGAACTGTAAATCACTGTCCCTGTCCTTTTAGGTCATAGACAGTGATGGTGAGGGGAGCTTCTGCCTAGTTTGTTTTAAGTCTTAGTTAATAATTAAAGATAACCAAGTCTCAGCTATAGCCTTCTTGGTGCCTGTCACTTACAGGCTGCATCCCAGACACCATTTTATGAGACCAAAATTCCTCACAGAAATAATATCAAACTCTTCAAGTCAAAGATTTTATTCATAGAAACAACTTATTATTGCCTCACAGTGATAAGTGTCATAGTGGTGACCATTCCAATGATCCTTCATGCAAGAATTTATATGAAAGTCTTTCAGTAGACCCAGTTGTCCAATGATCTCAAACTGTGAGTATAGTAGAGCACCAAATATTCATATCTCAGACATTTGCCACAGGAGATGGACATCAATGATTCTCTTCAGACAGCCCCTTCCTTATTCTCACTTCCATGCAACAGTCTCCAGGGAGATGTCAACCACAGGGTGGGGTGACATTACAATGAGCAGATGGTTCAGGGTGTCTATATATTATTGGACCTCTCACTGATTATTAACCCACTCAAAATGACAGCGGGCCTTCTATCTTTCCAAGTTTTTCAGGTTTATTTACTTATTTAAAATTGATTACCATGTAGTGCACTGATCACAGTACACCAATTCCATGGATAGTCTAGGACAGTATATCATAATGAAAGGCAGTGTCAAAAGCTTCGTAGGTCATCTTAAGTGGAACAAATCCCAGTATCTGAAAAATATCAAAACAGGATAACTCACATAAACATAATTTGGTGTAAGTGAGAACAGTATGAAGCTAAAAACTACCCAATAAAAAAACTTCAGTAGATTCTATTTGAACACCAGTCGACCATTAAAAGGTAGAACTTTAGTCAATTAACAGACTTCATAATTTGATGATCACAAGGGAAGAGAATGCCTTATACTTAACTTTTTTATAGGTCTCTATAGCCTGTTTAAAACAAGCATTTTTGCTGAGGCCTCTGTTATTGTTATATGATCCCATGTGGAAGAAGAATGGTGACATTTCAAAACAGCATGTGAATGGACTACATTACAGATATGCGGCTGAGCCAGGTATGGAAACAGGGTGCAAAAGGAAAGCTTGTTTTGGAATGCAGAAGTCCAGGAAATTATCATATGTAAGAAGGAGTCAAGAAAACAATGGGAGACAAAACACTGGATCAAACTAAGTAGGAGTAGGGGTCACCTAACAAACAGACTTGGAGAACAGTCATAATAGGAAAGAACAAAGCATCAGAGAAACTCTAACAGGCTCTGGAAAGTGACTGAGCAGGTAGCACAAAGAAGCTCTGCCAGGTTGCAAGGCAAAGACAGAAAGATAAAGAAGACAGTCATCACACAGCGTTCTTAAGATATGCCAGCAACAACCTGCTCAACAGTCCACACTGGACATCAAAGTCAGAGGAAGGAGTACTTTCAGCAACCTCTGAATTAAGAAAACGCCATAGCAGATGTACTGCCCCCATGTATAGCCTATGATGAAAGAGGAAGAAGAACCCACCCTAGAAGAAATAAGAACAGCACTAATGGAACTGAATTCAGGCGAAGCAGCAGGTTCAGATGAAGTCATGGTAGATGCGATTAAGATGTTAGGTGAGTTAGGGAAAAATACCTCCTGAGGATGCTCATAGCAGTATGGAGAGAGAAAGAGAGAGAGAGAGACATATCCCAGATAACTGGCGAATAAGCACACTAGTGCCAGTGTAGAAGAATAAAGTGGACATTGGGCATTATAAAAGTATCAAACTCCTGTCACACTTGATAGACGCTTTACCTAATATGACATATATCTCACTCTCTCACCCTCTATCTTACAATTCACAGCTGACTGCTAGAGTGACCCCGGTGATGTACTTCCTCTGTGCCAATAATCAAGAGCCTCAGTCCTCATGACTGACACCAGTGGAGAACATTCACTTAGAACAAAAATAGATGCACAGTAATTTCAGATGTAGCTCTCTGCACTGAGTGCAATTTCCCTTAAGAGCACACAGGCAACACTCCAGTCCTTGAGCTTGACTTCTTCTCCAGGCCCTAAATAAGACTCCATCTTTCTATCTGCAGAAATCAGTGCTCTGTGTTTCTGCCCCAAATAGCTGATGCACACACTCTTTGAGATTTGATTTACACACACACACACACACACACACACACACACACACACACACACACACACACACACACACACACACACACACACACACACATACTCTCCCACATCTGGTAAAGGCTGGCACAGATTTACCTGCTATACCACCTCGACCCAGACTGTAAGGTAGATTCAATGCCACCAGCCAGCTCTTACCAGGTACTCAGTTATTCTTAATAAAATTGATACAAATACAAATGACAGTGTTAACCAATTGCCAAGACTTTCAGGAGTGTGATGCTGCAGTCCCACCAAATAAATGCAAGTACTCTAAAGGGTTAAAATATTTTCTAAAAGACCAGCCACAATGAAAGGTTTAGATATATATTTAATAATAAATAATAAAGAAATGAGAATGCTAAGTATCTATTTACAATAAACTTTCTCTTAGACATCCGGCTCCTAAATAATAAGCACAACTTTAAAAACCTTCTCTGGCCCTATCTAACCAGATCTTGGAAGTGTACCTGCTCAGACCCTGGTTAACCCCCTACTACATCTAATATCTCAGTATTCCCCAGACACCACCTCACTCAAGATATGGCACATATTTAGATTGTGCATTAGGCTACCTGACAAATGTTTTTATTTATTTATTTTATAACTTAGTCCACCAGAGGAGGTAAAGTCTTAAATACTTTCTCCTCAAATTTCTAAGGAGCATCTTTCTCTTACATATTTTTTTAGAATATTTTGCATGTGTACTTTACATCATCTTATGTTGTTTTTTTTCTCTTATGCATTTTGTAGAATGTTTGTGTGTCTATTTTACAGCATCATATGTTGCTTTTCTCTATGTCAATCTTGCTATGTATATTTTGCATTTAATTTTTGTTATCAAAAAGTGTTTATCTCTACATATTTAAAACTGCACAATATGTAGCTGTATTTTTTTCTTCTGTACAATAAAAATTGTACACTGTGGAGCTTTTCTCCTTGGGCCTCCACTGAAAATGGGCAAATTACCCAGTCGGACTCTTCCTGTAAACCAATGTAAAAATAAATAATAATAAATAAATAAACACCAGAGTTTCAATTTTCATGAAATCTAAAAAAATAACACAGATGGAAACACTCAGACAGATACAGAAAAAACAATAATTATAGCTAATCTCACTATGGTTCCCTGACTGAAGAATTACTGTTCCCTAGTTAAGTTACTTACTAAAGCGAGGTAAGATGAAGTGGATGAGTAGCTTTTCATTTCCAAAACAGAGTGGTGATAGTACCTAAATAAAGTTTCCATGCTGTCTACATATCTGGTCATCTGATTCTATGGTTCCAACACTATCTCCCTGACTAGGAGCTGAGCCAGGATCTAGCACGATGTGTCACAATACACACCTAGAACTTTGCTAAGGCTTATTCCAGCATCTGGAGACTGTAAAACAATTCCATCCCTTTCATCCTTCCTGCAGAGACTAACCAGTGATTCTCTGGCACCCCAGGGTAAAAATGAGTTTACCACTAAGGACAATAAGAGCAGGATCCCAGCCAGACATTGTGTCTCTAGCTGCATTCAGGCCTTTGAGATAAAATCTTTATGCCCGAAACCATATCATTTAATTTCAGGCTATTTTTCTTAAGGTTTGCTAGGCTGAGAATAACCCCTTCCCTTCCAGCAATCTCTACTAACATAGATAAATTTCATTAGTTACAATACAGTCCGACATACATGTATATGTCATTTCTGTCCAGTAGGCCCCACTGTTGATACATTTTTAACACAAGCAACTGTGCAAATACATTTTTAACACAAGCATCTGTACAGATCAGTTTGATATTCCAATAACATAAAATTCATTACCTAACTCCAGCTAGCTATGCTGGCATATGTTACACATGCACTGCTATATCCTCTCTGGCATAGCTGGCACTTCCTCATGTCATCACATCTCTTCCTCTTTTGAAGACTCAAGCCAATTTTTCAAGTGACCCTGGAGAAACATTGCTTGAAAGAAAAAAACTGTCTGGGAATACATTAACCCATACCCTGTTGTGACAGCCCATCTGCAATGGCTTTGCTAACCACTTCCACTGAGGTGTCAGGCTGTGCCTCACTGAAGTGATCTGTCACCCACTGCAAATACTCAGCACAAGTGCTCCCCTATCATCATGTTAACATGGTACAGCTTGTGCCCCTGTTTCCTGTCTAGCAGGTTTACCATGTCATTAACATTACTGACATTCCTTACCACTTTTAAGAGTCTTTCCAAAGCTGACAGCAGATTATTGTGTCTGACAGGAATGCATGTCACTCCTGGGCCAAGCCCATGAGTTTCCTAAGCCTTGTCCTGAGGTTTAGGACATATGCTACAACAGACTCATTGTGGGATTCACACTCACCCTCCCACTCATCACGAATCAAATCCAAGGGCCCCCTCACTCTATGCCCATACAGTAATTCAAAAGGTGAAAATCCTGTGGATTTCTGGAGTACCTCTCCATATACAAACAGCAGAGGGGGCAAGTATGTGTCCAACTCTCTCTTAAACTCGTCTGCAAATGCCCTTAGCATGGTCTTCAGTATAGAGTTTAACCTCTCCACAAGACCATTAGTCTGGGGGGTGGTTGGGGGTGATCTTTTGGTGCTTCGGCCCACAGTGCTCCCACAGACAAGCCATCAGGTCTGACATGATATTGGCACCTCTGTCAGTCAGTATTTCTCTTGGGAAACCTATCCTGCTGAAAATATCTAACAAAGCATTTGCCACCTTCTCTGTCTCTTTGGAGGACAGAGCCACCACCTCAGGGTTTCTAGTAGCATAATCTACTGCCACTTGGATATATTCTTTCCCTGTGGAATTTGGGATATTTAGAGGCCCCACAATATCCATAACTACTCTCTGTGGTGCTGCGGTAGCATTGTCGCCTCACAGTAAGACGCTGTCCGGTTCGATTCTCATGTAGAGCGTCTTCTGCATGGAGACATGTGTGAATGGGCGTACCTTTGTTTAAGGTTGTGCATCAGGCCTGGCAAGCCGGTACGTAAAAATCAACTGCCAATCATTAGCAGACCAGAGATCCGCTGTGGCGACCCCTAACCGGGAAAAAGCCGAAAGACACAAACAACTTTCTGAAATGGCTCCTCAGTCACAGGTAAAGACATCAAAGGAACTTTGACCTTGTCTCCTGCCTTGCCTACGTTTTGACACTGCTCACAAGCTGTGCAGTACTGGGTTATGTCCCTTGCAATCCCAGACCAGTAAAAGTTCTGCATAATAATATGTGTCTTCTTGGTATGCTTTATGCTCATATGACCTGCAAAAGGAATGTCATGGGCTATGGTTAGAAGTGCCAGAAGGTAGGATCTGGGCACTACCAACTGATGTGTTACCTCACTCTTTAGCTTCCCCCTCAAGGATCCTTTGTTCCAGTATACAGACTATCCCCTTCCTTGAGAATCAGGTGCCTCCTTAGCTAACTCCCTCAAGCCTCGTAATGAAGGCTCTGAGAGCTGAGCCTGTCTCAACTCTACCTTTTTGACCCTTCCCAGTTCCCCTTCCACAGGAAGTCTGGTATCTTCTGACAGCGGTGCCTCACTGTCAGCCTGGGTACCACCATTCATCTATGGTCTTGCAGTCACCCTGTCCAAGGGAACATCAGTACTTATCAGCAGCTGTGACTCACCTTCAGGCTCACTGCTGTGGGGCAGCACCCTCTTGAAATATCCGCATCACCAGCCCCAGCTTCAGGTGTGGGGTCTGTCTGGGTCTCCCTCAGGCTATCAGACTCACTTGCCTGTCTCCAAGCCTGACTGTGTGTAACTGCATGCACACAGCATTATCAAAATCATTCCCTATCAAAATATATGCAGGAATATCCTCAAACACACATACTTGCTTGTTTTCTTTTCCATCCTCCCAGTCAAGGTGAACCCGGGACAAAGAATTTTGGAATGAGGTCTCTTCTAAAGCTCTGACTGGATTGGACTTCTCAAGCAAGTACTTCTCCTCTTTAACCAATGCAGGCTTCACAATGGTTATGTCAGAGGCTGTATCTCTCTTGGTAGTGGCCTGTTTTCCATCCACTAAGATAAGATACAAACTCCAGTGATAGTTTGTTACCCCTGTTGTCTCCAGACAACTTACCACTGACATGTTATTATTCCCACTTGCTGGCTCTCTCACCTTTTGTTCCCCACTTTGTTTCAGTAGACATTTGTATGCTACATGACCCCTCTGGTTACATTTAAAACATCCAAACCTTGGTCCTGGCCATGTACCTGAAGTACTAGCTTCCCCTGTTGCTGGTGGACTCTGTTGGGGTGGTTTGCTCTGACCACCATGGGTTGCCTTATATGCATGTGCAACCCTGGGTATCCCCATCTTGTGCAGTGGTTCCCTGCTTGCTAAGTACAGATTAACTTTTCTTCCCAGATCATCTGCAGAGTTACACTCCCAGTCTGCCAATCAGATTCTCATGTCCTCAGGCAAAGTGCTAAGGCCTTGTTAATCTTTTGGCTTTTCCTGGTTAGGGGTCGCCACAGCAGAACTCCGGTCTGCTCATGATTGGCAGTGGATTTTTACGGTGCCGAGTTGCCAGCCCAGCGCCCAACCTTTAAAGAAGGCACACCTATTCATGCACGCACCTACCTGCATGTCTTTATACATCATTTGACCATGGGGACGACATGCAGACTCCACACAGAAGGCGCTCCCGCCAAGAATCGAACGGGAGAACCTGTTGCTGTAAGGCGACAATGCTAACCACTGCACCACCACGGCCTACTGATTGCTGCTAAGGGCTTGTTCCCTCACCAAAATGTCTGAAAGCCTTTTAAAATTGGTGACCTGACACCCACTCACCTACCTATGAAAAGAATTGCTTAGCACAGCAATATAATCACACACTCTTTCATCTGCCCTATGTCTATGCTCACAAAACTTTTTTCTGTATGCTTCAGGTGTTAACTTAAAACATTCCAATAAACATTGTTTAACCTTGCCATAATTTAAACAATCAGTATCAGACAGTTTAGAAACAGCAGTTACAGCTTTACCATGGAGTAAGGGGGTCAGGAACCGTACTCAGAGCCCTTGGCCAGCATCATATTGTCTACATACACTTTCAAATATACAAATAAAACTATCACAATTATCACCTTCTGTATGCTGTGGAAGACATTTACTGACCTTTGCTCTTTCTGGGGTTCAGTTATTCCCTTCCCCATGACCTCCATGATCCTGGCTAAGAGTCAGCATCTCCCTCTCATGTTGATGCTGCTTCTCCTTTTCATGACTCTGGTGAAGGGTCAGCATGTCCCTCTCATGTTGATGCTGCTTGTCCTTTTCATGACCCTGGTGAAGAGTCAGCATGTCCCTCTCATGTTGATGCTGCTTCTCCTTTTCATGACCCTGGTGAAGGGTCAGCATCTCCCTCTCATGTTGATGCTGCTTCTCCTTTTCATGACCCTGGTGAAGGGTCAGCATCTCCCTCTCATGTTGATGCTGCTTCTCCTTTTCATGACCCTGGTGAAGGGTCAGCATCTCCCTCTCATGTTGATGCTGCTTCTCCTTTTCATGACCCTGGTGAAGGGTCAGCATCTCCCTCATGTTGATGCTGCTTCTCCTTTTCATGACCCTGGTGAAGGGTCAGCATCTCCCTCTCATGTTGATGCTGCTTCTCCTTTTCATGACCCTGGTGAAGGGTCAGCATCTCCCTCTCATGTTGATGCTGCTTCTCCTTTTCATGACCCTGGTGAAGGGTCAGCATCTCCCTCTCATGTTGATGCTGCTTCTCCTTTTCATGACCCTGGTGAAGGGTCAGCATGTCCCTCTCATGTTGATGCTGTTTGTCCTTTTCATGACCCTGGTGAAGAGTCAGCATGTCCCTCTCATGTTGATGCTGCTTCTCCTTTTCATGACCCTGGTGAAGGGTCAGCATGTCCCTCTCATGTTAATGCTGCTTCTTTTCATGACCCTGGTGAAGGGACAGCATCTCCCTCTCATGTTGATGCTGCTTCTCCTTTTCATGACCCTGTTGAAGGGTCAGCATCTCCCTCTCATGTTGATGCTGCTTCTCATTTTCTTCAGCCTCCAAACACTGCAGTCTCTCTCTGCTGATTCTAATTCCATGCATTTTGCCTCTAGAACTTTAGAGTTTTAAATATTCTGAGGAAAACATGAACTGTCCTATTTTTGAGGGCTGCGCATGCCCATCACCAGCCTAGTAGTTCTCCTGTTTGCTGGTCTGTGCTGCAGCTGTGACTAAGGCTGAAATCATTTCCTCTTTAGTCAGGTTGGCATGCACTAGTCCTTTGGATTTGCACACCTTAGCCAACTGGTTCACTGTCAGCTTGCCATAATCCTCTGCTGACATATTTGCCTGCTTTTCTGACTAATCTAACAAAAATAAACAAAACTGTTCTGAAAAATTAAACTCTATATGTTTACCTTGTGGCTGCTGAGAGTACATACACCTTTAGTGACAACTGCTTACAGGCTACAGAAGTTCAGTTAATAGCCCACCACTGCTAACCAATATGTGATGTCCCTCCTCTGAGCAAGTGATCAAGGAGCCTCAATCCTCTTCACTGACACACACACACACACACACACACACACATATACGGCAGGCTGGCACAGATTTACCCACTATGCGCCACCTCCACCCAGACAATAAGGTAGATTCACTGCCACCAGCCAGCTACTTTATAGTGTTAACTAATTGGCAAGACTTTCAGGAAAGTGATGCCACAGTGCCACCAAATAAATGCAAGTACACTCAAAGGTGAAAATATTTTCTAAAAGACCAGCCAAAGTGAAAGGTTTAGATATATTTAATAATGAGTAATAAAAAAACAGAAAGGCTCATCCAGACTCTGCTACACTTTGCTGTGAAGGAAAGGTTAGTTTGCTGTTATTTTTTTGTATTTCTGTATTGCCTTTCTATATTTTGAATACTGTAGTTTGTTTTCTTTACCTTGTGTTTTGCTTGCATTCTGTTTTAACAGCATATTAAAACTTCAAAGAGACCACAGCTCTCTGTTCTGAGTCAGGCAGAATTTTTCTCGCCCTCCCACCCATTTAAGTTGTCTTGTTAAATACCACTGTCTTTCTAGTTGCCCGCCTCTTATGTTAATCTGACCATATATCTCATTTCTCTCTACTTTCACTGGCTTATGTGAGTAATCACAAAACCATCACTTTTGAAATCCCACCCCTTCAATTATTTAAATTTATTGGCCATCCTACAGTATTTCATAGTACCAAAATACAAAAAGTAACCACCCCTTTCAGTCCATCTTGCTGTTTTAAAAATAGTAACTCTCCACTAAACCTTAACTTTTTAAACAGGTAAAACTCAAGTTACCTACTTTCATATCTAACTTCTCTAGTGCACACTGCAGAGTGCATTCTTTTCAATCTTACCTTTAAGCATCCCTGTTACTAGCACTTTCTCTAATACCTAAAAAGATCATCTCTACTTGACTCCAAGTAGACTTTTCTCTATCTGTTAAACCTAGCACTTGCTCCTACAGTACTTATTACCTTGATACGGCACTCTTATAGATAGCACCCCAAAAGGCAAACCCCATTTCTCGGTCACCCACGCCCCGGAATCTCTTTTAAAGTTTTTGTCTAGTCCTTCTAGCATGTCGAGGATCAGTTGCTAGTGTCCTCCTGCTCAGCTGGTGAACCTAGAATATTGAGGCAATGTTACAATTGCCTCATGTACACAGACAACCCTCCTCTCCTCCCACAAAACACAAATACATGGAGATGCAACTATACGGCCAAACTGGAGGCTGAGCTCTCAACATAGGACTGGCAAGACCAGTCAGGAGGAGAAGGTTACCACACACACTATAGACCCAGTCTCACATAGTACCATCACAACCTCAAATCATACACATAAACACACAAAGACATACTCGGTGGCTCTGATCAAAAATCTACCAAAACAGCAGAGGCCACCAAAGCAGACACCCAAACAACCACCACCTCAGAACACAACACCTGCAACACATAGACCTCACAGTCAGAGTGTCAAACAGTCACAGCCCTTAAGGCCAAACACAATGCCAGACACACTAGTCATTGGTGACTCCATAGTCAGACACACTGACGTCCCGATCACCAGACTGAGTAAGGAGAAGGTCACAGTAAGCTGCCTGTCGGGTGCTAGAATCCGCCACATAATCTAAGCACTCAGGTCTCTCAACAGCAGGTACAAATATGACTCAGTCATTGTCCACGCTGGTGTAAACGACCTGAGCTGAGACCTCCTCTTGGACTACATGAAAAGAGACATTGAGGAGCTCTCTGATTATGTAGCCCAGGCAGGTATGACCCTGACCTTGAGCAGTATCCTACCTTCACCAAGAATGATGCCACAATACAGAGATAAGATGATCAGCTTTAACAATTGGCTTAAACTCTGGTGTCATTCAAAGGGGATCCAATGTCTGTCTGCCTGGGATGACATGCTGGACAAGCCAGACTGCTTCATAAGGGACGGCTTGCACCTGTCACCCCTGGGATTCTGGATATTGTCAAAGGCTCTTGCCACCCCCATAGTGCCTTTTTTAGGCAAGGCTCAAATTCTAAACCTACCACCCTAGAACACAAAAAAGGAAAAAAACTAAGGGTAATGCTGCTCAATGCCAGAAGTCTAAATCTCAAAATGCACGCACTCGAGGCCCTTCTCAGTATGGAGAACATCGATGTCTGTGCAGTGACAGAAACCTGGTTCAAGGCTCCTGAGAGCACCCCAGCACTATCAGGTTTTACCTCTTATCATGCCCGCCCCAAAATCGGACAATACCAAGAAAGGAGGGTATCCATATTCATCAAGGACACCCACACCTCAAGACTGGTGGCAACGCACGATGATCGGAGACCATCCAGGTGCAATTAACCATAGGCAAGACTGCTCTGCAAATTGTAGCATGTTACAGGCCACCCTCACAAACTCAGGAACCTCACATGGCCTTCCTGAAAACACTAGAGGGATAAATGTATCACCAAACACCATCATACTAGGTGACTTCAATTACCCTAATATAGACTGGGAACACTACTCAAGCCCAAACACCCTAGCCCAAAAGTTCCTGGAATTCATAAACTCAAATGCCATGGAACAACTAGTCACCATCCCCACAAGAGGAGAAAACATACTTGATCTCATCATCACGAACATGGGAGCACAATGTTCAACACTGGAAGTATACCCCTCACTGGTGAGATCAGATCACAAACTAATCTCGCTGGAGGTCCTCATCCCACCCCCACCTGAAATAAAAAAGACCACAGTAAAGAACTTCTCGAAAGCCGACTTCACACTTCTAAAGACTAGTGTGGTCTCCTTTAAGGCCCCCATGAAAACAGTACTCAAGCCGCTGAATCACTTACAAATGCCTTCTACCAGCACCTGCAGGACTGCATGATGGATAAGGCAATCCCAAGCAAAACAAAGACTCTTTGTACCAAAGGCAAGCGTCCAGTCTGGTGGACCCCAGCCATAAACAAACTCTACAACAAAAGGAGGAAGCTACTACAAGATAGAGCAAAATCCTTAAAAGGTAAGACACCCTTGATCACTATAAGTAAAAACTAAGAGCTCTCATAAAATCATCCAAAGCAAATTTTGAGAGAAAAATAGCTAAAGACTCAAAAGACAATCATAAGGCCTTCTTTAGCTATGTTAGAAACCTGGGAGGAAACTCCCAGATATGCTCAGAACTAGTTCAAAATGATGTGAAGATTACTGATCCTACAGACATTGCCAACATACTGGCTGACAGGTTCAGTGCAAACTTCTCCCCTCCCCAAAAGGAGAGATATCTATACCAGCGACCTTGCAGCCCCCAAACATCTCCAACGCCCAAGTGAGAACTGCTCTCTCCAAAGCAAAAACACAGCATCCATGGGACCTGATGGTGTCCCGGCTGTGTGCTCCACGAACTCAACGAGGAATTAAACCCACAGCTAGGACAGCTGTTTAATCATAGTCTTACCTCTGGATACATTGCCCAGGAGTGGCGCACTGCAACTGTGGTCCCACTTCACAAAGGCGGTGCCTCCACTGACCCTGGAAATTACCGCCCATTAGCTTGACAAGCCTTATCTGCAAAGCCATGGAGAGGATCATAATGGACCTCATAAATAAAGACATAGGAATTTGCAGACTTTGGATCCATCCCAGTTTGGCTTTGTCAAAGGCAGATCATGCCTTCTAAACTTGGTTGACTTTTTGAAACAGTCACCAAAGCCATTGATGAGGAAAGGCAGTCCATACAGCCTACCTCGATCTGGCGAAGGCCTTCGATACAATACCCCACTCGGGTATCATTGAAAACTCATCAGCTTAAATGTTAACCCATACATCACAAGATGGGTTGCAAACTGGCTGAGTGACAGAACCCACAGGGTCAGAGTTGCTGGCGCCATGTCAGACTCAAAGCCTGTCACAAGTGGTGTACCACAGGGCTCAGTCCTGGGCCCACTCTTGTTTGGCATCTACTTTCCGAGTACAAGCAAACACAGGAGGGTTATGGCTGACAAAGTTTGCAGATGACTGCAAACTGGGCGCCATAGTAGAAAACACATCTGACACAGATATCCTTCAGAAGGGTCTCACAGAAACGGATAACTGGTGCCAGAGCCATGGCCTAAAGTTAAATGCCAAAAAATGCATAGTCATACCCTTCGGGAAAAAGGTTACCCCTAGCTACCAAATAGGTGGCACTCCACTGAGCACAGAAGAAGTTATCAGGGACCTGGGGACCCAGGTTGATAGTAGTCTGTCATTCGACACCCATGTAGCTAAAGTAGTTAGGAAGACCTTCTACATTGCCCACCTTATCATGGATTCTCATCTAGATCAAGGGAGGTCATAGTCTCCCTATACTCATCACTCATCAGACCAATGATTGAGTACAATGCCCCATTCAGAATGTATCTGACCCGACACTTGCAGCAGCTAGAGAGGCCACAAAAGTTCCTCACCAAAAGGATAAAGGGTCTCAAACATCTGTCCTATGCTGCCCGACTGAAAGAACTCCAGCTCTATTCAGTCGCCACAGCTTGCTCAGAGGTGACCTTTGCCTAACATACAAGGCCATGTCAAACCCAGATTTGATGAATATGCTTCACCTCAAAAAATCTAGATCTGTCAGAGCCACAAGGGCGGGAGACTTAAACCTCGACAGGGCTATTAATAGGATGTGCTGGAGGGATAGATTCATCACCCAAAGACTCCCTATGCTGTGGAATAAAATCCCGGTATATGTGAGGCAGAGCACCTCGCTGGCCTTGTTCAAGAGAAATCTTGACCAATGGATGGGAGATCACAGATATACCCCAGTGATTACCTCAGTGTCACTGCTCGACAGAGGCACAGCAAAATAATGGGTATAGTTCCCCATACTAAAGGGGTGGCGTAAGCCATAAAACTATGGGCTAGGCTTGTAAATGCCCTCGGGCAGATAGCCTAGTATGAACCTATGAACATGAGGATACAGCGTATCTATTTAAAATAAACACCAGCTTTACAATACACAGGGAACATAAAAAATAATAACTCAGATGGAAAGACTCAGACAGATACAGAAAAACAATACTTTTAGCTAATCCCACTATATTTTCCTAACTGACTAAAGAATTACTGTTCTTACAGTACTTACTGTTAGAGTTACTTACTAAAGCAAGGCAAGATGAAGTGGGCAAGTGGTCTTGTCAGTTCCAAAAGAGAGTGCTGAGTGAAACTATCATATCGCTCACTAGTGTCTAAATACAATTTCAGTGCTGGCTACAGGATGACATCACATCTGGTCACCTGATTCTGTGCTTCCCACACTACTCCTGACTAGAAGCTGAGCCAGGATCTAGCACAGATGTATCACAATACATGCCTAGAACTTTCCTAAGGCTTATTCCAGCATATGGAGACTGTAAAATAATTCCAACCATTTCATTCTTCATGCAGAAACTAACCAGTGATTCTCTGGCACCCCAGGGTAGCAATTAGTTCACCACTAAGGAGAGTAAGAGCAGGATTCCAGCATAGACATGGTGTTTCTGGCTGCATTCAGGTCTGTGAGATAAAATCTTTATGGCCTAAACCAATTAATTTAATTTCAGCTATTTTTCTTAAGTTTAGCTGGCCTGAGCTTAACCCCTTCCCTTCCAGCATCCTCTGTTAACATATATACATTTCATCAGTTACAGTATAGTCTGAGATGCATTTATATTTCTTTTCTGTCCTGCAGGACCCACAGTTGATATATTTTTAACACAAACAACTTTACAAATGCATTTTTAGTACTAGTGGCTGTGCAAATCATTTTGATACTCAAATGACATGAAATTCTTTACAAAACTCCAGCTAGCTATGCTGGCATATGTTACATATGCCCTATCCTACTCTTCCTAGCACAACTGGCACTACCTCATATCATCACAACCCCAAAGAGAGCACTACTATGTCTGAACTTAACAAGGCAAAGGGAGGAGCAGAAATAGATTTCCATCAGAACATTTAGAGTTCCCAATTTATCTATTGCATGTCTTTGAAATGTAGGAGGAAGCAGGACCATACAGAGAAAACCCATGGAAAAAACACAGGGAAGAGAGGCAGACTCCACACAGAAGGTACCCCAAGCCAAGAACTGAAGCAAAGCTATCCATTGTGCAACTGTGTACATACACAATATGCTTACATTTATGAATTACATAGTAAATACAACATCTCCAAAGCCAAGAACACAGCATCCATGGGACCTGACAATATCCCAGGCTGCATTCTACACGAACTACAGAATGAACTGGCACCCTACCTAAGTACCATGATCAATCATAGCCTCACCTCAGGCTTTGTACCCACTGAATGGTGCACCGCAACAGTTATCCCACTCCACAAAGGGGGAGTCACGACGGACCCCGGGAACTACCGCCCCATTAGCCTGACGAGCCTGGTTTGCAAGGCCATGGAATGTACCATCATGGAACTCATAAACAAAGACATTGGTAATCTCCAAACTCTGGACCCTACTCAGTTTGGATTTGTAAAAGGCAGATCATGTCTCCTAAACCTGATTGACTTCTTTGAAGCAGTCACCAAACCATAGATGATGGTAAAATGGTTCACACAGCTTATCTAGATCTTGCCAAGGCTTTCGACACCATCCCCCACTCTGGAATTATAGATAAGCTCACTAAACTAGGTATAAATCCCTATGTCATAAGATGGGTTGCCAACTGGCTCACGGACAGAACCCACACTGTGAAAGTAGCGGATTCCAAATCCGACATCAGACCAGTGACAAGTGGAGTACCACAGGGTTCAGTCCTGGGTCCTCTCCTGTTTGGTATCTACTTCTCTGAAGTGCAGGCCAACACAGAAGGTCTTTGGCTAACAAAGTTTGCAGACGACTGCAAACTATGAGCCATAACTGAACCTCCTAATGATGTGGGCAAACTACAAAAGGGCCTCACTGAGACAGATACCTGGTGTCAAAGCCATGGCCTGAAGCTCAATGCCAAAAAGTGTATTGTCATCCCCTTTGGTAAAAACTCTGTACCCATGAACTACCACGTAGCTGGTAGTCTACTTAATGCTGAAAATGTGATAAGAGACCTTGGGACACAGGTGGACAGTAGTCTCTCTTTTGATAATCACATCACCACAGTGGTCAGGAAATCCTTCTACATGGCTCATCTCATCACAAAAGGATTCTCATCAAGAAAAAAAGAGGTCATTGTTCCCCTCTACTCATCACTCATTAGACCCATTATAGAGTACAATGCCCCTTTTGGTATGTACCTCACAAGACATCTACAACAACTGGAAAGATCACAGAAATACCTCACAAAGAGGATTACTGGCCTCAAACAGATGCCCTATGCAGACCGTCTCAAAAAAGTACAGCTTTACTCCATCGCATATCACCTACTCAGGGGCGATCTCTACCTAACATACAAAGCTATGTCAAACCAAGAGCTGTTGGACATGCTACACTTAAAGAAATCCCAATCCCTCCGAGCTACACGCTCTAGGGACCTTAACCTTGTCACCACAATAAACAGAACATGCTGGAGGGATATATTCCTGTCCCAGAGACTTCACATACTCTGGAACAGACTACCTATCTATGTCAAACAGAGCTCCTTATTAGCACTCTTCAAGAAAAATCTTGATGATTGGATAGGAAATGGGAAATTCACCCCAGGGATCACTTCTGTGGCTCTGTTCGACAGGGGCATAAGAAAATAATTTTCTTGGGTGGCGAAAGCCAGGGTACATTTTTTGGCTAGGCTTGTATGGGCCCTAGGGCCGATAGCCTAGTACCTACCTATGAACCTATGAACCTATAATCAATTTTGGGTTTTAACACTATGTGTGCTATTTTGTTAGTGAAGACAACATTCTTAAATACAAATTATGGCAAAAATTAGGAGGTGCAGCCCCCAGCGGGATAAAAACAATCTCATCAAACTAAACAAACAACTCAAAGGACAAATAAAGTCTACCTAAGTCAAATTTGAGGTAAGTTTGGCATCCCAGGCCAAGGACAACCACAAAGCATTATTTAGCTATATCCACAGCCTCAAAGGCAGTACACAATTGTGTGCAGAACTCATTGTAAATGGAGCCACCTATAATGAGCCAGTAGATATGCAAACTTCCTGGCTGATAATTTCAGCTCCAACTTTACCCCTCTCCCCCTCAACCTTCCCTCAGGAAATATCATCAAATATAACTCCCACTACTATCACTAGGGATCAGGTCCTTAATGCCCTCTCAAAGACCAATAACACTGCATCAATGGTCCTAGAAAATACCCCAGGATGCCTTCTAAAGAGCATGAAACATGACCTGTCAGGGTCTTTGGAATTACTATTTAACTGTAGCCTCCAAACAGGCCTCATGAATGAAGGAAGGCAACAGTCATCCTTCTGCACAAAGGTGGGCCCTCAACAGACCCTGGAAACTACAAACCCATAAGTCTCACTAGTCTTATATGTAAAACCATGGAAAGAATTATAATGGAGATGATCAATAGAGATATAGTAAACCCCCAGACAGTGGATCCAACCCAGTTTGGCTTCATCAAAGGCAGATCATGCCTACTCAAGTTGGTGGATGTCTTTGAGAAAGTCACCAAAGCAATGGATGAGGGCAAAATCATTCACACTGCCTACCTTGACCTGGCCAAGGCATTTGACACAATACCCCTCTTGGGCATTGTTGACAAACTCAAGAGGTTAGGTACAAACCTATATGTCACCCAGTGTATAGCCAACTATGTCACAGACAGGTCCCAGGAAGTTAGAATTAGGGAGTCTACCTCTACAAAGAGGTCAGTCACAAGTGGAGTCCATCAGGGATGAGTCCTTGGACTGCTCCTTTTTGTCATTTACTTCTCAGAAGTCAAGGTCAATGTCAGTGGTCTCTAGCTGACTAAATCTGTAGATGATTACAAATTAAGAGCTGTCATTGAATCTCACACTGATATAAATGTTCTCCAGGAGGGCTGACACAGACTAACAACTGGTGTCAGAGCCATGGACTAAACTAAATGCCAAGAAATGCATAATAGTATCCTTTGGGAAGTCATCCATCCCTGGTAACTATCATATTGACAATACACTCCTTAGGGTTGACCCAGTAGTCAGGGACTTGGAGAGACACATAGATAGTAATCTAGCCTTTGACCATTACATGTCCATAGTGGTGAGGAAATCATTCTGTGTTATGCAACTTATAAACAAAGGTGTGGCATCTAAGTCCAATGAAGTCCTTGTTCCACTGTATTCAGCATTCATCAGACCTATCATTGAGTACAGTGTCCCCTTTGGTATGTACCTAACCAGGTATATCCAACAACTGGAATGTCCACAGAGGTTCCTCACTGAATGAATACAGGGCGTAAGTAAAATGTCCTAAGCAGACTGCCTCAAGGCTCTATCCCTGTATTCTGTCTCCTACGGGCTTTTGAGGGGGGAATCTATGCCTGACATACAGGGCATTGTCAGACCCCACTCAAATGGACCTCCTGCATATCCAAAAAACAAATAGTACCAGAATTACCCATTCTAAAGACTTAACCCCTAGTCTGTGATATAAATATGACCTGATGGAGAGATAGATATGTATCCCATAGACTATGTATATATATATATATATATATATATATATATATATATATATATATATATATGTATAGATATATATATGTGTGTGTGTGTGTGTGTGTGTGTGTGTATATTGTATGTATATATATATATATATATATATATATATATATACACATGTATATGTATGTGTATATATATATGTGTATATTTATATATATATCTGTATATATATATATATATATATATATATGTGTGTGTGTGTGTGTGTATGTATATGTATGCATATATATGTATGTGTATGTATATATGTGTATGTGTATGTATATATATATATATATATATATATATATATATATATATGTATATATATATATATATATGTATGTATATATATATATGTATATATATATATATATATATATATATATATATATATATATATATATATATATATATATATATATATATATATGTATGTATACAGGTTCATCGGTTCATACTAGGCTATCTGCCCTGGGGCATTTATAAGCCTAGCCAGAGTGTGTTTGGCTTTCGCCACCCATTTTAAATTAATTTTGCTATGCTCTTTTTCGAGGTTAGTATACTGTGCCTCTGTCTAACAGTGACACAGAAGTGATACCCAGGGTAAACCTACAATCTCCCATCCACTCATCAAGATTCCTCTTAAAGAGAGTCAATGAGGGACTCTGCCTAACCTGGATGGGATTTTATTCCAGAGTGAAGGGAGCCTCTGGGTTATGAATCTGTCCCTCCAGCATGTCCTATTTATTTCAGTGCTTAGGTTCAAGTCTCTTGAGCGCGTAGCTCGATGGGATTTGGATTTTCTGAGGTGCTGCATGTCCATTAATTCCAGGTTGGACATGGCTTTATACCTCAGGCACGGATCGCCTCTGAGCAGGTGGTATGCCACTGAGCAGAGCTGGAGTTTCTTTAACCGGGCAGCATATGGCATCTGTTTGATCCCTTTGATCCTCTTGGTGAGGTACTTTTGGGGTCTTTCCAGTTGCTGCAGGTGTCTGGTAAGGTACATCCCAAAAGGGGCATTTTACTCAATTATGGGCCTGATGAGGGATGAGTAAAGAGGCACGATGACCTCCCCTGATCTAGATGTGAATCCCTTCATGATTAGGTGGGCTGTATAAAATGTTTTTCTAACCACTTTGGCCACGTGGTTGTCAAATGAGAGATTGCTATCAACTTGGGTCCCCAGGTCCCTAATTACTTCTTCTGTACTTAATGGATTACCACCTATGTGGTAATTTGTGGGCACTTTGTTTTTGCCAAAGGGGATGACTATTCACTTTTTGGCATTTAGCCTGAGGCCATGGCTCTGGCACCAGTTGTCTGTTTCTATGAGGCCATTTTGGAGGATGCTTGTGTCGGCTGGAGAGTCGATTATGGTGACCAGTTTGCAGTCATCTGCAAACTTGGTCAGCCACAGTCCTTCCGTGTTGGCTTGTACCTCCGAGAAATATATACCGAACAAGAGAGGTCCCAGGACTGAGCCTTGTGAGACGCCACTTGTAACTGGTTTGAAGTCTGACATGGCTCCAGCAATTCTAACCATGTGGGTTCTGTCCTTGAGCCAGTTTGCAACCCATCTAGTAACATAAGGGTTTATATTTAAGCTGGTGAGCTTATCTATAATGCCCAAGTGGGGTATTGTATCGAAGGCTTTTGCAAGGTCCAGGTAGGCTGTGTGGACGACCTTCCCCTCGTCAATGGCCTTGGTGACTGTTTCAAAGAAATCAACCAGGTTTAAGAGGCAGGATCTGCCCTTAACAGAACTTAAAGCTGAACTGGGTGGAATCTAGTGTCTGTAAGTCCCCAATATCTTTATTTATGAGGTCCATGATAATCCTTTCCATAGCTTTGCAGACCAAGCTAGTCAGGCTTATGGGGCGATAGTTTCCAGGATCCGTTGAGGCACCACCTTTGTGGAGAGGGACCACTGTTGCTGTACACCACTCTTTGGGTACATATCCTGTAGTAAGGCTGAGACTGAACACTAGTTTTATGTTTGGGTTTAGCTCTTCTTGGAGTTCATGTAGGACGCAGCCTGGGACACCGTCTGGTCCCATTGATGCTGTGTTTTTTGCTTTGGAGAGGGCGACTCTTACCTGAGCATCTGAGATGTCAAGGGGGGTAGCACTCTGCTGGGATGGATATTTGCCTTTTTGGTAGGGAGGGGGGATAAGTTTGTGCTAAACCTGTCATCTAGGATGTTGGCAATGTCTGTGGGTTTGGTGTATTTTTTGTCATTTTGCACTAATTCTGAGCATATCTGGGAATCCCCACCCAGGTTCCTAACATAACTAAAGAAAGCCTTGTGATTATCCTTTGTGTCCTGTGCAATTTTTTTCTCGAAGCTGGTCTTAGACGATTTTATGAGTGCCCGTAGTTTTTAGCTAATACTGATCAGAGATGCCTTCCCTTTTTGGGATTTTGCTCTATCATGTAGTAGCTTCCTCCTTCTATTGTGTAGTTTGTTTATGGTTGGGGTCCACCAGACAAGACGTATGCTTTTGGAGGATTGGGTCTTGGTTTTATTTGGGATTGCATGATCCATGCATTCCTGAAGGTGTTCATAGAATGCGTTTATAAAGGCTTCTGCGGTCTGGGCTGTATTTTGCACAGGCCCGGGGGCTTTGAAGGATTCCACCTTGGTTTTGAGGAGTGTGAAATTTGCTTTAGAGAAGTTTTTCACTGTGGTTTTCTGGGCAGGGGGGTGGGGTCGGGATGTGAATATCCAGTGAGATTAGTTTATGGTCTGATCTTACCAGTGAGGGATACACTTCTGGTCTGGAGCATAGAGTCCCCATGTTGGTGATGATCAGGTCCAGTATGTTTTCCCCTCTTGTGGGAGTGGTAACAAGTATGTATATATATGTATGTGTGTAGGGTTGGGAGGGTGGCCTAATGGTTAAGGTGTTTGCCTTACAAACACAAGGTGCAGGGTTTGAGTCTCACAAGGGGTAACTGGCTAAGCTTAGAATGGCTCGAAAGGGCAGTTAGCTTAGTACTAACCTATGAACCTATGTATATATGTGTGTATGTATATATATATATATATATATATATATATATATATATATATATATGTGTGTGTGTATCTATATATATATGTATGTATGTATGTATATATATATATATATATATATGTGTGTGTGTGTGTGTGTGTGTGTATCTGCGTATCTGTGTCTGTGTATCTGTATCCTGGGGATCTGTGTCTGACGTATAAAGCCATGTCCAACCCAGAATTAATGGACATGCTCCACCTCAAGAAATCCAAATCCATCAGAACTACACGCTCCAGTGACTTAAACCTCAGCAAAGAAATAAATAGAACATGCTGGAGGGACAGATTCATATCCCAGAGGCTCCCTTCACTCTGGAACAAAATCCCAATCCATGTCAGACAGAGCCCCTCAATGACCCTCTTCAAGAAGAATCTTGACATTTGGATGGGAGATTGTAAATTTACCCCTGGGATCTCTTCTGTGTCACTGCTAGACAGAGGCACGTTAAACTAACCTTAAATGGGCTATCTTCTGTGACCTACTATACAGAGGCATAGTCAACTAATCTAAGAAGGGTGGCGAAAGCCAAACACACTCTGGCTAGGCTTGTAAATGCCCTAGGGGAGATAGCCTAGTATCAACCTATGAACCTATGAACCTATGAACTATCCAGTCTATGGAACAGGCTCCCTATACACGTGAAACAGAGCTCCCCCTAACCCAATTGAAGTACAACTTGGACAATTTGATAGGAAATCAGAAATTCATCCCTGGATTGGCACCTATGTGTCTGATTGACACAGGTAACCTGTAAATGGTTCATGTCCCAGGGCCATGCATACACTTATCAAGGTTATCAGAACTTGTCAGAGATATGGATGCATGACTAGGCTTAAAAAGGCCCATGTGGTCATTAGCATAGTAAACACCTATGAACCTATGAACCTAGAAGAAGCAACATGAGAAATCATAGAAAATCATAAATAGGGTATACCAAAATGTGCCTAATTTAATTTATTTATTTGTCAACTAGTATAAGTAAACTAGCATTTTCTATATCCTTTTCAAACACCAATCAGGCTACAAAGGCAAAGGTATGTATTACAGCATATAGAAACTGTTGTTTAGTCAGTAAATGTTTTAGGATGTGGGAGAAAAATGCAGTTGCCCAAAAAATAAAGAAATAAAGCTTAGACATAAAAAAAGCATTCCACTTAGTCACTTGCCAGAACCAGTATTGGTCTCTAGACTGTGAAGCTTTGAGGTGAATGTTTTACACTAGCTTTACCTGGAAAATTTTACACATGAAATATGTTATTACATTTCACATTCTACTGATTATATGCAGAATTGTGCATTTTTGATTGTTTTGCAATTATTTCATAATGTACAGACTTAAGTTGTAAAATTAACTTTGAAACCCACAATAACAATGTGTTGATTTTTAACAGAAGGGAGACACTAACTGCTCAGTTGTCGTGAGAAATTTTTCATACCTAATATATTTTGATAACTAAATGTCACAGTTTCATCCCAAAGCAAGGAACTGCACCAGCCATTACCTTAACTTAGATCATATATAGTGAGAATGAGACTTGCTAGTTTCCCTAACTGTACCAGCATTGTGATCTTTGTAATAATCACTGAACAAAATCATTAGTGCACAGATTGTATGTTATGTGTTACAGAACAGAATAATTATTTATATGTTCTTCTTTTTGCAGTGTATATGCAGCTAGTTTCAGATCAGAGCTGCTCTCCTTCATGTCTCTTTGATGAAGTTTGTGTACAAGACTGTGAATGTAACCCGAGTTTCTACAGTAATGCAGGTATTCTACTTACATAATAGACCATTCATATTGTTTTAGACATGTGCAGATGGAGAGTAGTAAATGCAAAATTCAAAGATCTATGAAAACATAAGTCTGTGCATTTCACATTTACAGCTGGAAGGTCAAAAAGCCAATATGCAGGACCTTTAAAAGTTTAAGATCAAGTTACTTGGCCATTGCTGACCTGGTCTGTGTTCATTTTCTTTTTTACTTCATCTGTCTGTATCTTGAGTTGTAGCTACTGTTGTTTTGTGATTCTGCAGAAAGCTGGCCAAGAACTAAGTGTGATAACTTACTTTACTGCTGTGCGCAGTAAAAGTGTTAAAGAATATGGGTCTATGGGACACATAAAATGTGTCAGTCCTGAAAAAAGAAAAACAGCTACTGACATAGGAGACGGAAATGGTCACAAACTTCATTTGCATCCCCAAATTTGGGAGAGAATACTATTATTGATGTGATGTGATACAACATTTCTACGTTTGCTGAAGACTGTGCATGTAGAGATGTAATGAAGCTGTTTAGGAAAAAGTTCTGACGTTATTGCTTTCATTGTATGCTGTGCTTTCTCGGGAACAATATTACTTATCTGGTTTATCAAATAAGCTATCTGTCTCTAATGTAAACTATTTCATTCCAATGATTGCTTCTTCCACAATGCAGTTTATGAAGTAGTGAGGAACATAGATACCATTCCTAGCATGATATGTGTTTCATTCATTCCACGGTATATAGAAATTCTGTGAACTACAAAAAGATAAGTTATTGTAAGAATTAATGTTAGTAGAATGCATCATGCAGAGTGCACTAGAACCACATAAGCATTGAGGATGCAAATAAATCGACTAGTAAAGTGCAAGAGAATGACATATTGTGTATCTTTCGGTAATCGACTGTAACAAAAAGTTTTAAAAGGAAATCAAAGAAGGTGAGCAACAATATAAGCTCACAACTAAATTTACTGGATGAATGGCCTAGTTTAGTGCTCAGCTGTTTTGTCACTGTAATGTAAAAACAGTATAAGCACATAAATACATTGATATAAATAATTATATAAGTATTGTATCAAATAAAATAAATAATAACAGATCAGAAAACAAAATGCAATTTCAAAAATATATACAGAAAATGATTTATGTACAGGTATAGCTGACTGAACTAACATCTCTATCCCGCTCATATATATTTTTAAACTTTATATTTGATTTTAAAATAAAACAATAAGCATTTACATAATAATTAACAATCTCATGAAACTATGTACTGACCATTTACAAAGTCCAAATCAAAATTCAAAACATTTCTAATATAATTAATACTTTTCTCATATGCTTTGTAATTTTCCCACGCCGGTAATTTATGTGTCACATTTCTAGTTCTCATTCTTATAGTATTTCGTTATTACAGACTGATTTTGCTAAACAGATGAATTCATTATTGAATGAAATAGCAGTCTTCATTTTCCAGTTTTTTGTAATGTTTTTTCTAGCTATTGCTAAAATGCCCCAAAGAAGAGGTACTTGTGATACTGGAATCATTTCAGGTATAGGTGTATTAAATAATATAAGAGAATCAGAGATGATGCACTTATATGATGACAATACTCTACAAACGTTTCTGGACAAAACTGTGCATTGTGGCTCAAGCAATCAATGGAAGACCTATTTTACAACCAATTATCAAATGTTGCCAGTCAGCATTAATGTCTGTCTCACATCTCCAACATTTTGTATTATCTAATTTATATATAGCTGCTATCTTTTGAGGTGTGAGAAAATTTCTGCACATAAATTTCATTGTAAATATTTTCCAATATGGGGAAGATGTTGTTTTCCCTGCTGAATTCAGTATTAGTTTTTTATTATTATCTGAAAATGTTTCTTTATTAATTTTAGTTAATATGACTAGAATAAGCATCTACTACTTCTCAGAGCTCAGAGGTCCAGGCCAACACGGGGGGGGGGGGGGGGACTCTGGCTGACCAAGTTTGCAGATGATTCCAAACTGGGAGCCATTATTAACTCCCCAAGTGATGCAGACATTCTTCAGAAAGGCCTCACTGAGATTAATGACTGATGTCAAAGCCATGGCTTTAAGCTCAATGTCAAAAAATGTGTCATCCCCTTTGGGAAAAACTCAGTTCCCACAAATTACCATATCGATGGTAGTCTACTAAACACTGAAGGCATTATAAGAGATCTGGGGACACAGGTTGACAGTAACCTCTCCTTCAACGACCACATTTCAGTGTGGTCAGAAAGTCCTTCTGTGTGGCACATCTCATTACCAAGGGTTTTCCATCCAGGAAGAAAGAGGTTATCGTCTCTCTCTCTCTCTCTCTCTCTCTCTCTCTCTTCTTACCTCATTAAACCAATCATTGAGTATAATGCCCCATTTGGCATGTACCTCACTAGACACCTGTAACAGCTGGAGAGGCCACAAAAGTACCTTACAAAGAGGATCCTAGGCCTTAAACACATGCCCTACATAGACAGACTCAAAAAACTCCAGCTTTTCTCTGTCTCATATCGCCTACTAAGAGGTGATCTCTGCTTGACTTACAAAGCCATGTCTGACCCAGCTCTGTTAGAAATGCTACATCTAAAGAAATCCCAATCCCTCTGCACCACACGCTCCAGAGACCTCAACTTCATTACCACAATCAAGAGAACATGCTGGAGGGACAGGTTCATAACCCAGAGACTGCCCATGCTATGGAATAGACTTCCAATACATGTCAAGCAGAGCACCTCACTGGCCCTGTTCAAGAGAAATTCTGATGAGTAGATGGGAAATAGAAAGTTCACTCTGGGGATCACTCCAGTGGCTCTACTCGATAGAGGCACTGAGAACTAATGTCAGGTGGCACGAAGCCATGGCAATTCTATGGGCTAGGCTTGTAAAGGCTCCAGGGCCATTAGCCTAGTACACACCTATGAACCTATAAATAATGTGTAAATTTCAAAGAATGTGATAGTGTTAGGTTAGCTACATCTCTCAGATTCATAGACTTTCTGTAATTATTCAAGTGTTTTGCTACTGAGGAATTTTTTTTATTTTATTATTTGTAGTTTTATTGATGGATAATATACAATTAAAGATTCCAGCAAATAATAATTCACCTTTAGAGTATGTTGTGATAATATCTAGGTGTTTTAAGGGTCTATATTATATGAATGAAAGTTCCTATAATCGATCGCTCTAATGAGCGAAAATCCTGAAATTTGGGATGTTGCTGTGGGATCGCAGTACAGTGAAGACTGGAGTATTTGCCCTTTCCTCACTGTAATGGGATCTTGGAGTTGGAATATATATCTAATGGGGTGTGTGGGGGGGCATAGCCCCCCCACAATATTGTTTTCGATTTCTGGGATTTTCGCTCATTAGAGAGATCGATTATATGAACTTTCATTCATATATTATAGACCCATTTTTTTAGCAGTATTCACACCCATGCCTGTTATCCAGTATGCATTTATGAGAGTGTAGTATTTTTTCTCTAACTGTATCACTGCTATGCCGAACATTCCATTTTTATTTGAGCATGTATCTATAATTTTAGGCATTCCTAATGTTTTTCTCCTAATGTTAAAATACTTCTTTTAGATTTAAATTGAGATCCCACTAAAACAGTATAATTTCCTAGTATGAGTCTATTAACATCTTCAGATACTAAATGTGTTTCTTATAGGAAAACAATATCAGATGTATGTACAGTTAAGTATTTGTTTAGACTACATCTCTTTATTGGATTGTTCAATCCACTGACATTCAAAGAAATACACTTTAAAATAGACATTGTTTTGTGTATAAAGTTCAGAGTCTGCTTCTTGTGAATACTAAATGATAAATCCACAAAGTAAACACAAAGTCCATGAACTGCAAAGGTGAGGCTTCAGAACAGCAGCTTCTGTATA
>NC_056726.1:1567331143-1567496143 GCF_019279795.1 Protopterus annectens
TGTGGCAGCATAACTCACAAGTGGAGAGGAATGATGCTTCACCCACCCAGTATTTTGTTTGAATAAACAGAATTTTCTGGAAGAATTGAATGGATGTGTATATGTGTATATCTCTTGGGTTGACTGCATATGGTCAGTGTGTGTGTGTGTGTGTGTGTGTGTGTGTGTGTGTGTGTGTGTGTGTGTGTGTGTGTGTGTGCATGTGTATGTCTGTTGCACTGGAGCAACTGTAGATTAGGCCTAAATAGTACAAAGAAAACAGATTTGGAAGACTTTTTTCATCGAACTCTACTAAATCCAATATCAACTTTTTGCAGATGAGGTGATCCAATTATTTTACCAATAACTGCTTTCTTTTTTATTTTCAAAAAAGTTTTATTAAAGTTATTACTGAAGCATACAATTGTTAACATAAAATTGAATATTTTTATTATACATTAAATAGAAATTAAGTTTCAAATATAACAAAGCAGAAATAAAGACAATGAACTATATACAAAGATGTTCACTATACTATTAATAAATAAAACTATTTAGATCAAATGCATATGAGCTAATTAATAAAAAACTGTTATTGGTTTTCTAATAAATCAATTATATTCAACCATTCGTTATAGTTTGCTGTGTTCCTAGAGGATCTAGATTTAAATTTTAATGATTCTAATCTGGATACTTCCAAGAGAAGATCTTTAAAGTTTTGAAAAGAAGGTGATCGTGATGATTTCCAATTTCTAGTTATTTCTTTCCTGGCTATGGACAATACCGACCAAAGAAGTGAATATTTATTTGGTTTTACACAGGATGGAATTGGCGAATTAAGTAAAACTAATGACTTTGTAAGTTGGAAATTATCAGTAAATATTGCCTGTAAGAAATTGTTGATATCATCCCAATATGTTTTATATGTGAACATTCATAGAATATATGTGTCCAATCAGCATTCTGTATCTCTAAACATATCCAACACAAATATATCTTCTTTAAACATCTTATTTATTTTCTGAGGAGTGATGACTGATCTATTTAAAAATTTCCAGGTAAACATTCTCCATTTAAGTGAAATCATAGTTTTACCTGCAGACAAAATAAAATTTAATTTATCTTTATATGATGGAATATTTTTACTAATTTCTAAAAAATATTTCCAATTTATCTAAATCTGGTTTGATTGTTTTAGATATATATTGTTCTGTTGAGAACAAATAATTAGGTATTGAATGATTTTGAGAATTAAATTTTTAACTGAAGAAGGTATTGTCAAGTTTATTTTTAACATAATTTGTAGCTTCTTGTATATCAAGCCATAATGAAGAACCGAGGTCATTTTCTTCCGATAAAGTATTTATGGATTGTAATTCATTATTTTTTACCAGTTGGTGCCAGTAAATCAATTGTTTTTGTACAAATATTGACATTTTTTTTAAATGTGTGGAGAAGATAACCCTCTGTGTATACGCTATAGGGAAAATGAGGAATATTCAACTTTCATAGGATTGATATCTATGTATAAACTTTTTAAAGGATTTTAGAATCATATTTATATAGTTTGATGTAAAATTTTGTGTAGGGCATAAAGAAAAATGTTTCTTTAGTTTCCATATAAATGTATTATTCAATAATTTTAACGTATAATGATCATTACTATTATTTAGATTTATTGATGAGAATAGGATAAAGTCTTTCCATTTAGCTGAATATTTACTATCTATAAGATACAAAATTGTTTTAATGACTGAAGAAATTGAGTAAATTTCTAAGTTTGTTAAAGCAATGCCTCCTTTATCCCAACTAAACATATGGTATAATGAAAAAACAAGAAGCAAAAATCCACACCAAACAGGAACCCCAGTAACACCAACGAATAAGTATCCAAAAACACTGACTGAGGTATGGCTCCAGTTCAAAGCAAAAGGTAAAAAAGCAATGAAAAATTCTTCAGTAGCAGTGCTGGTTTATTACAAAGAGACACAAGTGCTTTCACCAATCCTTCATCAGGTGTACTCAATCAGATAATAACCACACCTTATATAGTAAAATCTATTGACATCACATAGCATGCAGTATAGTATTTAAAAAGACACACATATAAAAACACTTGTTAAAAACATATCAATATACATAAAGTGTATAATATAAAATATAAATACATATGTATGTTCACAAAAATATTGTAAGATACATAAAATAAAAATAATAATAAAAACACCTCATCTCTTCAGACCCCTTTTTAAAAGAACTGGTCTGATAGGTAGACTTTCATTTAACCCATGTCCAAAATTGGCCCTTAGCATAACAATCCATCTAGCTTCTATCTCCTCGGTTCTTAATCTAACATCACCCCCTCTGATATTCTCAGATGTTGTGGAAAGAACCTGAAATTTAAAAGTGTGATTGTTACCTGTTCTACTGACATGTTTGGCTAGGGCATTAAAAATAGTACCCTTTTTAATATGATAGACATGCTCTTTTATCCTTTCCCTCAGGGCTCGGTCAGTCTTACCTACATAGAAACAACTGCAGGTTTCGCAGACTGCCAGGTATACCACGTGCATAGTACTGCAGGTGGACAATACTCTGATATCAAAAGTTCTACCTGTATCTGGATGTTTAAAAAACTTGCTTTCATTTATATAAACACATTGAGCACATTTGCCACAGGGCTCTGTGCCATTCTTATCATTCTTTGTAGAACTGGCCTTGGGGGTGTATAATCTCCTTTTCAAATTTCTATAATTCCTAAATGTAAATTGTGGTCTCAAGCCTACTACCTCTGCTATTTCAGGGTCTGATGTTAAAATATTCCAATGCTTATTAAATATTTCAGTATACATACTAACATTTTTGGAATAAGGAATGCTAATTCTTAATTGAGTGTCATATTTCCTAGGACTTCTGACATACCCTTCCGAAAAATAAGGTCTGGCTTTGGTATATCTAAACTGTCTAACTTTGTTCTCATTCCTAGCCACCATTTCTTCACTATAACCTCTCTGCGACAGTTCTAAACTGGTAGCACTCATTCTCATCTCATATTCTTCTGTGTTAGCACTCAGTCTGGACGCTCTTAAAAACTGATTTTGTACAACATTATTAAATATATAGTTAGGGTGCATACTGTCCCTAGAGAGTAAACCATTCACCCAGCACTCTTTCCTGTACATTTTACTAGTAATTCTCTTTTCTGAGTCTCTAAATACGGACACATCTAAAACTAATCTTTGAGTCTGAATAATCAATGGTAAATTTCAAAAATTGAGTCCAATTATTAATAAAGTTTAGAAATTCTAATAAACATGATGTTGTGCCTCTCCATAAAATGAAGCAATCATCCACAAACCTCCTATAGAAATATATATAATTTTTATAGGGCCCATCCAATATATATTTCATCTCCCATGTCACCATCACAGCATTGGCATAACTGTTGGAGCAAGAGCTCCCCATGGCTACACCATTTTTCTGCCAATACACTTGGTCTTGAAACACAAACTAGTTATTGCACAAAACTAACCTCATCAACGCCAACAGTAACACTTTCTCATCACCATTGTAAGTTCCTTTTTTCACTATAAACTCTTCTAGAAAATCAATACCTATCGTATTTGGAATGACCGTGAATAATGACACGACATCAAGTGTGACCAACAATAGACCATCACATATGGATAGTGAGTTAATACTTTCATATAAGTCATGCAAAAAATGTTCAGTGTTTCTTAAAACATGTACAGATGAGTCAACAATAGGTCACAATTTCTTCTCTAAGTATATAGAAATACTCTCAGTGCACCAACCTCTCCCTGAAACTATTGGCCTCATAGGTGGTGCCTTTATGTTTTTATGTAGCTTGGGAAGCCCTTGTATAACAGGTAAAACAGGTTTGGTCACCAGAAAATATTTAACTAATTCTTTGTCAATAAGGCCTATTCTTTCCAAGTACTTATGTTCTGAAAGTGAAGTGATAACAAAGCCCACATGCAATGAATCAACCTTAACATAGTATTCTCCATCACATAACATATCATGCATTAATGAAAAATATTGATCTCTATCTAAAACTACTATCCTGCCTCCCTTGTCGGCAGGTCTAATGACAATGTTTATATTATTTTCTAAATTCCTTAAAGCCTGAAATTCACTTGCACTTAAATTATTTCTAGCAGCATTATAACTGTTGTAATTATAGTAAACATTGTATACATCAGTAATGCAAACTTGTTCAAAGGCATTAACTAAAGAATTAAGCTTAGGAACAAAGGTGCTCAGTTTCTTAAACACAAATTCACTGTCATGTGCATCAGTTTTAAACATATGTCTTAATGTTAAATTCCTTGTGAACTTCTTTATATCAAAAACAATATCAGTCAATGACATATTTTTAGATGGTATAAAGGACAAGCCTTTCATTAAAACATGCATTTCTTCTTGAGTCAATATATGCTTGGACAAATTGAATACTAAAGTCTTACTTTCGAGAAGGTTTTCTTCACATTCTGCAGACTGTTTGTGTCTTCCTGCAGTTTCCTTTTGTAACGAGTTGTACTCCTTCCTCTGCCCATGTGCTGTTCTCGACCCACATATGTCCCTTGCTGAGTTGTTGAATTGTCCCTCACAGGCAAAGGAAAATTTAGGCCAAAACTAACATCTTCTTTGGTGGAGTTTGCTTTCTTTACTTCATTTTCTTCTAATGACTGTGAATCAGCTCTGTGTACTTGAGCAGTTATCTGCAATGTTTTCTGTTTTACATTTAGGAATTATAGAAATTTGAAAAGGAGATTATGCACCCCCAGGTCCAGTTCTACAAAGAATGATAAGAATGGCACAGAGCCCTGTGGCAAATGTGCTCAATGTGTTTATATAAATGAAAGCAAGTTTTTTAAACATCCAGATACAGGTAGAACTTTTGATATCAGAGTATTGTCCACCTGCAGTACTATGCACGTGGTATACCTGGCAGTCTGCAAAACCTGCAGTTGTTTCTATGTAGGTAAGACTGACCGAGCCCTGAGGGAAAGGATAAAAGAGCATGTCTATCATATTAAAAAGGGTACTATTTTTAATGCCCTAGCCAAACATGTCAGTAGAACAGGTAACAATCACACTTTTAAATTTCAGGTTCTTTCCACAACATCTGAGAATATCAGAGGGGGTGATGTTAGATTAAGAACCGAGGAGATAGAGGCTAGATGGATTGTTATGCTAAGGGCCAATTTTGGACATGGGTTAAATGAAAGTCTACCTATCAGACCAGTTCTTTAAAAAAGGGGTCTGAAGAGATGAGGTGTTTTTATTATTATTTTTATTTTATGTATCTTACAATATTTTTGTGAACATACATATGTATTTATATTTTATATTATACACTTTATGTATATTGATATGTTTTTAACAAGTGTTTTTATATGTGTGTCTTTTTAAATACTATACTGCATGCTATGTGATGTCAATAGATTTTACTATATAAGGTGTGGTTATTATCTGATTGAGTACACCTGATGAAGCATTGGTGAAAGCACTTGTGTCTCTTTGTAATAAACCAGCACTGCTACTGAAGAATTTTTCATTGCTTTTTTACCTTTTTCTTTGAACTGGAGCCATACCTCAGTCAGTGTTTTTGGATAAACATATGGTATGTTAAGGAAATTCTGGGTTTAATTGGATACCATAGAATTTTTTTAATAACAGTATTAAACTTTGTAATTACTGCAAATGATGGAGGTATAGAAATAGATTGGATTATGTATAACATTTTTGGTAGAAGAATCATCTTTATAATTGATAATTTCTCTTCCATTGAGAATTTTATTTTAGGCCATCGAAGTATTAAGTTATCTATTTCTGTTAAACTTTTATCAAAGTTCAGTTTTTGGATTCTTTTAAATTATTAGCAATAATTATTCCTAGGGACTTTTTTGTTGGGATTGTGAAACATATTTTTTTCAAATTCAATTTGTATATATATTTTTGTACCAGATAATAAAATTTGTGTTTTATTATGATTAAATGCAAGACTTGATTTTTTTGGGAAATAATCTATGTCATTAAATAATACTTGTATCGTTGAATTTTTGCCACCTAAGGTAATCAAGATATCATCTGCAAGCATTTGAATCTTTGAAATTTTGTTAAGACTTATATCAACCCCCTTAATATTACTATTATCTCTAATCAAGCTGGCCCAGGGCTCCATAACTAAAGTAAATAATAGAGGGGATAAAGGACAACCTTGTTTAGTGCCTTTAGTAATAGGTATGGGTAGGGATATGCTAGAACCAATTTTGATAGAAGCTTGTGAGTCTATATATAACTGTGTAAGAAGATTTATAAAATTGCTTGAAAAATTGAGTTCCTGAAAAAGAATAAATAAGTAATTCCAGTTGACATAGTCAAAAGCACAATTTATGTCTAAGATGACTATAGTTAAATTATTTGTTAGGCTTTTAGATGATTCAATTAAAGTTATTACTCTTTTAATATTATCACATGTTGTTCTCTTTATTATGAAACCTATTTGGTCTTCATCTACTAAGTTAGGTAGAAATACCTTAAGTCTTTTTGCATATATAGACATAAATATTTTGTAGTCCATATTAAGTAAAGAAATAGGTCTGTATGAATTACATTTTGTAGGATCTTTTTCAGGTTTTAAGATAGGAGAGATAAATGTATACTTCCATGAGGGAGGGGTAATATTTTATCTTGTATAGTGTTAAACACTGAAAGTAATAAAGTTAGTGCTTTTTCAGGAAGCAATTTGTAAATTTCTGGAATAATGCTGTCATTACCATGTGATTTATTTTGTTTAAGGGTGTTAATTTGTTCTTGAATATCTTTTAAAGTAATTTGCCTATCTAGAAGCTTAGTTTGTTCACTTGTTAATCTATTTTTAGAGTTTTTATTAATAAAAGCTTGAATATCTTTTAAAGTAATTTGCCTATCTAGAAGTTTAGTTTGCTCACTTGTCAATCTATTTTTAGAGTTTTTATTAATACAAGCTTGAATATCTTTACCTGAATTTATTGATGTGGAGGATTGGTTTGAATTGAGAAAACATTGTCTGAATTTGATTAGTATATTATTCAAATCAGAAACTATTTTTTTGGGGGGTGAATATATTTCTTTAATGTGATTGAACTTATTCAATCTTTTTACTTTATTGGATAAAATATTCAGAGATCTTGGATTAATTGAAAAAATAATACATTTATATTTCTCTAACCCTATCTTAGTTTTATGATTAACAATCTCAAGGTATTTTTTATTTAAGATTTTTAGCTCATCCAATTTAGATTTTACTTGTGTGTTCTTTAATAATTCAAGATTTAAGGTGTCTAGTTTTGTTTGTATCTCTTTTAGTTCTTTATCCCATGAAAGTCTTTTTTTCTTATACCAGTCAATTACTCTGCCATATAGGTATGCCTTCATTGCATCCCAAATAAAAAAATTCAGATATATTATTATTAGTATTGAATTCAAAAAAGCTATGACCTTCTTGCAGGATGAAAGTGTTGAAATCTTTTAATTTGGTGATATATGCTGTGATTAATTTTATCTGAGCATTGGTGCTAGTATGAATATATAAATTAAAGGTTATAGAATTGTGATCTGAAAAGGGGCATGTGATAACTTTAACATTACTTAAATAATCTATTGAACTATTTGTAATAAAACTCTATCTATTCTTGAATATGTGTTGTGCCTGTGTGAAGAAAATGTGTAGAATAGTGACTTTGGGTCAGCATAATTATCAATGTATTTTAATAAAAAAGAATTGGAAAACTCTTTTAATAATTTACCTGAACTTGAAATTTTTTTTGCCTTTAACGGAAGAATCAGAGCTACTAAAAATACAATTAAAATCACCAGCTAAGATAATATTACCCTTAGAGAATTGAATAATATGATCAATATGTTGTAGTGCTGATATCTGTCCAAAACCAGGAATCCAATACATATTTATTAGAGTGAATATTAAATTATTAAATTGTATGATAATAGAAGCTACTATACCTTTATTATCTTTGTACTTGTCTAAGATTTTAGGCTGTGGTAATTTGTTATTCCACAATATTGCTACTTCTCTTCTTTTTTTGTGAATGTTCAGAGCTAACGAATTCAAAAAGATTTAGATTCGAATTTGAAAATGTCATATTCTATTAAATGAGTTTCTTGGAGTAAAATTAATTGTGAATTATGCAATTGTAAATACTTATTCAAAGATCTTCTCTTGTTAGGTTTATTAAGACCATTTATATTAAGAGAAATACAATGAAGTGATGTCATGTTGTTAGTTTGTTGAAATGCAATGTATGTTGGCTAAAATACCTATTAGTTTTTAGTTTGTAAATTGAAAAAAAATAAAAACAATAGAACACAGCACATTATATAGTACTATGCAGAAAAATGATTTTAGATTACAAATATTTAAATAACATTCAACTAATCTTAATTTTGTGAACATCTGAAGAACTGTTATCAAAAAACTGTAGCAAAAACAACAAGAAAACCTTTTAAAACCCACCTTGAGTTATAAACTCCGAATTTGAGTGACATTAATCACTCAAATTAGCATTTGTACTAGCAGCAAGTTTTTATCATGCACTGCCTGACATATATACTGCTTCATCATTTTAAAACATGACTTTATAATATACATGTACTTCAACTATTCAAAAATGTCATAATTACTACATCACTGGTAAGCTTATTTACTTATTGATTTGTATGTAATCAGTGTATTACTACAACCACTTCTTAAACATCTCACACTAATACATGTATTTTTTACTAAACTAAATGAAGTGATTGTTTAAAATTATATTTAACCTGACTAAAAATAGCGAACAATATGAAACTAAACAGAGTTTTTGTGATATATGCAGATATAATAGAAATCACAGTTGTGTATTCCTTCATAGCAAAAAATTATTGCCTAGCAGTGTCCAAAATAAACTACTTTCTTACACTAAAAACATTTTTTTAAACTCAAAATTCATGAATCCACTTTAAATATACCCCTACAAGTATGAAGTAAAAAGATGTTTATGTATCTGAATATGAAACATTGACCTATTTTCCCCACCAATGCTTTTGTAAACAAAATTGAGACTCTCAGTGACAGGGTACATTATTGTAATGTAACTGCCTTAGATTAAAATGAAAGGAATATGTGATATATAATATAGGACCAAACATGTAAAAAAAAGACCTTAATTTTTAACTAAACATAATAAGATTTAATATGGTTGCAACAGCACAAAAAATCAAATGATATTCATTTTTACAACTAGACTGTTAAAACAAATCTAATGCTTTAAACTTGTGTCATGACATAGTAATAAAACAGGACCCATAACCAGTATATTGATTATAGTTCAATTATGGGCCAGTAAAGCCAGCCAACTATTCTTAGAACTGTTTCGGAGCTACTCATTTATTACATACCCATGCAAAATCTGTGAGGCACGTCTAAAATTATTGTATTTATAAATATTACTTAATAAGATTCATTAAGGTTAACCTTTAGTGTGTTACTTTTGCTAAGCAGAAGTAAAAAAATGTTATATAGTGTAATGTACAGAAATAGACAAATTCCAATAGCATTGCATTTACTAGAATATAAAGAAGTTATTAATGTGAATAGTGTTTCAATATATTTAAATCTGGAAGATAGAGAATTGTTGAAAAACATATTTCCTTTTAAAGTAGCATGATGTGTACAAATATACTGTAAATGAACTTTTACTAGTCATATTTAATCCTTCCCGTGATAATCATGTACTAAACAAAAGTTAGTATCAAACATAACAAATTATGCTACTGTTTACCTTGTTATTTAACTGTACAGCACATAAACATCTCAGTGGTAAAAAGAAATAAGAAAAAAAAAAAAAAAACTTTTAAGCATATCCGATAGGCTTTACAAAATGTTTACTTCCTTTTTCTGAAGAATGCTGTGTCATCAGTGATGTCATGTGGCTCTTGCAGCTGTTCGAAGAAGCGTGTGGTTACATTGCCAGATAGGAAAAAAAAAACAGCTTTAATTTATTTCAGCGGGAAACTGTGAGCTTCCTTTTCTTCAGATGAAGGTTTACAGTGGCTTGAGAGCTACACAAGATGTTCCAGCAACAGTCAAAGCTCTCAATAAATGTCAGGGAAGACAACAGGCAAAAACAAAACAAAACAAAAAAAACAATAACCTTGGATTCCTGAATCCCAGGGAATAAATGCTTTCTTAAAGTAGAAGGGTTTTTGATTTTTATACATGAAGAAATTAACAGTATGAAGTAAATCATTCTAGTTGGACCCCTATATATTTTGTTTATTTATTTATTTATTTAGTTATGTATTTATTTGTTTATTTGACATTTGTTTACCAGGAAGGTCTGTCATGGTTCAAAGAACCCCTTTTCAGTGAAGGCCCAGAGATAAAAGCTCCAAATTAACAGAAAAAATTATGTACATACATTTTAGTAAATTCCTGTTTTATACAGTGAGTAGACAGTTTAAATTCATAAGAAGGCACACACATCCAGATAATTTTAACTTCATAAACAGAGTGATGCAATAAAAATATCTCAGAGTAGACATAAAACATTTAAGTTCATATGAAGAGACATGCATCTGCAACATTTAAACTACATATACAAGGTAATATTAAATTGTCCAGGAGCAGATATAAAATAAATTGTTTTCTTCAGTACCACAAGGCTAGAAAATGTACATTCTTACATAGGGTAATACCTGTTTTTTTTAGTTCTTCCTTGTAAATTGACAGATGTATAAGCTGCTCAGTGGCCATTACACTATAAGAGCAGAGAGGAAGCATAATGGAGAGATGAGGGAGGACTGTAGGAGACGGGGTTAGCTGAAGGTCAGCAGTATTGCTGGTAACTGTCTCAGGTAGAGAGAAGAGATGTACAAGATAAGCTAGCCAGGTGTAGGTTAGTCAAGGGTGGAGACTGTAAGGAAAATTTAGCCAGGAGCTAAATTTAGCCATGTTTGTGAGTCAGCTGACCATCCACCAGGTGACATAAGGATTTGTACCTAAGCTATTAAGTTTCTCAACAATGCCCAAGTTGGGGATTGTGTCAAATGCCTTGGCCCGATCTAGGTACACAGACTGCAGTGTAAACCATTTTGCCCTCATCCATTGCTTTAGTGGTCTTCTCAGAGAAGTCCACCAGGTTGAGTAGGCATGACTTCAAAAATACCAGGAGAAAGCTGTAATGTAGGTGGTTAGCAAGTTAGAGCCATTGTAGCATATGTAATGCTCTATAATGATATGTATTGGTCGGTGAGTTAGTGGCAAACTTGGCCACTTTGTTGCAGCAACATTCCATTCTGGATCTAATGGTGGCCTGTAGGTTAGTGAGGATTGTGGCCCCATATTGTAGGAAGGGTAGGAGGAAGGTTTTGCTGAGGGGGGACTCTGGTCAATGTGTTCAGGAAGTGTTTGTTCCTATACAGGATGCCTTGTTTCTGATTTCTTAATGTTCTGCTGGATGTGGAGATCAAAGTTAAGTTGACTATCAATAATAACTCCAAGCAGTTTAGTGTGACTGACTATTTCAATAACAGTGTTGTCTGTGGAATGGATTTTAAACTGGTTTATGTCAAGAGAGTGATTTCTTGGCATAAGGAGTAGGAGTGTGTCTTTATTAGGGTTATGGAAGAGCTGAGAATCAATGAGCCAGGTTTCAATGGCAGTGAAAGTTTTTTGTGTGTTGCAGTGAAGTTGAGGAAGAGAGGGTGAGGTGCAGATGCAAGTAGAGTCATCCATACATTGTGTGAGTGTTCCTAGGGATGAAGAAGTAGAGTAAGGGGTGAAGGATGAAACCCTGTGGGACTCCTGTGGGAGGTATGACAAAAGGGAGAGATGTTTTAACCATTTTACTGCTTGTTTTCTATTGTTTAGGCAGCTATGAAACCACTGAATGGTGGGAGGTTCAAGTCCCAGGTTGGCCAGCCTAGGCAGGAATAAGGAGTGTGATACAGTATCAAAGGCTTTTGATAAGTTGAGAAACAAGGCTGATACAAAGTTACCTGTGTATCTAGCCTTATTCAGTGTCAGTGAAGGATAGGAGGGCTATGGACATGCACTAGCCTAGACGGAAACCATGTTGGATATGGGTAAGTAGGTTATTTTGTAGCAAATATTGGATAAGTTGAAGGTGAATGCATTTTCCCAATATTTTACAGATGGGAGATAAAAAGAGGTGAGGTTAAACCATTTGGCATAATAGTTAAGGTCTTTGCCTCCCATGAGGGAGGAAATAATATAAGGTTTGATCCTGACCTCTGGCTAATGGCTGTTCAGAGTTTGCATGTTCTCCCTGTGTCTGTATGGGGTTCCTCCAAACTCCAAAAAACAAGCTGAGTGTTTACATCTCAAACTCGACAATAAATGGAGCTGTGGACAGCAGTATAGTCTCTATATAGTGCCCTATAGGGGGGAGAGTTGTATAGAACGACCACTTTGGGCATCAACTGTGGTGCACAGTATCCTCAAGGTAGGAAAACACAGATCACAGACTGTGCACCATAACAGGGATAACCACTTTGTTGTAAAGCATGCATCTAGGTGATTTGGTCATGTTGCCAAATGGGCATGGTTATTTGCTGGTGATAAGTGTTACCAGCCCTCTGGAATTGCTGTTTAACTATAGTCTCCAAACAGGTTTCGAGCCTCATGAATGAAGAACAGTAACAGTTATCCCACTGTACAAAGGTGATCCATCTACAGACCCATAAGTCTCACTAGTCTTATATGCAAAGCCATGGGATGAATTATCATGCAGATGATCGGTAGTGTCGTAGGAAACCTCCAAACACTAGACGCAACCCATTTTAGTTTGGACAAGGGCAGGTCATGCCTACTCAACCTGATGGACTTCTCTGAGAAGGTCACTAAAGCAATGGATGAGGGCAAAATGGTTTACACTGCAGTCTGTCTACCTTGATCTGGCTAAGGCATTTGACACAATCCCCAACTTGGGCATTGTTAAGAAACTTAATAGCTTAGGTACAAATCCTTATGTTACCTGGTGGCTGGCCAGCTGACTCACAAACAGGACCCAGGAAGTTAGAATTGGGGAGTCCACCTCTTCAAAGAGGGTGGTTACAAGTGGAGTCCCTCAGGGGCCAGTCCTGGAGCTGCTTCTTTTTGGCATTTACTTCTCTGAAGTTGAAGCCAGCATTAATGGCTGCTGGCTGATTAAATATGCAGATAATTGCAAATTAGGAGCTGTCATTGAATTACCCACTGACACAAATGTTCACCAGGAAGCACTGGGTGCTCTTTTTAACCATAGTCTAAGCACTGGTTTTGTACCTGCTGAATGGAAAACAGCAACTGTCATCCCGTTATATAAAGGAGGTGCCTCCACTGACCCTGGGAACTATAGACCCATAAGCCTGACCAGCCTAATCTGCAAGGCTATAGAAAGAGTAATCATGGACCTTATCAACAAAGGTATAGGAGACCTTTATATGATCAACATGACTTGGTTTGGCTTTGTTAAAGGGAGATCCTAACTCTTGAACTTGGTGGACGTCTTTGAGACAGTCACCAAAGCCCTGGAGGAAGGCAAATCTGTGTATACAGCCTATCTGGACCTGGCCAAGGCTTTTGACACTATTTCCTACTCAGGCATCATTGATAAATTCACTCAGTTGGAGAAAAACCCGTATATTGTCAGGTGGGTTGCAAACTGGCTCATCGATAGAATGCACACAGTCAGAATAAACCAGTGGTGTTCTACACAGACTGGTGCTGGGGCCCTTATTGTTTGGAATCTACTTCTCGGATGTACAAGCTAAAACAAAAGGCCTATAGCTGACAAAGTATACTGATGATTGCAAACTGGGTGCAGTCATTGACTCTCCAGATGTTGTCAACATCCCACAAGACGGACTTACACAGAGAAACGACTAGTGCCAAAGTCATAGGCTAAAACTATATGTAAAAAATATACATTATCATGCCCTTCGGCAAGGGTGACATTCCTGCAGGTCAACACATTAATAACAACACCCTAAGCATGCAATCAGTGGTGAGAGATTTGGCCACACAGGTTGACAGGAACCTTTCCTTTGACCACCATATCTCCACAGTGGTAAGAAAGACTTCCAACATTGCCTACCTCATAAGTAAGGGCATTGCATCCAGAACAAAAAGGTTATAACCCCCCCATACCCCTCACTCATTAGGCCAATAATAGAGTACAATGCTACCTTTGGTATGTACCTTACCAGGCACCTGCAGCAACAGGAAAGACCTCAAAGATTTCTTAGAAAGAAAATTTATGGTCTTCAGCATATGTCATACATTGACAGATGGAAATCACTGTCATGATAGCCTGTATTTTACAGACTACTCAGAGGTGACCTCTGCCTTGCATATAAAGCAAACTCAGATATTGCTCTAATGGAAATGCTGCACATTTGTACATCAAATGTTATAAGAGGCACTCGCTCTAGGGAGCTCAACCTAGTATGTGACATCGAAAAGACTTGCTGGAGAGACAGATATGTCTCACAGACGTTACCTCTCCTCTGGAAGAAACTTCCATTTCAGGTGAAACAGAGCCTCTACTGACCCTGTTTAAGAGTAATTTGGATGATTTGGTGGGGAACTCCAAATTCACCATGGGAGTTTTACCTGTGTCCTTCTTGCACAGGGGCAGTAGATGATGACTTAGTTCCACTTAATACCTTGATATTCTTGTACTTGGTTAGGCTTGTAAGGGCCCAAGGGCCATTCACGTAGTAACTTCCTATGATCCTATGATCCTATAAAGGAGCATTAGCCAGTTTTGATAGATATCATGTTTTAACTGTATTAATTTTCACTGAATAACTACAAAGTAGAATGTTAAGTAGATATGGTAATGTACTTCAGTCTTTCACAAGGCATTTCTGGATATTTCACTGTTCATGCCTCACAGCAAACTTCTGTGCAAATTACTTTACATTTTAGTTTACGATACAATATCAAGAAACTGTATCCTTAATGAACTGTAAATTGTCTACATGCTGTTTTGCTGGATTCCCCTCACCCATACCTCTCAACCTTTTAGTGCAAGAAATCTGGACAAACCAGAAAGAATGGGGGGATAAAGGCCCAAAAATAGGGACAGACTTTAAATATTGTTCCTATCAACTTAGAAAGTTGCTAGAATAAAAGATTTTGCATTATTACATATTTTCTGAAGGATATAAAGTCTGAAACTCAAATGTTTGTCTTTATTTAGTATTATTTACCGAGTTCAGTATTCAATAATTTACCAGAAAACCACAAATTTTATGAGGAACAGACAAAAAATATGAGGCAAAAATCTGGACATTCTGTGAAAATCTGTAGAGTTGAGAGGTGTGAGTCCTCACCAAATATATTGGTTTGCTAAATTTTTGTGGCCTATATTTATTTATTTAATGAATTTATTTAACATTTATTAACCAGGAAATTCTGACTTTGAAGGAAGCCAATTTTCAGCAGAGGCCCAAGGAGGAATTCTCCAGACACGTCTTTGTAATTTGGGAGGAAACCAGAGCATCCAGAGAAAACTCACATGAACACAGAGAGAACATGCAGACTTCACACAGAAGGCACTCCAGCCAAGAATCAAACTGGTGAACCTCTTACTGTGAGGCGACAATGCTACCGCTGCACCACTGCCCCATCCTTTGGTGTACATGATACACCAAAGAAAAGAAAGAAGTCTTTAAATGTGCTTAATGCCACATAGTGTTAAGTGTTTTAAATAAAGTATGTCTCTGTGTGTGTAAATATCTCTCTCTCTCTCTCTCTCTCTATATATATATATATATATATGGTTTCATAGGTTCATAGGTTCATACTAGGCTATCTGCCCTGGGGCATTTATAAGCCTAGCCCGATTGTGTTTGGCTTACGCCACCCCTTGATTTGTGTATACTGTGCCCTTTTTAAAGTTTAGTTTACTGTACCTCTGTCTAATAGTGACACAGAAGTAATCCCCGGGACAAACCTACGATCTCCCATCCACTCTTCAAGATTCTTCTTGAAGGGAGTCAATGAGGTGCTCTGCCTAACATGAATTGGAATTCTATTCCAGAGCGAAGGGAGCCTCTGGGTTATGAATCTGTCCCTCCAGCATGTTCTATTTATTTCTGTGCTGAGGTTCAAGTCCCTCGAGTGCGTGGCTCTAAGAGATTTAGATTTACTGAGGTGGAGCATGTCCATTAATTCTGGGTTGTACATAGCTTTATATGTCAGGCATAGATCGCCTCGAAGTAGGCGGTATGCAACTGAGTAGAGCTGGCATTTTTTTAACCGAGCAGCATATGGCATCTGTTTGAGTCCCTTGATCCTCCTGGTGAGGTACTTTTGGGGTCTTTCTAATTGCTGCAGGTGTTGGGTAAGGTACATCCCAAAGGGGGCATTGTATTCTATGATGGGCCTGATGAGGGATGAATAAAGGGGCACGATTACCTCTCTTGATCTAGATGTGAATCCTTTCATGATGAGGTGGGCTATGTAGAAGGTCTTTCTAACCACTTTGGCAATGTGGGTGTCAAGGTCCCCAGATCCCTAATTACTTTCTCTGTACTTAATGGGTTACCACCTATGTGGTAATTTGTGGGCACATTGTTTTTGCCAAAGGGTATGACTATACACTTTTTGGCATTTAGCTTTAGACCATGGCTCTGGCACCAGTTATCCGTCTCTGTGAGACCTTTTTGAAGGATGTTTGTGTCAGCTGGAGAGTCGATTATGGCACCCAGTTTGCAGTCATCTGCGAACTTGGTGAGCCATAGTCCTCCCACATTAGCCTGTACCTCAGAAAAGTAAATACTAAACAAGAGAGGTCCCAGGACAGAACCTTGTGGGATGCCACTTGTGACCGGTTTCGAGTCTGACATGGCCCCAGCAACTCTGACTCTGTGGGTTCTGTCTTTGAGCCAGTTTGTGACCCATCTTGTGACATAGGGGTTTATATTTAGGCTGGATAGCTTATCTATGATGCCTGAGTGGGGTATTGTGTCAAATGCCTTTGCGAGGTCCAGATAGGCTGTGTGGACTACCTTCCCTTCATCTATGGCCTTGGTGACTGTTTCGAAGAAGTCGACCAGATTCAAAAGGCAGGATCTGCCCTTGACAAAGCCAAATTGGGTAGGATCTAGTGTCTTTAGGTCCCCAATGTCTTTGTTTATGAGTTCCATGATGATCCTCTCCATAGCCTTGCAGACTAGGCTAGTCAGGCTTATGGGGCGATAGTTTCCAGGGTCCACAGAGGCGCCACCTTTGTGGAGTGGGACCACTGTTGCTGTACGCCATTCTTTGGGCACATATCCTGTAGTGAGGCTGAGATTGTACAGCAGTTTTACATGAGGGATTAGTTCTTCTTGGAGTTCATGTAGGATGCAACCCGGGACGCCATCTGGTCCCATGGAAGCAGTGTTTTTTGCTTTGGAGAGGGCGGCCTTCGCCTGAGCATCAGAGATGTTTGTGAGGCTGCACTCTGCTGGGATAGATACTTGCTCTTTTGGGGGGGAGGGACTTTCACTTCATATACTCGAAATGCAGATTTTCACAGAATGTCCAGATTTTTGCCTCATATTTTTTGTCTGTTCCTCATAAAATTTGTGGTTTTCTGGTAAATTATTGAATACTGAACTAGGTAAATAATACTAAATAAAGACAATCTCTAATTTCAGCATTTCAACTGCACAAAGCCAAAAGTTTAGAATAGCAAAAGTGCATAAGAGCAAATGCAAATATGTTGCATCCGTGCTTATGCAGTGATGCTATGTCATGGGAAGTGTTTGATTGGGATGTAGGTGTTTGGACTTTTAGGTGAGTGAGTGTATGTGAGCGTTTTTGTAACTGATGTATATGTGTGATGTGCGTGTGTGTGTGTGTGTGTGTGTGTGTGTGTGTGTGTGTGTGTGTGTGTGTGTGTGTGTGTGTGTGTGTGTGTGTGACTGTAGAATGTGTGTGTATGAGTTTTTTATTTTTTCTCTGTATGTGCGATCTCGGAGTTAGTATATATAAGTAGGGGAGGTGTGGGGGGGTGCAGGGGGGCTTGCCCCCTACTTATGTTTAGTGTAGGTATGTGTATGTGTGTTGTTTTGTTGTGTTTATGATTTTTATGGTGTAGGTGCTGTGGTTTGTGTGTGGTGTAGTATATGTATGTTCGGGTTTTTAATTTCAGATTTGTGGGGTTTCAGTGTTCTTATGGTTTTGTTTTTATGAACGTGAAATTCGAGATTTCAGCATTTCGAGTATATGAAGTGAAACCAGATATATATATATATATATATATATATATATATAAATATATATATATATATATATATATATATATATATATGGCCCTACTTCTATTCACTGACTCCCATTTCGTCAAACTTTCATTTCACTGAAAGTTCATTACATCGACAAACATTTTAGGTGGGGGGCTTCACCCCCCACACCCCCCATACTATATATATCAACTCCAGGGTCGCACAACATTGGGGAAGGGGGCAAATGCTTGTCGATGTAATGAACTTTCAGTAAAATGAAAGTTCGACGAAATGGGAGTCAGTGAATAGAAGCAGACCCATCCATATATATATATATATGTGTGTGTGTGTGTGACTGTAGAATGTGTGTGTATGAGTTTTTTATTTTTTCTCTGTATGTGCGATCTCGGAGTTAGTATATATAAGTAGGGGAGGTGTGGGGGGGTGCAGGGGGCTTCAAGTTGTTAAAGCCATGTGGATGTTAATTACTAGGCTAATTATTTCAGTACTTCAGTGAAGTTTGCATTTTGTCAGCTTCACTTTTTAAGCTTTCAATAAATTGAGTTTTAACAGCCTGAAGTTTGAAGCTGTATCGTTTGGACAATTTCATCAGCTTTTTACACTCCAGTGAAGTATATGTTTTTGTCAGCCTTGCTTACCAAGCATCTCTTAACTGTGCTTTAACAACTTGAAGCCTGAAGTTGTGGACGACACCTAAGGTCTTTTTTCCTTTTTCCCTGCTGTAGTGCAATCCTGGTGTTAGTTATATATATATATATATATATATATATATATATATATATATATATATATATATATATATATATATATGTGTATAGTTAGGGTGTGTGTGTGGGGTGTTGCCCTCTGATTACTTTGGTTTTATGGTGTTTCGTTTTATTTTACATTATTTGGTAAAAGTCACCTAGGTGGGGAGCTGCTCCCCCCACACCCCCCAATGTGGGGGGCTGTGCCCCCTACACCCTCCTTAATATATATAGTAACACCAGGATTGCATTACAGTGGGGAAAAGGACATATACCATTGAACTGCTTTAGATTACTACTTGTCAGTGAAATGAGTTTTAGGTGAAATGAACTTTAGGTGATTTGGTCTTGGTGAAATGAGTTTTAGGTGAAGTGATACGTACCCATATATATATATATATATAGGTATACATTCATTTAGTTTTCCGTTACCTTGTCGACATACCAAATGTCGAAAGCAGTGCAGCAGGTTCTCATAATTGCAAACCGGGGATAGTTGAAACACACAATATCCCCCCCTTTTTGACCCATGGTAGCGCTTGTTTAGATGGTAGAGCGGTCGGAAATGTCGCATTTGGTGTTTTGTATGACATTCTGACTGTTCCTCACTTTCAAATTTGACATTCTATTTTGGCATTACACCCGTTCGAGGTTGGTGTGGATGCTCATATGAATGTATACCAATTTATATATATATATATATATATATATATATATATATATATATATATATATATATATATATATATATCTAGAGAGAGAGAGAGAGAGTTTTATATATAGCCATATCTGATTATAATGTCCGTGTGCGTTGGAATGCTTGTGAAGTGTTCGTGTGTGTGACTCTTTATGAAATATTTAAGTTAGATTAGGAGAACATTGCAAATTAAAGCAGGGAGAATGGTCATCTAAAAAATATTTGCATTGTATTTTATAGGTTTTTTTTTTTAACTTATTTTTGCTCATAATCCCCATCAAGCCTCTTCCCTGCCAACCCTATAAGCCTATTCATTCTCAAGGCAGTAGCTGTACAGAACATTCATTCTCTTGGAGGTGACGGTCAAATGGCAGAGGTGGTACCATCACCTGATTTTTTGGGGATCGGGGGGTGTTGATCTTAAACCTTAACTAGTCCCACTGCTCATGCTTGGTGGATTCCTCAGGGTTCAGCTTGTATGGCCATGTCATCCACTTCCATGCGTGACATAGCTCCTTGAAATCCCTGCTCCTCCAGAATGGGTTGTCCTGTGTTGTCATTGGTCCCTGCTGAGATACTAACATGGGAAAAGAACCCTGAGTATGTGCGGTTCACCTTCCCACCTGAGGGAGGTGACCAAGCTCTGCCTCATCACACGTCTCCCTCTCCTAGTCATCTCCTCCATTTGCTGGGGCACTAATTTAACCCAGGTTGTCTGGGATGTAGTTAGTGTTTTACCATTGTACACCAATACTGCTGACTACACTGCACATTGTTCTGAGAAAGACGAGTCATATTTAGAGATGTGCTAAATGTGTTTGCGTTTTTTGTATCCTTGTAGATCCTGTGCAGTTTCTGAAAATAGAGCCATTATGCACTCCTCAACAAGTCATCATTAACATTACAGCATGCCTGGAAAAATGGCTGAATAGCACTGGATTCCTTCTACCAGATAAATATCAACAGGGATCTCCATGTTTGAATAGTACATACAGACCCACAGCTGGTGTACTCAGTTATGTTTTCAATGTTCAGTCTGGAAATACTGCCTGTGATCCTGAAGTTACTGTAAGTATTTGCCTTATTATTGCACCTTGCACTGTACAGTTTTCAGTATTGAAGTTTATTCTTTTGGACCTTCCATCTGCACAAAGCCATGTCTGACCCAGCTCTGTTAGAAATGCTACATCTAAAGAAATCACAATCACTCCACACCAAACATTCCATAACCCTCAACCTCATTACCACAATCAACATAACATGCTGGAGGGACAGGTTCATAACCCAGAGACTGCCCATGCTCCGGAATAGACTTCTCATACATGTCAAACAGAGCACTTCACTGGCCCTCTTCAAGAGGAATCTTGATGAGTGGATGGGAAAATAGCAAGTTCACCCTGGGGATCACTCCAGTGGCTCTACTTGATAGAGGCACTGGGAACTAACGTCAGGCAGCATGATGTCAGGGTACTTCTATGGGTTAGGCTTATAAAGGCTCCAGGGCTATTAGCCTAGTACACACCTATGAAACTATGAACCATAATGTATGTTAGTAAAGTTCTAAAGTACACAAGTATTATTAAAGTTTTTATGGCAGATGTGCAAATATTCTGTTCAGCTGTATTTGCAATGTCACAAATGCTGTTGTACTGTGGTACTTTATTACATGTTGGCAACGTGCCAGTTAGATGTCAGGAGACTGCTAATTAAAATAAGCAATTGTATGTTGAAAAAATGTTGGTATGTCTTATACATTATGAAAAAATGGGTATGTCTAGCAGCAGCTGAGAAAGTATCTCAAGTTATGGTTGGTGAAGAAAGATCTATAGAGCTGCATCCTTCACATATTTCCATCACCAGCAAAAGCTCTCAGTAAAAATTTCATCATGGCACCTGAGCAGGTACACAATGCCCTGTATACACTGTATGATATAGCACATTTGTAGATGGTCCTCTAACACACACATACTGACCTGCTATCAGAACCTCAACTTGACAAAATAACAGAAATGATAGATTTGCAGTGCAATTATAGTACTAGTCACACAGCATGATACAAATAGTACTGAGACAGCATTTGTCACACTATTTCATTTTAGATGTAAAATAAATGTATTGCAGGGCAACATAATGGTGGTTATAGCACCTGCTTCTGCACTTCAGTTCCTCTCTGTAGAGCTTGCACGTCCTCCCTGTGCCTGTGTGGGCTTTTGTTTTGGGGGGGGTACTCTGGTTCTTTTCAGACTCAAAAGACATGCTGTGTCTGAATTGATGATCCTCTTAATTGCCCATTGGTCTGCATGCCATATGTGAATACGTTTCTGTGTGTGCATACGTGTGCGTGTGTGTGTGTGTGTGTGTGTGTGTGTGTGTGTGTGTGTGTGTGTGTGTGTGTGTGTGTGTGTGTGTGTGTGTGTTTGTGTAATGATCTGACATCCTATACAGGATTATTTTTTTCTGCCCTTTTCACAAAGACTACTGAACAATTCTCCTTTACAAACCTGAAATAATTAATGTAGTTATTGGATAATGCATTATTAATGTATTGCAACTTGTACACTGTTCATATCTACACCTAGGTGCACTCACACACACACACACACACACACACACACACACACACACACACACACACACACACACACACAAAAAATCAAGGCTGTTTTTAACCTGATTCTTTGAGCTGCACTTATAAAGTCTTTTGTCATCATACAAGCCAGTGTACATAAATATTATGTTCAGGATACAAAACTGCCATATAACAGACCGTATTTCTTTGTGGATAATAAAAATGTTATTGTTTATAAAGGATGCTTATTCAGACACTAATAACCTAAAATTTGGTATAGATTTTGAGCAACAGCTACTTGTCTAAGTAAATGAGTAATAAATGCAGTCTCTGATGATTAAAAATATGTACTGAATTCAGTAAAATTAATTCAAATAACACTGTTCTCTTAAAAAGAAAACTATTAAACAGATGACTTAAGCACATATTATAGGGTTTGGTGAGGGTGAGGGACCAAACCACACCAACTTAACCCACACCCAGGCGGTTATTGCTATTATATAATGACATTATTTAAGAAAAGAAACTATTACTTTTCTTAAATAATGGCATAGTATAATGCCTGTTTACTGCCCTTCTGCAGATGCCTGGTATCCTGATGTAAGTACATCAGAGTTGTAAGTAAAGCAACGAAAGCAAGATCTCCGCTGTTTTTTTTAAATAAGCAACAGAGATGTCCGTATTTTTTTTAACATAGCGAACACTAAAAAGCAACGGAGATCTTGCTTTCCATTGTATGGGTTTAAAGCAACGGAGATCTCCGCTGTTTATCCATGTTAAACCCATTTAACATAGCGAGACAGCAACAATCAACGCTTTGGGGCCAATAATACATTATTTACAGCTATGACAGCACTAACCAGATTTCTTTTTCACAGCAACTGTTGCTACTGCTAACATTTATTTTATTTTTATTTATTTACATTTGATAACCGGGTGCTGTCTGAATGGGCCAAAAGCCCATTTTCAGAGGAGATCCAGGGAGAAAAGCTCCAAGAAAGATTAGATAATTATATATTTGTACATATGACAATTACAATAGGAGTTCAAACGCAAGTTCCTTGACATTGTATCTAAAAGCATATAACAATGGTAGTACAATAAGCTTATACTATTCAGACAAAACAAAAATATATATTTGTTTTTTTTTTCAGGATAAAACTATCACAAAATTAAGCTAAAAAGGCTCAATTGCCAAGAAATATTGACAATGGGTGGTGGAGAGAAGGACGTTAGACAGTGAGGGGTAGCTGCCTCCAGCACCGCCATTGTTTCAGCACCTCCCCTGTCAGTGTTGTCTGCCTTCTGTGCTTGTTTGTGTGCTCTTGCTACCTATCCTGTTTTCGTACATCCCTTATCTCCTTCCCCCATGTACCTTGTCAGCATATCTCTAAATTGTACAGACTTTGGAGGGACACCCTTAATTTGTTGAACACTTTCTGCTAAAGTGATGCTACAAATGGACATTATTTTGGAAACTGTGTTAACAGGAACACCATTTCAAATTGGTTGCCTATCTGTTGCCTTTACTGTAATCCTTTTTCGCTTTATCATTAACTCTGCAGGCAACAACTGAGTGATGTGCTTTGATATATACACAAAATGTGCACGTGACATGCTTTCATGTATACATAAAATGTGCACGTGACATGCTTCCATGTATACATAAAATGTGCACGTGACATGCTTCCATGTATACATAAAATTTGCACTTTTCCAAAACATATTTTACTTTACCTTCCTCAGATTTTTACCGTACATCCTTTGTTTTCACCCTCCTTTTTTATTACTTTGCTGTATTCCCATTTTCACTCTTTAATTTGGTCAAAATAGATGAGAACACCAGTAAAATGGCAATTTAGTGCTTCTACAATTAACTTCTCCTTCTTGTTGCTTATTTACACATGTGAGCACAAGTAACCTCTGATATGCCTGTACATGACTGATGGTCACTGTTTTTCCTCCTCTTTCCTGCTGCATTTCTGTTGTCCATAGTGTTTTTGCAGAATCTGCTGCAGCTGTCATCAGACTATTTACTAAGTTCCTATTCTTACACTAATTTCCTTGCTGTTAGTTGTTAATGGACACTGGGCCTAGTCACACATACAAAGTAAAGAGATGTCTGCAATGTTTCTGAATCCGAGGGATAATTTATGTAATCAAGAAAGGTAAACATTTTTTCCATTTCTGTCATAAACTGTGTCTTTTAAAGTATAAGCTGTGTGATGCTTTGTGCACTTAGCCAATCATTTCAGTTTGGCTCATATTTACACGATAAGCCACGGTGGTGCAGCGGTAGCATTGTTGCCTCACAGCAAGAGGTTCTCTCATTTGATTCTCAGTTGGAGCACCTTCTGTGTGGAGTCTGCATGTCCTCCCCGCGGTCGAGTGGCATTCGAAAGACATGCGTGAATGGGTCCAACCTTCAATGGGTTGGACGTTGAGCTGGCACCTCGTCATGCGTAAAATATCTACTGCCAATCATTAGCGGACCAGAGTTCCGCTGTGGTGACCCCTAATCGTGAAAAGCCGAAAGAAGAACATATAGTCACTCTGTAATATGCGTGATCCTTTCAGACAGCTAGACCAAAATATCACAATCATTTTCTTCTAAACTTAGCATTTTAATTAGGTTAAAGTGAAGCCTGGAGTCTAAAGAATAGGGAACATAGAAAGCAGCATTTTTTATACTTGGGTGTTTATGAATAAACTTTCTAAATGATTTCCATACTATACTTAAAATTGCATATAATTATTTAGTAACCATAACATTTTATTATGTAAAAATTTTACAGCTAGGACTGAAACAGATTGTGCCCTGCATTTCTTCCATTTATTAAGTTATACATTTATGCCCTTTTCAAATATGACATTTTGACAGCAGAAAGACAACACAGTGCAATAAATACAGCAAGAAAGTAGGAATAATAATAAAAGTAATTTGCATTGACAAAAATAACTTACGCTACTATTTATCAGAATGTATAATCAGAGCTGACAAACAACTTTATTAATATTGTTCAGATTATATAAGTGTAGAAGACAAAAATATGATAAAAAAGCATATTAATCAAGAGACATGTGATAAGCTTCTAAAGAAAGAGACTACTAGATAAAACCAAGGGATTATGGGTAAGGCTTGGAATGTACAAGGGCTAAGGTATACTATATAGGAATCCAGAGGAACAGGGATGAGGCATAAGGATGGAGTAGATGGTGGAGAGAGAGAAGCTAGAGTGGGCAGAGTCATTTGGCTCTGTATGTTAGAGCCATCCAATAAATAATTATTTAATATGTAGAGGTGAAAGAATATGATTCTGTATCTGGCCAATATTTTTTAACCCATGGACTAATAGGATGACTATATGCAATTCTTGGTGTGTAGGGATGCTAAAGAAATTTGGAAAATAGATTATTTAGGTGTTCAATTTGTTCCTTATTTAGTGTTAAAGAAGTAGTTTAAATTATATACAATAATTTTTGGGATTAGGATCAGTTTGATGAATGTCAAGCTATCCTCAAATGAAACAATATTCCATTTCTTTATTCATTTCATGTCTTTAATTGTGGTATCATAATTAAGTTTAACCATTTTACAATATTTTTTAACAATGTTTGCTCCTAAATGTTTAATATTATTCACTGTCCCAATTACACTCATTTATGTTTTGATTGTATAGCATAATATTTGTTTTATTATGAATGAATTTTAAAGTTGCTATCTCTTTAAAACCCCTTCATATTTTATATGGAAAGCATAAATTAATAGATATAGCTTATGGATAATAGAAAAGCAGAATCTTAGGGTAGTAGTTGTTACTAATTTTAAAGCAGTCAAAGTTTTCCTCCATTTTTATAAGATTTTCTAATGGTTTTATGACAATCCTCAAAACCAATAGGGATAAAGAGCATTGTTGCTCAGTTATTTTGTGGTTTCATTGGGCTGGTAATATATTAATATCAAATAGTGCTGAACACTAGAACACATTCTGATGTAACATCTTTTCCCTTTTACAAAAGATAAAATATTTCATGTACACTAAAACATGTACCCTTCCTTCATCCATGGTCTTTCTCTTTTTTCCACAAGAGGGATACATTTTTTACACAATATTCCATTTACTCTTTTGTGCCCTCTAATATTTATTTTAATATTATATTCTTATAATACTAGCCTATTCATATTCTGACTAAATCATACAATCTCAATGTACCCTATCCCATACCATGTCTTTTTGTACTTTTCCCATTAAGTATTATACCTATCCATAAACACCTTTTTCCTAAAATCCCATGTAAACAGCCACCTCCCCTTGCCTCTCATTTATTTTTTGTTCTGGTTAAATTCTTTTACTGCTGTATATTCCATTCCACTTTTCTAAATAGTACTGATTCTGTACACATTTTCACAACGTCGCATCCAACTTTAACTTATGCCTTGTCTCAGTTTTTTTTATGTCAATTTGGGCATTTTTTTCTTTTCTTTAATTCACTGCAAAGATAACATTGTGTTCTTTGCAATCTGTATCTATTTTAAAAATGAGTAATTTTAATTTGATTTGAGTAATGAGTAAAATTGCTTTTAAGAGTGTAAATTGCATGTATGTCATACTTCTTTCATCTGGCCTTTTTATCCAGGCCACAAATGAAAGGGATTTTATGCCTAGTTGGACTTTCCCTGTAATCATATGCAAATAAATAAATAAACAAATGGTGTGCATGATTACTTATCTTAACACATATAATAGATTTTTGGGATAATTGTTTTAACATGTTTATAAATAACACAACAACAGTCCAATGAGTGCCACAACGGGGCAAATGCCTCTCTGTTAGACGCCCAAACAGTTAACAGCAAAAAAAAAATAGAGAAAGCAACCAAGTACTGGCTGCTGGAAATGGCAGACAGTCAACATATATATACAGTCTAATGCAAACATGAACAGGCAGGCTCCAAATCAAAAAAAGAAAACTTTTTGCAGACACAAACCACCACTCATAATCCAAAAGATAAAAAACAGGTTAGCGCTTTCACCATGGCTTCTTCTTCAGACCTATCAATTAGTTTAAATACACCATTTAGGCGGAAAAACATTTAATTACTCAGTGTTTAAAGATATATGATGCATTATATTAATTTAATAAAATCATATTCAAACATATATCTCAAAGCTTTATATTGCTAATAAAACTACTAAGCTTATTATAAGTATCTCAAGACATTACAATACATATTAAAATTATCCAATTAGCTTCCTTGTTTCAGTAAACGTCCTGTGACCCTCCCTCTTGGCCAGGTTTTCATACCAACTCTAATGTTATATATATTTAACTTATACACCACAATATATATTAAGGAGCTGAATATGTGATAAAAAGACCAGATGTTTAAGACTTTTTCTTGTTTTAAAACTGGAGCAGCTAATGAAAATTTCCAAGAAAATGATTGACACAATATTTTAGGAATGATATTTTACATTTCAGGAATATCCCTGTCAATGTTGGGAATTTTATTACCTTTTAACTGTTTAATTCACCCATTAATATCCATCAAGGATATCTGTTTTAGTAACAATTTAATATTTTCTTTAGATAATTTACATTTTATATTTTAAAGTAAAAGAGATTCCTTCCTCGTCTATTTTATCAATTTATTTCTTTTTAATGTTATCTTAGTAATCAACAAGTTAGTCTCCTGTCTATTTCTTGATCTCGCTAAAGCTTTCAACACCGTCTCTCACTCAATACTTCTCTCTAAACTTTCTGATCTCCAGCTCTCTATGTCCTCTTTAAACTAGTTCTCATGTTACCTCAACAACAGGCAAAATTCCATTCACTGGCAAACTGTCTTCTCCCCCTTCCAACCTGTCAACACTGGTGTTCCACAAGGATCTATCATAGGCCCCCTCTTGTTCGATATTTTTACTATCAATCTACATTCTGTCTGTAATCTCTCAACACTCCAACAATATGCTGACAATTCTGTTCTTATTACCACTGCCCATAGCATCCCTGTTCTCTTATCCCTAACTCAGAACTCATTTTCTTCAGTCGAAACATGGCTCTCAGACAATCAACTCATACTTAAGACAAAAATAAATACATAAATAAATAAACTCCTTTTCTTCCTTCCTAAAACACTGGCACATCACAAATCCTCCTTTTAAATAATTTCCCTCAACAATACCATCATTAAACCCGAACCCCATACCAAACTACTAGGACTCATTATTGATGATGAGTTAAAATATGACATACACATCCAACATAGTATAGAAAACACACCAGAAACCTGGTCTTCTTTATTGTAATCAGAAATTCCTTACACATTCCTCCAAAATCTCCCTAGCCCATTCTCTTCTATTACCTTTTCTATGCAGTCCCTATTCTTACAATTACTCAAACTACTCTGCTCTCCTCTCCAAACTTGAAAACTTAAACAAACTTACAATTCAAAATTGCCAGATTTACCACTAGTCTCCCTTATAATACCCATCACTGTCTCGCCCTTAAAGCATTCCAATGGCCCAAATTCTCTAACCAACTATTACTTCAGCAACTATACATCACCCACTCCATTCTGAATGACCCCTCCTCCTGCCCCTCCATATCTGACCTTGTAACTTATTACAGTCCCTGATGTCACCTTCATACAACTGACAAATTCCGCCTTGACATCTACAAACCTAATAAGAATATTGGAAAATCCATCTATAAATACTCTGCGGCCCATGCATGGAACACACTTCCCCTTAATATAAAACAGATCTCCCAAAAACACCTGTTTAAATGTGAAGTTAAACTATATCTACAAAAGTCTTGGTCCTGTCCATGTCTAACATCCACAGAACAACTTTATCACTTACTCATCTTATATCCATCTAACCTATATCACCCCTTTCTTTCTCCTCTCCTGTCTGTGCTGTAATCCTATATAATTTCTTCTCCTGTTTTAAATTTCTATCCTTATGAATTTAAAGCATAATAATTATATCTGCACAATGTCTCTTTCTCTCAAATACTTTAAGTGTATCTCATATATTGTACCTATTCTGTAATTTTATTTTTATTCCTTATTTTTTTATCTCTTCTACAGTATGTAATAATGTTAACTGCTGCTAATATACCTCATGTTATGTTTTCTGTACAACCTGATCCTTTTTTGTTATGTTTCTGATTTATACAATATTGTGAATTAATTGAAGCTTTTCTCCTTGGCTCTCCACTGAAAATGGGCCTTTGGCTCAGTTGGACTAACCCGGTTAAAAATGTCAAAGAAATAAATATAAATAAATAATCTTACAAAAAAAATGTTAGGTATATCTTCAACATCTGTTAACATTATTACCTGGAGATTTTATAAGTACTATTTGATTTGATCTGGTTATAAGTTCAGATCCTTGGACCAACTGTTGCAAAATGTGTGACTATAATTTAATTTTTTCAAATACATTCACTACCTTAAAATTTACTATCATCTGATATATCTTATTTACTTCTTTTGTTAAATTTAATAATTTATATCGCCACTTCTGGGCTTCTAATTTAAATACACTTCATTTGTCTTGTATCTGTAAAAGTACTTTATCACAGTTTCTAGAGTCTTATGTCCTTAACTTCTCTATAATTATTTGAAATAATAAAATCTTGAATTTGGTTTATTAGCCACTCTTGAAAAACATCTAATTTTGTCGTATAAGAAGATATTCTATTGATATCAATGGATTTCGTGTAGGAGATTATTAACTGGAAGGAAGTTTCATTTTGGTCAGACTGGGGCAAGGTATCACTTTGCATAAATCTAATTTAAGAGTGTCGATCATTTGAAACATGCATTCTCTCTCTGTTCTTGTCTGTCAAAAGCAAAAGAATAATGAGTGTAAAATAAGGAGTATGAACATTCCAAATAGTTTATAGCTTTTAAATTCATTATAATAATCCAATTTTTGAGTTCATTAGGTGAAGCCAGAGCTTTGGGACATGCTACACTTAAAGAAGCCATGCTACACTTGAAATCCCAATCCCTCAAAGCCACATGCTCCAGGGATCTAAACCTTGTCATCACAATGAACAAAACATGCTGGAGGGAAAGGTTCCTGACCCAGAGACTCCCCATACTCTGGAATAGACTGCCCATACATGTCAAGCAGAGCACCTCCTTGGCCTTCTTCAAAAGGAACCTTGACGATTGGATGGGAGATAAGAAATTCACCCCGGGGATCAAGTCAGTTGCCCTGCTAGACAGGGGTCCAGGGAAGTAAATATTGTGGGAAGAAATAGCCAGGGAATTGTTATGGCTAGGCTTGTATAGGTCCTAGGGCTGATAGCCTAGTACCAACCTATGACCCTATAAGCCAAAATTCCCAACTCTTTGGTAGCACTTATCTTATTTGCACTTAAACACAGTAAACTTCAGTCCATAACACAATCGTAACCTTTATGTTATTTAACAATTTTTTAAGAAAACTTTACCAAAGTCCTGAGATATAATAAATATTTGCTAAAGTTATAAATAAATTAACTGTGATGTGAAATGACTATCACTGAAATTATTCTTTTCTTATCCTCATAGGCGTATACTATCCTAGGCATCTTTATTGCTTCTACCACAGAATAAAAGTCTTTGTAGCTTTAAATGAAGACTTAACCAATACTTTATAACCCCTAGAATTTAATCTATGTACAATGTCTTCTAAATGATGACTTTCTCATAGAAAAATAAGTTGCACTTTGTTTTGAGAAATTTATTCAAACATCCCCTTTAACTTCTGCTGGCCATATATTTTAATAGAAACATTTCAAACAAACGCCAGGTTTAAATAAAGCCTGTGTAAGCTCCATGCAGAGCCTACATGGAATATATGCATGTACATGGCCACAGTTCCCCCTCAACAGCGCACCATACATATTATTATGGTGCCCGCTTAAGGGAGGTCACAGCAACTTGGATATTGAATTTGTGTAAGACTGATAGCATAGCCACATACTTTTTTAGCCCATTAGCCTTGATTGAAAGGTTTACAATACATTTTATTTCATTAAACTGGATTTTTTTATGTGTATGTGCTTGTTTGCATGGTGCGGCACGTTATTTAGCTATGCTTAGCTTTGCACACCTATACATCAGATATCTACTAGATAGGTTGAGTCATGACTTACAGTGTAGTAGGTCCCAGGTTTGAGTCCTGGGCAGTAATACCTTTTACATATACTGCTGTGAAATTGTGTCAGGTGACTGAAACATTGCCTGACTTTAAATTAAATAATTGTTACATTTAGAAAAGGTGTGCGATGCTAAGCATCACATAAACATAGTCAACCATCATTTCCTGTTTGTGTGTTGCTAAGCTTCACTTAAACATGGGTTGTGCAAGTTTATATGATGCTAAGCAATGCAGCGCATTTTTGAAAGTTACAGTATGACATGCAAGGGCAGGAATGCAGCCTATTTAAAGGCCAATAAGTGGAAATTTCACATTATTCCTTGAACCCTGACCTTGATTGTGGGTATGGCTGCTGTTGTGAGAAATGTTCGTGTTTTAGGGCACAAAGGTGGGGTATGCAGGAGTCCAGGGTTTTCACTGGACTTCTGGTAGAATTCTATGGGCCCTGGCTTCTGCAGGGTGACCATCAGGGCTCAGAGTGTAAGTCTAAGGCCTGGGGTGGTCTCGCCAGGGACATAACCAGTGCTACTAGTATCCCCCGTACTGGTGAACAGTGTCATCATCACTATTACAACCTGTATTATAGGAAGAGGGGAACCTTGGATACCTGGATCCAAGAGGCAAAGGGTGGCTGTACCCCACAGATATGTAAGAATGTTTTCTAGTAATTTATAAATATCCAAGCTGAATCTGCACAAAACTGATATGCATAATGGTTTCCTTCTCTTACCACAGCTGCAGAAGACAGGGCTTGCAATGTCTAGTCCCATGCAAGGTATTTGGCCAGAATGAGGCAAGTGCGTGGCATGTAAGAAAAGCAATAAAGTAATAACTCTCTGCTGATCATTTCCTTGATAATTCTTTTGATGGCTTTACATATCAGACTAGTGAGACTTCTGGGTCTATAGTCTCTAGGGTTTGTAACTGGCCCACCTCTGTGCTGAGGGATGACTGTTGCTGTTCTCCATTTATGAAGTATGATGTCTGCTTGGTAGATACAGTGAAATACTAATTCCAGAGGCCGTGAAAGGTCATGTTTCATGATATATAGAAGGGGTACAAATTTGGAGAGTATTATTGCTGAAATTGAATTCATCCTCAAGTCTTGGTGAGTACCTTCACAAGGTGGACACTGTTTTTCATAAAATTTCACGTAGACAACATTGATATATAGACTGTATTTATATAGCATATATCACGGACAGACATAGGTTATAAATTAAAAAAGATAGCTGGGCACACAAGACCCAGGATAAAAAAGTACCCAATCCTGGTAGGCACACTGGTGCCAGGACTGGAAAAGATGACAGTGTAGAATTCTCAAAATACAAAAATATTCCTAAAATGGGGCCAGGCCAGGCCCAAGGGGAGGATGGTCCCACTGTTGTAGAGGGAAGTAGTAGTCCATGAAAATCACAAAAACTGATAGACCAAAGAAGAGCCATAAAGACAATATAGTGGACTATTGAAAAAAAAAGAAATTATGTATTGTTACTATTATACAAAAAGCCCACAATTTTCAGACACAAGATATACAAAACAATTAAGAGAGAAATTAGAGGAAAGAAAAATACTTCCACAAGAAAAACTGTCAGAAGCTTCAAAAAAAGTGTAATCATTAATACAACAGATTTGTGAAAAAGAGTATATAAATCAAGAAACTGATCTGTTTGGAAAAAGAAGCATCTGAGGAAGGATAAAAATATAAACAACAAAATCTAGTGATTTTTGAAAAGTATAAAAAAGAAATATGGATATGGGAAAGAAAGAGAGATTTAATATGGTGCAATATTTATTTATTTATGACATTTGTTAACTGGGAAAGTCCGACTGGGCTAGGAGCCTGTTTTTAGTGGAGGCCCGGGGAAAAAGCTACAAAAAAGAGTACGCTATATTCTTTTGAATATAAACAGCAGTATTCAGTTTACAGTAATGATATAAAATTAAACACACTCAATATAGTACAAAACTTGTATAGACTAGTACCAAATATTGTATATACAAATTGCATATTAGACAAGAATAATGTTTGAGATTCCTGCAGGATGGAAATTATGTAAATAGTAACATAACAATGGTGTCAAAACACCAGCTAGAGAGGAGAGAATTAGAGAGAGAAAATGTAGATGGAAGGAAACATGGGCAAATTGGATATTTATGCAAAGGAGAAAGAAACATGGGGAATTTGCATATTTATGCAAAGGAGAAAGTCAAATTAACCAATATAAAGAAGGGGTAGCTCCAAAGATATATGAAGAGAAATACAGGCAACAGCATTCAGATATGGCAAATTTCACAATAAAAAATATCACAAAGACGGAATGTAGAAAAGAAGATTAATAAAGTAGAAATCAAAAAAATAGAAGTTGAAGTTATGGAGTACCTGCAAAGTGAAGGATTTGGTGTTGAATCTCTAATAAAGGATACATCATAGCATGATGGAGCGAGTCCCCAAAGTAAGGAGAAGCAGGAAGATCAGGAGACATCTGAAGAAGAAATATGGACATGGGAAAGAAAAAGAGATTTAATATGGTGCAATATTTGTGCAAACGAGAAAGCAAAACTAACCGATACAAAAAAAGCAGCACCAAAGGTATTTGAAGAGAAATACAGAGAAAGGAATACAGACATGGAAAACTTTACAATACAAAAAAAAGAAGACAAAGAGGAAAAGGAGAAAAGGAAATTAGTAATGGAGAAGTTAAAGAAATAGAAGCAGAGGTTATGGAGTACCTGCAAAGTGAAGGCTTTAGTGTAGAAAATGTAATTCAGAAAGTACCACAACCGAAAAGAGCAGTGGATATCCAAATTAAGGGGAAACCAGTGGAACGGGATGTAATTGGTCAGGTGCCATATGAAGATATTTTGGAGCCTTCCACAGGAAACCAGAGTAAACATTCACTTGAAGCTGGACAGCAAGGGAAGGAACAGGAAACGGTGGAAACTCTGACACAGTCAATGTTGAGGAGTGATAGCCCAGTGAGTTCCCATATGACAGAGCAATGGATGGCACAGGATGAAATTGAAGAGAATGTTCCACAAGCAGATGCTATAGAACTTTCTACAGAATGCCCACAGGAAATGGAAAACCAAAAATGTACCCTCAGTTTGGAATAAAACGAGCTAACAGAAAAGTTGCTTGATTTAATAGAGATAGATAGACATATTAAAATTAATGAAAGAAACAGATTGCAGAAGGTCAGTAAAACCCCAAAAGTCAGAAGTTTGATAAAACAAATGAATACAGTAATAAGGACTGTCCATAGAGATCCATGTGATATAACAGAAGTAAACAGGATATATTACTGTGCAGCTAAATTAATAACTGATGAAGTTCTACCACAAGAACACAGGGTAGTGAGGGAAAGGAAGGGGAGAAATCAAATACCATAAGGGAAATATTGAACAGAGAAAACTATAAAGCAATTAAGACAAGAAGTGTCACTGTTAGAAGATTATAGAAGAAGGAACAGATAAACAAAAATACTAAGAAAGACGTGATAAAAGCAATGTCCAGTATTGGAACATATCAGGCTCTATCATGCACTATGGCAAATAACAAACTAAAAATCTCAGCACAGGCTGAAAAAACTTAGAATATATGCATATAAATACAAAGGAAAAGTACAAAAATAAGCAATTTATTGATGACCCCAAAAAGTTTTAAAGAGAACTGGGAGACAAGGTAAAGGGAATTGAAAGACCACGAAAAAAAAAGAAAAAATAGATACATTTTGGAAAAGCATTTATGAAGATCCTGTGGAACTTAACAAAGATGCTTAATGGATAGAAGAAGTGAAAGAAAGAATAAGAAGTTTAAAGGTATAGGATATGAAATGGGATGAAGTAACAGCCAGACAGATTGAAACAAAATTAAGAAAAGCCTCTAATTGGAAAACCCCAGGCCCAGATATAGTACCTAACTTCTGGTTAAAAGTATTAACATCTTTGCATGAAGATTTAGCTATGAGTAAGAACTATTTATATGCGCACCCTTAACAGATACCAGCTTGACTAACAACAGGAAAAACAATGCTCCTACTTAAGAGTGAAACTGCAAGCTACCCTAAAAACTATAGACCAATAACTTGCCTTCCAATGACGTATAAATTATACACTGGAACTGACAGAGTTTGTAGTCATTTAGAAGAAAACTCAATGGCAGAAGAACAAAAGGGCAATAAAAGAAAGTAATATGGAACAAAGGATTGTTTGTTATTAAATAAAGTCATAGTGGAGAACTGTAAAAAGGGGAAGGATCTAAGTATGGCATGGATTGACTACAAAAAAGCATTTGATAGCATCTGACATTCATGGATAAAAGAGTGCTTAAAAATGTATAAGATACACTCTACACCGATTGACTACATTACAGTGACTATGAAACAGTGGCAGACCACTTTGCAATTAAGCTATGATAAAGGACAAATTATTATTCCAGGGATAAAAATTCAAAGGTTATATTCCAGGGTGACTCTCTGCCTTAAACCATTTAAGCTGTTTACTTAACAGCTAAGCCATGGCTATAATTTGGCTCCTAGAAAACAACAAAGTGTAAAGACTTCTCATCTTTTCTTTGTCAAAGATTTAAAACTGTATAACTCATCATATGAGGATCTGAAAGCACAACTGCAAGTTGTTAACATTTTTCAGATGATATAAGAATGTCATTTGGTCTTGATAAATGTGCAAAATCAACCTTTAAAGCAGGAAAATTGCAGCACCAAGAAAACATCAGTTTGGGCAAGGATGTGATAAAAAAAGAACTTGAGCAAGAGGGAGTGTATAAATATTTGGGAAGTGATGAAGGATCAGCAATAAAACATAAACAGATGCAAATAAAACCTAGTAAGGAATACTTTAGAAGAGTTAAATTCATCCTGAAAACAACACTGACATCTAGGAACAAAACCCAAGCTATAAACCAATTTGCTCTTCCTGTCCTAACTTACAGTTTTGGAGTGATTGACTGGCCCCAAAACATGTTGGACAGATTAAACAGGAAAACAAGAAGGATGTTTCAAGCTCACCAAATGATTTATAAAAATCAGTGCATACCAAGATTATATATTCCCCTTTCCAAAGGAGGGATGGGCCTCCTTGAAATTGATTACATGTATAGATCTGCAATCATGGGACCTGCTGACCTCACAAGACCCAAACATAGTGAAAGTTTTGAAACACGAGGAGAATAAATCTAAGATAACTTCTCTGCTTAATCTAGCAGAAGTATATCGGCATCAAGCAGGAATGGAAATCAAACTGGAAGTAGATAAAAATCAGGCAGCAACTGAATGTGCCAAAAAGCAAAAGAAAGAATATAAGGTGAAGAACCAGATGACAAGGTAAGAAATGTGGAAAATACATAAATATAGTTGCAAGTAAAGAAAACTTTTGTAAGAATCTCCTGTTAATCAGGCATGAATGCAGGAATGGTTAAGGAGAAGCAAATTCAAACCAAGAGATGAAAGGTTAATATTGGCAGCCCAAGATAGTGGGCTGCGTACACGTTGGTTTACAAAATCCATTGAACATGTTGGAGAAACAGACAAGGGTAGGTTTTGTAAAACCGAATTGGAAACAGTGGCACACCTCGTTGCTGGTTGTGACATATAATGGCAGAAGGACTGTATACTGAAAGGCATAATAATGTGGCAAGACTGTTGCACTGGGGGATTGTGCCAACATTATGGTGTTGAAGTGGCTGAAAAACACTGGAAACATGAGCCACAAAGCATCATAGAAAATGATAAAGTCACATCACATGGGATCACCCATTACCAACAGTTCAAAAGACAGATGCTAGAAAAATGGATATAGTGGTCCATGAAAAGAAGCCAAAAATAGCATCGATCATTGAAATCGCAACACGCAGTGACTACAGTGTCCTGCGTACAGAGAGACACAAAGTTATAAAATACCAGGATTTACAGGCAGAAATAAGGGCAATGTGGAAGAATGACAGACAGTTTCAACAGTAGTAGGAGCAATGGGTCCTGTAAATAAGAATCTACAATTGTATTTAGATATGTTACCAATACGTGTAATCCCATACAAATTGCAGAAGGAGTCATTACTGGGCACTTTGTGGGTGCTGCAAAATGCACTTTTGGCTGACATCAAAGATTTAAACAATAGTAATTTCAAGAGTTTTAATCGTACTTTGATTTAGGAATGGGGTCCAATCCTGTCATGGTATTAGAAACCCCAAAGACTTGGAGAAATTAAAAAAAAAAGGCATGTTGGGATATTGTATGACCCCACTGATGCAGTGTACTTGGTCTTAGAGAAAGCATTAGAGACCTGATCCCTAGTGATACTATGGGTAGTTATATTTGATGACATCTCCTGAGGGAAGATTGGGGGGGGGGTAAATTTGGGGCCCAATTTATGAGACAGGAGGTTTGCTATATCATGTGCCTCATTATAAGTGATTCCAAGTACAATGAGATGTGCACACAATTGTGTCTTGCCTTTGCTGTTGAGGACATAGCTAAAGTATGCTTTGTGGTTGCCCTTGATCTGGGAGCCTGAACTGATGTTAAAATCTGGCTGTGGTAGACTTCATTTGCCCTCTGATTTATTTGTTTACTTGGAGAGTGCTTTTATCGTGCTGTGTGTATCACTCGTTAAGTTTTGCCATGAGTTTCTTTCTTCTGTTGTACAGCCTAGTGAGTCAGTGATTCCATCATGGTAGCTTTATTTTGAGTTAGGTCTGCACTTCTCCCTGGTGGGAATGGCTGCCTCTATGCAGCTATTAACATACTCATACAGGGTTTTTGTGACTGCATCTGCATAGGCTGCAGTGTTCTCTGTGTTTATGGGGGGCTTAAGATTTGGCCAGTTTATCACATAATAGCTGGAAGTCAGCCTTAGAGTAGTTCATGAATATTCCTTGTTTAGGTGGGGGTTCATGTTTTATTTCCACTTTAAATGAGACTATTTGTGTTTGGACCATACCAGGAAAGACATTACAGTAGGGGATGTATATGACTGCCATACTGTTGTGAACCAGACCCAGTATGGTAGCTCCCTGGTTGGTGTACTGACTGTCTGGTACAGGGAGTTACTGTTTTCAAAATCCAGGAATCTCTGCCTGTATGTTCAGTGTTCTATAGGATTCCCAGCTAATAGTGGGATAATGAAAGTCACCCATGCACATGGTATTGCTTTAGATGGCTAGTGTTTCCAATAAGTTTAAATACATGGTATGGGTTTCCTGGGCCATAGAGGGGGGCCTATAGCCTGCTTGGATCTAGTACTGGATTTTGCCTGTTGTGATTTGAACCAGTCACAGCTCAAGTGCATTTTCCTGTTAGACCAGTCTTGAGGTATCTTTAGTTTTGATGTACATAGAGACACCTCCACCTTTAGTCCCTGCCTGAGAAGTAGCTGGTGTAACTCTGTGTAAGGCATAATAACCTTGCACTGTTGTTGTCCACTTTACAGCTTTAAGTCATGTGTCAGTTACAACACATATGTCTTCCGAGAGGTCAAATATTATCTCTAAGTATTGTCTAGGAAGTTATTTTAAAGGTCATGTACTCCCACATGGGCTATGACTGGGTCATATCATAGGATCTTAGGAATGTAATAGGTTAATGGCCATAGGGCCCTTACAAGCCTAGATAAGTTGTACCCTTATTTCCACGATAAACACCAATTGTCCCTGTCCAAGAGGGACACAGGTGGACCCCCCCCCGAGTGAATTTATGGTTATACATCCAATCATCCAGACTGCGTTTGAAGAGGACCAATGGGATGCTCTGTTTGACATGAAGTGGTAGTCTGTTCCAAAGGTGTGGTAACCTCTGCAAGTCAAATCTGATCTTCCAGTATGTTGCATTACTGTCACATACCAGGTTAAGGTCTACAGACTGAGTACCCAGTGTACCATTTGATTTGTGGATATGCAGCATTTCCAATAAAGCCTGGTTACAGATTGCCTAATATGCAAGGCATAGATCTCCTCTGAGTAGTCTTCATGAAATAGAATAAAGTGACAGTGATTTCAGATGATCCACATAGGACAGATGCTAAAAACCTTGAATTATCCATGTGAGGTACCTTTGTGGCCTCTCCAATTGCTGCAGATGCTTGGAAATTTGCATACAAAAGGGACATTGTATTCCATTATTGGCCTGATGAGGGGAGAGTGCAGAGAGGTTATAACTACTTTTACTTTTCTGGGTGCAATGACCTTACATATGAGATGAGCAATATAGAATGCTCTTTTTACCACTGTGGAGACATGGTGATCAAATGTAAGGTTACTTGTCACCCTGTGTGACCAGATATCTTAACAGTGAGTGCATATGTAGGGTTTTGAATTGATATGCGAGTTAGCAGGAACACTGCATTCACCGAGAGGGATGACAATACAGTTTTTTACATTGAGGTTAAGGCCATTGGTTTGGGATCAATCATTTATGTATGTAAGACCCTGTTGTAGAATGTTGCCATCATCTGGAGCTTATTTGACCACTCCCAGTATGCAGTCATCACCAAACCTTGTCAGCCGCAGGCCTTTAATTTTAGCTTTTACTTTAGAGAACTGCATTCCAAACAGGAGAGGTGCCAGGACAGATCCCTGTGGAAAAACACTGGTTACAGGTCTGCTGGTGGAGGTGGATTCCACTATTTTCACTATATGAGTTCTATCAGTGAGCCATTTAATGACCCATTTAATGATATAGGGGATGATACCTAGTTGAGTGAGTTTGTCAATGATGTCTGAGGGGGGACAGTGTCAAATGCCTTGGCAAAGTATGAACAGATTTCCCTCATTCAGGTCCTTGGTGACTATCTCAGAGCAGTCCAACAGGTTTAACATATATATAGATAGATATATAGCTATGTGTATCTATTTTTTTAAATTGTGCAAGGAGCAACCAATTTGCGCTGTGCTTAACTAAGTGTATGAGCATGCACGGTGGCATTTTTGGCTTGTTTGCACATTACTGAAAACTGCACAAATGGGAGGAGCATTGCTTACATCAGAGGTTTACTGTTCCATAAACTGACTCCAGCTCACACATAGCTGTACTCCAGGCTGGGATTTTGGGTGCTACACGATGTGACCTCTGTCCCTGTTTCTCCACTACTGCACTTCACGCAAATTGTCTAAGACTTTCTAAATTTGTCTTAAATATGTGGTGCAGTGTAGAAATGTGTAATTCATATGTGAAGGAGGTTGATAATAGCATGGCACACACAGAGTTACAGTCTGTAAAACCCTGAACACCATCACACAAACTAATTGCCTTAGTCCTTTGAGCCATAGAACCTTCATGACAGAAAGTGGCTCATTCTTCACACAATCACCTGGATAAATATGTACATTGCTATTCCTCAGTTACCTAACACATACAATGTGAGAGCAAATTCTATATTACTGTCCTGAGACTGTGTGACAAACAATGTGAAATGCTGATATACCATAGACATACCTCTCAACCTGAAAACATAAAAAATCTGGACAAGACCCATAAAAAATAGGTACAAATCGGTACGCTGATTAACATAACATTTGTATACATAATTATGTAATCCCACCCACTCCAATGGAATGGTGGGATACCAATGTTCAAATGCAAACTGAAGACCAGATGACCAAAATATGGCACCAGAGTCCCCCTGCAGCTTGCAGCCATTTCAATAACTCATTACCTGGCTATTTCACCCCATTTCCCATAACCACTAATGTGTGCATACTGTTTTACTTCTGAAATGATTATTTGGATTTTATTTTTACATTTTATAGCACAATGCACAAACACTAATAGACATCTGCTAAACAAAGCAAGCAATACTGTCTCATAATGAAAATAGACTTAGCATTAAAACTTCTCTGCCCTTGAAACTCACATTCATTGAAACCCACACCACATCCAAAGAAAATGCATCTGGCCAGTGGTGGATAAAGATTACCTTTGGGCTGTTTTCAAATCATAGGCCCCTTGTACACAAAACAAAAAACATACATGTGTTCTTTGATACAACTTCCTGACTTTATTACATTATATCCCTTGTATAATACAGCACACTTGTTAGACTTAGAGCCATTTTAAATTTATTGTGCAAACATTTTTCCAGTAGGCAATGAAACAAAATGCATGAAGCAATAATGACAAAACTCCCTTATTCAGAACATTTCCATCCTAAAAGTCTGCTTCCACTCTCTCACACACACACACACACACACACACACACACACACACACATATATATATATATATATATATATATATATATATATATATATATATATATATATATCAATAGAATGACAGTAGTGTAAGCCATAGGCATCTTGCACAGCTTCTCACACTTATATTCAATTTCAGTTTTGTTTTTTTTTTTGGGGGGGGGTCCAAAAACCAGGGACACATTTTAAACATTGCTTGCATAAATTTAGAAAGTTGCTAGAATAAAATGTTATGCTACCACCATGCATTTCACTGCCAAGTCTTGAACCCAGGACCCTGCACAATACAGTCAGAGCAACATACCACTATACCAAATCAACAGTTTCCTGAAAGATAGGAAGACTGAAACATGAATGGCTATCATTTAGTGAATTCAGTTCTCACTTCTCCCCATAGCTCTTAACCTCTTAGCACAAGAAACCTGGACAAAGCCAATAATGGGGGAATACAGAATTCACTTCTCATGTCTCACCATAGCTCTCAACATCTTAGCACAAAAACCTGGACAAAGCCAATTATGGGGGAATACAGCCCCAGCATAGGGACAAATCTCAAATACTGATCTTGTAAACTTAGAAAATTGGTAGAATAATAGGTTTTGTGTTACCATTTATTTTCTGAAGAATATAAAGTCTGAAATTCAAATGTCTGTCATTAATGAATTCAATCCTTCACTGATTTGCCATCTTTGTTCAGATAAACCCTCATATACTGGTTGATATCACCCAAAATGTCTATCATCTTACCTTTATATGTGATGTGATGTGAGGGAAACACGCCTAGAATATAGGGAACTGTACTGGCAACTAGTTCTTGAAGCTACTAGGTATCCTGGTTTGAATTAGATGGTTTCATTGAAGACAGTCTTAAAGCTTAGGTCAGCTAAACTTTAAATTATGTGACTTTCCAGCTGGTGGTGCTATTTTACATTTTATATGACCTACATAACAGTGTTTTAAATGTGGTTTTAAAAAGTTTTTATATTTTTAAACATTTTTAAACATTTTTTGTTTATAAGTTTTTACAAATTGTAAATAATGTATGTTTTTACAAGATTCCTGCTTGACCAACACATGATTTGCTATGCACTTCTATATTTATTGTGTTTCATTGTGTATATAGTTTTTTTGCACTGTGTTTTTAAAAGTATAATAGTTTGTTAATTGATTAATTGGGGATGTTTCTGTATATAAAGGGGTTTCAGAAGGTGGTATGCTCCTAATGCCATATAATTCAATTATAAGTCTAATATACCACAAGAAAAAGGAAAAACAACTCTTTTAGATACCTGTTTGGTAGATCTGACATTGCAAAGAAATTCCACCCAAAGCAGCTTTTAGTGAACATAGTTTGTTCTTTTCTCCTCTACTGACCAATCATAGATTTACATAGGATCATAGGAGGTTACAACGCTAATAGCCCTGGAGTCCTTATAAGTCTGGTCATATTTCACTCTTATTTCTTATTAAATAATAGAGATACAGACTATATTTTCATGCAGAAAAAGATTAACATTGACTGCTCCTATCTAACAGGACACAGGTGAAACTCCCAGGCTAAATTTGCTGTAACTCATCCAATTGTCTAAAGTTATGCATATATAGAGTCATTGAGAAGTTCTTTTGGACTTGAATTGAGAATTTTTCCCTGAGGAATGGCGACATTTATGAGACATAAATGTCTCTCTGGGAAATTGTGTTGAGGATGCAGGCTAAGTTGGGGTCCCTAAAGTGAGTGAATTTTGTCCCTTGTGACTTATAGATATGAAGCATTTTATTAAGGCAGGATTAGAGATTGCTCTGTAGGTAAGGCACAGGTCGCATCTAAAAAGTTTATACTACAAAGAGTACTGTGACAGTAATTTCAGTTTGTTCATGTATGCCATGTCCCTGAATTTTCATATTGAGAGATCTTAATGGTCTCCTCATTTGCTGCAGATGTCTGGTAAGGTACATATCTATGTGAGCATTGTACTCTATTATTGGTATGATGAGAGATGAGTTTGGCGGGGTTATAATTTTTTTTTACTTCAGAAGCAATGCTATTACTTACAAGATGTGTAATATGAAAGGCCTTCCTTGCCACTCTGGACACAAGATGATCAAAGTAATATTATTTTATTTTATATGCAACGTTTAATTTACAGCATGGCTTATGAATATATATAAATGTATGGAGGTTGACCATTAGAATATGCACTATGGTTATGTTGCTCAAATTGTTTCCTTTAGATGTTTCACATATTTGATCTTGATTTATTTGGTAGATGTTTTTCAATTCATCAAATGACTATAAATAATATGAGCAACAGGGATTTTATAATTTTCCTAACAACATATTTAACTGCTGAATACCATGCTTTTTCGTATCCATTTCTTGTTTTATCCTGTTAGTATAAAGTGTTCATATGAATTCATGTAAAAATGTTTAATTACTACAAGATGCTGATATGTTGCTAGTACTCAGAAAAAGTATAGAACATGATAATCTAGCCGGGTTGTTTATGATTCATAGTTCGATTAAATTCACAAATGTTTTTTTACACATACTTATTGCGATAGCAACATTTCACATATTAATAGTATTATTGCTACAGTTTGGTATGTTTACCTGAAGATAACTTTATTTTTTAAACAGTAGCTGGTTTAATGTTGCTACTAGATTAAGGGTTAATTTATGTGATACTATGTCACCTAGATTGGGAATTTTAAACTCCAGAAGGGGTTGGATTGTAAATATTGTTTTACTAATCAGTTATGGTATTATTTGTTTGAAAGTTTTATTTTTGTTCACCACTAATTTGAATAGTAAGATCTTTTGAAGAGATCTGAAGATGATTATTTCTATTCCAACTGGGAAATCTCATACTAAATTACTAGAAAGCAATGTAATATTAACACCTGATGGTCAATTCTCTGATTTATTTTGTTTAATCTTAAATGACAGCTATAAAACATATTTCCATTAACATTAATGGCTTAAATAATCCAGGTAAGAGAGGTAATTTATTTAGATATCTTAAACTTCATAAATCTCAACTAATATTTTTACAAGAGAGTCACCTACTCTCGGAGGATTTATCTAAACTAAATAATACATCTTGTTCTGTTTTAGTAAGCTCTGAACATCTTCAAAAAAGAGAGGAGTAGCCATCTTGTGGAATAACTCACTACCATTACCCAAAATAATAGATAGCTATAAAGACAATAAAGGAATGTTTTGTGCTATAACTTTGGAACTAAATAAAAAAGTATACATTATTTAAAATATATTGGATTCGAGGTATAGGTACTAACATGGTTAAACAACATTTAGATCAAACTGTGCATTTTACAAAAGGAAAATCAGTAATAGCAGGGGACTTTAATTGTATATTAGATCATAAAGATTCTTCTAATAAAGGTAAAAGGAAGATCTCATTGTCAGCTAAGAAATTAAGAGATTTTATTGAAATATTTCTTTTAAAAGATAGTCATCATTTTTTGACTCCAAATTCATTATTTTATACTTTTTATTACCACAGATATAATACATATTCTAGAATTGATAGAGTTCTGGTTTCCAATGACCTATTAGATTTTCTAAGTAATACAGAAGTAATAACCTGTAATGCCCTATTTCTGACCATAATGCTATTATTTTTGATCTCGATATCAACAATGTCTCTTCTATCCAAATCAAAAGAATACCATCTTATATTACAAAGTTAAAAGAATTTAAAAAATTCATTATAATTGACATTCAAATTTTTTTACAACTGAATAATTCAAATGATATATCAAAAATATATATATGGGATGCTTTAAAAGCATATCTATATGGGAAAATTATGAGCTGGTATTGTAATAAAAAGAAATTATGGGATAAAGAACTTCGTGATATACAACATAAAATAGATAATCAAAAGCTCAATCAAAAAGTAGATACAGATACTATTGATAAACAAATGGAAATAAACTCTCTAAATAATAAATATATTGAAATATTAAACCATAAAACAAAAATAATTGCAGAAAATTATAAATTAATTAATAATTCAAACAACCCAAAATCTTTAAAGTTATTGGCTAATAAAACTAAAAGATTAAATAAAATGAATCATATCAAAGAAATATTCTCTCCTCAAAAAAAAAAAGATGGTAACTAATCTTCACAACATTCTATTGAAATTTAGAAATTTTTTTAACAATATCAACCAAAATTCTAACACAATAGATTCTAAAGAAGATATAAAAACCTTTGTTAGCAAATATACTAATAAAAGACTATCTACTGAACAGAAAGATATTATAGACAAATCTATTTCCTTTAAAGATATTCAAACACAAATTAACAAATTAAAACAAAATAAAGCCCCGGAAAATGATGGCATCATTCCAGAAATTTATAAAATATTTCGTAATATGGCACTAAAATTACTTCATGAAGTCTTTAACCTCGTACAAAACTTTATCAAAACCCCTCCTTCTTGGAAATACACTTTTATGTCTCCCATATTAAAACCAAACAAAGATCCAACCAAATGTTCCTCATATAGACCCATTTCTTTACTCAATGTAAATTACAAAATGTTCATGTCTATTTATGCTGATAGATTAAAACATTTTTTACCTAATTTGATTGACGATGATCAACCAGGATTCATAGTGAATAGGAATTCATATGATAACATAAAAAGAACTTTAATTTTGATTGAATCAGTTCAACAATTAAATAAAAATTTGACTTTGATTAGTTTACATATTAATAGTGCATTTGATTCTATTAACTGGAATTATTTATTTATCCTATTAGAAGAACTAAATTTTTCTAATAAATTTATAAATCTCATTATTCAGTTATATATAGATAGTCAAGCATACATTAAAACTGGCACAAGTATATCACAAAATATTCCATTAGTTAAAGGCACTAAACAAGGATGTCCGTTGTCCCCTTTATTATTTACACTAATTATGGAACCATGGGAAAACCTAATAAGATGGGATAACAATATAACAGGTTATAATTTAAATTCCACTTCATTATATAAAATACAGTTATTTGCTGATGACATTCTTCTTACCTTGGCTGATGAAAATACATCTATTCGAGCCCTCTTTAATAACATAAATCTTTTTCAAAGGAAATCTGGTCTAACTTTTAATAATAATAAAACACAAATTCTCTTAATTGCCCCAAAACAATTTAATTTACATGATGATTATAAAAAATATCTAACACAATCCAATCAAATTCTTTATTTAGGCATTTTAATAGCTAAAAATATTAAGGATATCATACAAATTAACTATAACAATTGTCTTAAAATAATTGAAAATTTAACAAAGAATTGAAATAGAATACCTTTCTCTATGAATGAAAGACTCACTATTATTAAAATGATTTTTCTCCCTAAAATTCTTTACATTATTCAATCCTTCTCTATACCTCCCCCATACTGGATAATTAAAAAAAATAAATGCAATTTTTTAAAAATATTTATGGTTTCCAAATAAATCTAGAATTGTTTTATCTCACCATATGAAAAACTGGGATAATGGATGTATAGCATTGCCTAATTTAGAATTTTATTCAATTTCATCTATGGTAAAAGTGATTTCTCTCTTAATTGCTACTAATTATCAAGCTAAATGGAAAAAAAATTGTTTGAAATATTAATGTTGGATACTATAAAAAATAACTCTCAAAAACTGTTGTTTATAAATAACCCACTAATTTGGGTCCTAAAAGATCAGCTTTCCACCTTTTGTTCCCTAAAATTTAAAAGTAATTATTTAACTCTTTTGCTAAAATCTTTTAGAAATGTTATATTTAAACATAAAGTTTATAAAGAATGATTATTCCTTCTCTTTCCTATAGCCTACTCAACAAGTATTCTTTTTACCTCTGACTCTGATAAAATGTGTATCTTTAAACAGAAAAACATATTCTTTTGGTATCAATTGATGTCAAATAATGTCTTGAAATCAGTTAATTTACTAGATGTTGAATTCAGATTTGAGTCCCTTTTTTGGTTGGAGTTACATGAATGAAGGAATTTTATACAAAATAGAATTGACTTAATGACCCCTTTAGTTAAGAAAGTTATACCAAACTTACTACATTACTTGATTTTATCTCTTCAGAATAATTCTCCTTCCACTAATAAACTCTTGCAAATATATAAAGCTATCAAATCAGATTTAGATGTCTACTCTGACAGTTACTGGAACTTTTTCTTTTCCATTAATAATTATTTTGTCACAGACAAAGACAAATTCAATATTTTGAAATCATCTAGTATGACTACTTCCTCATTAAGATGGAGAATATTTTCCTGGAAATATCTGAATAGATCTTTTATTACTCCTCATATATTGAGTAAAATTGGGAAAAAAGATATAAACTGTTGGAGATGTAATAATAAAGTAAATGCTGATTGGTCTCATATGTTCTATGATTGTATCAAATTGAAAAAATGTTGGGATGATATAAATGATTTTATGCAAGCTATTTTTACAGACAACTTTACTTTAACTACATCTTTAATATTAGTTAATACTCCAGTTCCAGCTTGTATTAAGGTATCTAATTACCCTTTGATTTGGTCTAGGCTAGCCATAGCAAGGAAAATTATCACTAGAAATTGGAAATCTAATTCCTCTCCATCTTTACAAAAATCTAAAAATCTTCTTAATGAAGTCTCTTGTTTGGAAAAACTAACCATCGGGAATATAATTTCTAAAAATACTTCTTCTCTAAACAGTTGGAATAAAATATATGATTTTTTACAAAAGTAGTTCTATGTTATAGTAAATATCATTTACATATTTATAAATTATTTTAAATGTATTGATCTATGGTGAACATATTGTATATAGTTATATATTGTTTATTGTTATGTTATTACTTCATGTAAAATTCATTTTATTTTATTTGTTTTTTAAAAAAAAGAAAAAATGAGTTAATTTCATTTAACTTTATTGTATATTAAATTTCTCAAATAAAAATGTTTTGAAAAAAAAAAAGAAGCTGGCATGCTCATCTGAAGAAGTTTTTGTGACGAAAATGTGGTGACACAGTTAACGCGTTCTGGATGTGTTTTACATTTCTTAATATCGTGTGTGATCAATAAAACAGTGGATTTTATTCTGGTGAACCTTCCAGTGCCTTATTTTTTAGTTATCAGTTTACTTTTGGCACTTTTTTCCACTTTCTTTCTTTATTAGCTCCTATAATTACTTGTATACCTCTCAACCTCTTATTACAAAAAAATCTGGGCAAATCAAAAATAATGAGGGACAAAGCCCCCAAAATAGGGACAAATTTTAAATATTACTCTAATAAGCTAAGAAAGTTGCTAGAATAAAAGGTCTTACATTATCATGCATTTTCTGAAGGATATGAGGTCTGAAACTCAAAAGCCTTTAATTATTTATTGATTTCAGTCCTCACTACTGTGCCACAAAAATCCAGAAAACTACAAATGTTACGAGGAACAGACTAAAAATAGGAGTCAAATCTGAACATTCTGTGAAAATCTGGACAGTTGAGAGGTATGGTTACTTGCATAATGTATCAGGTGCTTAGATACAATGATATATCATAATAATCCACTAGACTACCGTATAGGTTACAGACTTACCTTGCAAATGCAGTAGTTGACACAACTGCAGTTCAGGGCTGACTCTGTCTGATGCAGGCAGTACACAGCCAATACAAGGATAGCTACAGGATGTGTGAGTTGCCTGGCATCAGTTGTAATATATGTATGTGAGTAGGAGTAAGGTGTCAGTCCCTAGGTCCCTAAGTTGTCAGTGAATGTGTTATGTGTTGTCTCTTAGCCAAAGCCAGGGAATACAGAGCACACCTGCATCTGCCTACAGGGATATCAACAGGGGTTTCCTCCTCAGAGTCTTCCTGTGACTATGGCCGTGGTGACCTAGGCACTGGTAGGGGGATGTGTATCCCTTCCCTTTGCTGATTCTGCTGCAGCTGTTTCCACAGGATTAGACTGTGTAGCATAGCACATACTGCGAATATCTCTGCACATATGGCTGGAGTATACTGCAGGACACCACCAGATATATCTAGGCTCCAGAACTGTGACTTCTGAAGCCCAAAAACAGGCTCTATGATTTTCCTAGTTTGTGAGTGTTCCTCAATACAGTGTTTTTCTGTGGGTGGGAGTACATTTCTGATGGATGTCATCATCCATGGTTCCAGGGCATAGCCAGCATTCCCCAGTAAATGGCCCTCTGGGATGTACCACCTAGCATACATCTGGTACAGCTGTGTGTGCCAGATATGGGAGTTGCAATAACTGCCAGGGTTGCCAGCACACACATTCATGATAATCCCCTGGGCATTGCACATGACTTGACAGTTGATGGAGTCGTATCCCTTGAGGTTAACGTAGATTCTACCCTGGTCACTGGGTAGTGCTTTGATGTGTAAATGAGTGCAATCTATGGCACCCAGTAGTTCAGGGTAGTGTGCTACATGGTACAAGTGTTGCATATTGCTGGCCTTCACCTTGGGGGGGAAAGGGGAAAAGATATGTGCTCACTGACATGTGTTGGTCTTTGAAAAGTACCTGTAGCTAGTATCATAAGAGTTAACCTACCTTTGTTTTCATTGGGATGGGTTACCCTCTGTTAGCTCTGGCTTTGAGTTGACAGCAGCAGAGCTCAGAGAGTTCTTGTAAGATGTCCCTGTCCACAGTCCACACTGTAGCACACTACAATCTCCAGCTCATGTAGCTCCAGGAAGGTTACCCTGGGCTTGAACACTCTTCTCCTTCTCTGTCTAGGCCTATTGTCAGCAGCACCAGCAGCATTGACTTCAGCATCTAGCACATACAGATGTAGAATAGCTGCAGTAGCCCCTGCCATTAACTCAGTTACAATTTTCAAGTCACTACTCCAATGGTTCAGAGTATTGAGGGAACCTCAGAATGTAGGGTGTGTGCATACTTTATACAGCCCTGATGTAGGTTCACCATGTGGGATTGGCTAATTATGATGCAGTTCACCTGCCTAGGGTATTACTGATTTGATTTAAAGCAAAGCTTATACAAAAGTATATATTATTAATTGAATATATCCTCTTTAATTGATAGCTGGGTATGTCATCCCTGTGACTTGGGTGGTCTGTTCACATAAACATACTAAGCTAAGCAGCATGCCGGGCAAACACTCACACTGAGCACTACAAAAATCCTAACAGTGACCACATCCAGTGGGAATATCAACACTGTGTAGGACCCTACATGAGGTGGATATAGACACGGTTTCTCCTTTTAGTGATTCAGCAACTGCACCTTGTTTACATACATATTCATGTTGACAGCCTGGAAACTGCACAGTTTGTAGCCGTGTAAGCTGACTAATGGCATGAATGCATCATTGTACAGACCCGATGCAAGGTCCTATAGTACATTTGTCTAAACTACATTATATATGTTATTTTACATTTTATTGTATACATTCAATATGCGGACGATTCTACCCTGATCTGTACGGTCTCCTCCCCTTTAGACCTGCAAACCTTAACACAAAACACATTTAACACAGTTGAAAATTGGCTGTCTAATCACTGTCTGTAGTTAAATCCCAACAAAACTAAACTGCTCCTCTTTACCCCCACCAGTAGATCCACCCCATGTTCCTTCTCCATAGCATCCAGCAACTGAACCTCTATCTCTCCAGATGACCATACTAAGATTTTAGGAGTAATAGTGGACAATAATCTCAAATTTGATCTGCATATCAGTAAAACTATAAAAACATTAATAAGAAGCTTGGCTCATTATATAGAAGCAAACCTTTTCTAACTCCATTAGCTAGGACTGCAATCACCCGCTCACACCTACTCTGTACCATTCTATATGTCTCCCCCATACACTTCAATTTGAGCAAAACTGAACTTAGTAAGCTCTCTCACTGTTACAACCATATTGCCATATATACTATAGGTGCTACATATAGGACACATCACTGTCAAAACCTCAGTCTTCTCGGATGGCTAGAACTGCCTAGCCTACTTCTGTTCAAACAGCTTATAGTAGCACACAAAAGTCTGTACCACCCTGAAAATACTCCGGCACTCAAAATATCATAAAGCCATACAGTAATTCAAGGCAACTATGATCATCCAATAAACTGTTGGTCCAAACCCACAAAGCCATTAACTCAGCCGGCGACTTCCTGTTTGCCAACATCATTGGTAAAACTTGGAATTCCCTTCCATCTAATCTTACTCTCGAACCTTATTTAAGTCTCTTCAAACAAGACCTCAAACAGTATTTTAAAGTGCACTAGCTTTGTCCCTGTACTAACTCTAATTAATCAGTACTTATTCAATGCCTTATTTAAATTAATATTGTATGCATCTCTTGCTTAGAATAGCTTACTGCAACCTGTTGTTTTTTATATTATTACACAGTGTGTATACTGTGAGTACTTACTAGAGGGCTTTGTAAACATGTTTGACTCATACCTGTTATGTTCTGTCTGTGTTATCTGGAGCTTTCCTCCCAGGCCTCTGCTGAAAATGGACATGTATCCAGTCAGACTATCCCAGTGAACAAATGTAAAATAATAATACTAATAATAATTTTTTATTTTTCTGTTAAGCATGTTTGTGCAATGTGGCACATAGCACAAACATGCAGAAATTATGAAAAAACAAATATTAATAATTTTTGCATATTCCATGCCTTTTACAGGCATCCACAACATATGTTTTTCACATTTATGTATGTGATCTAACCTTTTCAGGGGAGTTATGTCCATATTTGTGGACCTTTATATCCCCTTCTTTCCCCTTCTTTCCGTGTAGACTCCTGTATGCGGAAAATTTCCATATACACTACAAACACGGACATGGAGTCTACACGGATGATTTTCGGCTTGTTGAATCACTCCACTTGGATAATTTGCATGAGGTTCACCTGCTTAAGTGGAAATTTGCATTGACCAAAGGTTTCCCTGTTTGCGCGTGCCTGAGCGCCACTAAGCAAGATTTACTGAATCTACAAATGTTTGCGTCCATGTATGCATCACGCCGCAATGTGTACATGGTAAAAAAAAAAATAGTAAGCTTACTTAATAATCCCCTAAAGTTTAAGTTATTATAGTTGCATCATCATATGTATGAATTCTGTGATATATAAGAAAATATTTTGTTGTGGACTGTACAGCTACATATGTCAGTGTATGGAAAGAAAATACAATATTTTTGTTTCAATAACAAGGAACTTAAAAAGAAACAAAGAAATATATAATACCAAAGTATAGGAAGAAATATGCTCTGGGATTCAATACTGCTTTTGCTTATTGCCCAAATATACTTAGCATGATGAAGTGATATACAGAGAGGTATGGCAGGAATGAGAAAGACCTTGTTATTGTCTCATTGCCATGTGTCTGAATCAAATGATAGCATTGCCAGGCCTAGTAAATTTAGTAGTATCCATAATGGTCATTGCATCATGTCATAAGTGAGGGCATTGTTACCAAGGCACCTTCTTAACACCCATACAAGCGCACAGATAGACATACTGTCATGCAGCCTCATGCATGTCCTTACAGACACGTCCACATATGCCCATACACATGTTCTCACTAGCACTCTCCCATCTCCCACATCTTTGCTGAAATTATTTGCTCCACCAGTGCTGTCATATGAGTGAAAGGGTAACTGCCATGTTTTTATGGTGCTAATTCTTTCCTCCTAGAGTAAAATTTTACTTTACAAAGTCTCTGAGTCAGAGAAATTTGGAGGTACATACATTTTCGTGGCAGAGTATATGGCTAATTAGCATTAGAACTCCCCCCCCCAAGATGGCTCCATTAGCATGCAGCTTCACCTGCAAGACCATTCTATACACTTACACTCCTGCAAGGGAAAAAAACATACTCAGTAATTATACTAATTAGAATACTCAATTCTTTATTAAACTAACTTTTTCCAAATTAACCTAAATATCATTGAATGTTTTAATGCTGAAATAAATATATAATTTTGACTAATTATTTACTTAAATATGAATTACTAAAAATCAAAATGATATACATGAGTTAACAATTACTGTTAAAGAAAACTGATTGCATATTTCTATAAGAAATGCCACGTTGGTTCATTGACATTAAATTCAAAGATGAGGAAACTGTTGTTGTATCTTTCGGCTTTTCCCGGTTAGGGGTCACCACAGCGCAACTTCAGTCTGCTAATGATTGGCGGAAGATTTTTACGTACCGAGTTGCCAGCCCTGACGCACAACCTTCAACGAAGGTATGCCTATTCACGCATGTCTCACACAGAAGATACTTTAGCTGAGAATCGAACAGCACAACGTCTTACTGTGAGTTTTATTGGCTCAACTTAGGTTTTGCAATTACTTATGCTTTCAGGGTAGCACAAGCCCTTTGTTCGGATCCAAAATCCATGTGACTATATATTTCCATTCAGTTTCTACTTGTTTCATTGCCTGTCTTTTATTCTGTTAATGCTTAGTGTTTATTTTTGTACATTAGCTTGGTCCATTGGTGAGGAAACTATAATGCCTACTGAATGACATTGTAAGGTGACAATGGAATTACTGATATCCCTTAAATACCCAGGGGAAAGCAAATGTTAGTGGTTTCACTGAGGTATATTTTCTTAAAATTTAACATATGAGTTTAGTTAATTTATAACTCAATTGTTGACAATGATCATGTTCTCAGTAGCAGAGACCCATCCTAAGGAAGGCAGGCAACTGGTAGCTGTCACATAAGATACAGACAGAGCCAAAGAGATTTCAACGTATCTGCTTTCTGCCATTGCAGCTGTATTAGTGTTGTATTTTCTGTTTTGAACTGGGCAAACCCACAGATCAAAATATTCCTTTTCAGGATTGATATCGGGAGGAAAACTTCACAATAAAAATTTAAGGCCATTTTAAAAATACCCAGTCAGTCTATGCTGGATGTGTTTGTGCAGTTGAAGGAAACCAAGGTGTTCAAAAATGACCCATCTGGATATGGGTAGAAATCACTACGCCCAGCTATAACCTAAAGATCAAATGACAATCCTGAAACATGCAGCTAAAATGAGTAGCATTTATTACAGTGCCATCATGGACCTCATAAAAAAAGATATTGGGGACCTACAGACACTGGATCCTACCCAGTTCGGCTTTGTTAAGGGCAGATCCTGCCTCTTAAACCTGGTTGATTTATTTGAAACAGTCACCAAGGCCATTGACGAGGAGAAGTTGGTCCACACAGCCTACCTGGACCTCGCAAAAGCCTTCGATACAATACCCCACTCGGGCATTATAGATAAGCTCACCAGCTTAAATATAAACCCCTGTGTCACTAGATGGATTGCAAACTGGCTCAAGGACAGAACCCACATGGTTAGAATTGCTGGAGCCATGTCAGACTCCAAACCAGTTACAAGTGGTGTCCCACAAGGCTCAGTCCTGGGACCTCTCTTGTACGGTATATATTTCTCAGAGGTACAGGCCAACATGGAAGGACTGTGGCTGACCATGTTCGCAGATGACTGCAAACTGGGCACCATAATTGACTCTCCAGCCGACACAAGCATCCTCCAAAAGGGCCTCATAGAAACAGACAACTGGTGCCAGAGCCATGGCCTCAAGCTAAATGCCAAAAGTGTATAGTCATCCCTTTGGCAAAACAAGTGCCCACAAATTACCACATAGGTGGTAATCCATTAAGTACAGAAGAAGTAATTAGGGACCTGGGGACCCAAGTTGATAGCAATCTCTCATTTGACAACCACGTGGCCAAAGTGGTTAGAAAAACATTTTATATAGCCCACCTAATCATGAAGGGATTCACATCTAGATCAGGGGAGGTCATCGTGCCTCTTTACTCATCCCTCATCAGGCCCATAATTGAGTACAATGCCCCTTTTGGGATGTACCTTACCAGACACCTGCAGCAACTGGAAAGACCCCAAAAGTACCTCACCAAGAGGATCAAAGGCTCAAACAGATGCCATATGCTGCCCGGTTAAAGAAACTCCAGCTCTACTCAGTGGCATACCGCCTGTTCAGAGGCAATCTGTGCCTGACATATAAAGCCATGTCCAACCCGGAATTAAGGGACATGCTGCACCTCAGAAAATCCAAATCCCATCGAGCTACACGTTCGAGAGACTTGAACCTCAGCACTGAAATAAATAGGACATGCTGGAGGGACAGATTCATAACAGATTCAGAGGCTCCCTTCACTCTGGAATAAAATCCCAGTCCAGGTTAGGCAGAGTCCCTCATTGACTCTCTTCAAGAGGAATCTTGATGAGTGGATGGGAGATTGTAGGTTTACCCCGGGTATCACTTCTGTGTCACTGTTAGACAGAGGCACAGTATACTAACCTTGAAAAAAGGCATAGCAAAATAAATTTAAAATGGGTGGCGAAAGCCAAACACATTCTGGCTAGGCTTATAAATGCCCTAGGGCAGATAGCCTAGTATGAACCTATGAACCTATGAAGTATGCTGACGTACTTTGCTCCTTAAAAAAAGAGTAAAAGGAAATGATGCGAGACAATATCATGAATTGCATTTGCTTCAAATGAATGATTTATTAATACAGTATTTTTTAATACTATAATGATTTCTTGCAGACACATTAGTGATTAAACTTAGAAGACTTGCTGAAGAATTTCAGCAATATGATGGTTGACTTCATTGAAAGCACTGATCTTGCTTGCAGACAATATTATTCTGTGTTAAATTTAAAACTGAATAATCCTTCTTAGATTCTAACCAATAACAGAATATTATGCAACATTGTTTTTTTTTAGATACCTGTATGTCAATGCACTGTAAGTATAATATGTTATAATCACTCCTAGATCAGTTTGTGTAGCAATATGGCACATCATATTTCAATTTGGACACTCGCTGTCTTACGTTTCATAGTTTAGTAGGAGCCATGCTGATTTTTTTGTCATGATTCCATTTTGAAAATAGACTAATTTGCATTCTTTCAACAGATCAATGAAACCCACGTGTCCTACAGTATTGATGTCTTGTATAAATATGACACAGAAGATCGACTTGTTATCCTTTACAATGATGTGCGAGTCACTTATGTCTGTGCATACCCCTTGTTTTTCAGTTCATCACTATCACTTACTGCAGAAGTTATGACAAGGTAGGCTCATTGCCTTCATATATAAAGTTATTATTACGTCTGCATGAGTGTTTACAGCTGCCTAGGTTTCTCAGCACATTATATTAATTATGTTGTCACATCTGCAAACAAAGGTGAATTTGTGGTTTTTCTGAAGACTCATTATTATATGTAGTAACTGGATTCAATTCCTGATTCAGAAATTGACAGATGACAATGCATCTCACAAGTGTACGTTTCAAATAAAGTAAAAGTTGAGGAAAACATGAGCTGCATTCAAAACTCTGCTGAAAGAACAAATACAGCCTTTCAGTTCCACTGTAGTTGTGTGCAACTCATTCTGATGAAACATTCAGTGTCTGTCCTAAAGTACTAGGGTTTTGAGATGCTTTTTTGTAATGTTCAACTAAAAACAGTTTCTTACGTTTGCCTATTTTTATTTCACCCTTTTCTTTCTTTTTACTTTCTTTCTTTCCTTCCGTTTCTGTATTCCTTACTTTTCTTACTTTCGTTCTTATTTTCTTGCTTTTCCTTCTTCTCGTTTCGTTCCCTATAGGAATTTTGCCATACTCGCTATGCAGTTCTTTCTAACTCTAAAAATAAAAAATCCTGACCAAATTTGCAGAGTAGAAATTTGCTTTATCTTACAGTAAAAAATGCTCTCTTTTAAAGATGTAGCAATAAAAGTATTGCATGAATAAAGAAATGTAAAACAAACACATTAGTAATACTGAATCACTGTAAATCATAAAAAGGGGTCTATATTAAATTGTCACCCGCTTAGGTTGTCGAACGCCTAAACATCGACACCTAAATATTGACAACTTAAAATTGCGAACGGCAGTTTCCACACAGGGAAACAAGTCATTTGGCTGTTACAGGGATTTTGCCCTGTGTACAACCTAGAGCGATCTCGGAGTTTATATATTTACTTGGGGAGGTGGGGGGCACAGCCCCTGACATCGGGTTGTGGGGAGGCCCCCCCCCCGATTTCTGTTTAAATGTTTTTTTTTTTTACTTTGGTCAATGGCTTTCTTTCCCTGTGTGGAAAGTGCCGTTCGCAATTTTAAGTTGTCAAAGTTTAGTTGTCGACGTTTAGGTGTTTGACAACCTAAGCGGTCGACGATGTAATATAGACCCCATAAAAAGTCTGCATATTTTGGAAATGCTGAAAACATCCATTATAAGAGCAAACTACATTGCAGGGCCTTACATTTGCTCCAGCTTTTTCAATAATTAAATTTATGTATGTATTTATTTATTTATTTTTTGCTTAAAGTCACTGAAAGCTACATAATTTCCATCATTTTAAATAAATAAATACTCCTAGTAAAGTCCTCTAAAGCTAACTATGAATCCAAATTAGCTTCCCTAACTTAGGATAACCACAAGGTGTTCTTTAGTTACATATGTAACCTAAAAGGTAAGACTCAGCTTTGGGCTGAACTCATAGTTAATGGTACTACATATATAGAACCTGTGGATATAACCAACCTACTGGCTGACATTTTCACTGACAACTTCACTCCCCTGACCCCGCCACATATACCCCAAATTATCCCTTACACCTGTTGCCTACATAGTATATCCACGCAACAGGTCTTAAATGCCCTCTCCAAGGTAAAAAATACAGCCTCTATGGGACCAGAAAACATCCCGGGCTGTGTTTTACATGGGTTAAAACAGTAATCAGCATCACTATTAAGTACACTTTTCCATCACAGCCTAAGCACTGGTTTTGTCCTAAATAAACCGCTACCATCATCCCTTTGCACAAAGAGGGTGCATCCATGGATCCCAGAAACTATAGACCCATTAGCCTGACCAGCCTTATCTGTAAGGCCATGGAACAAACTTTTCAACAAACATATAGGAAATCTCCAAAAACTCGACCCCACCCAGTTTGGCTTTGTCAAGAGGAGATCATGCCTGTTCAACTTGGTGGACTTCTTCGAGACAGTCACCAAAGCCCTAGACAAGGGCAAATCTGTGCATTTATCCAGTCTAGACTTAGCCAAGACCTTTGACACTATCACTCACTCAGGCATCATTGATAAACTCACCCAGCTGGGTATCAACCCATATATTGTCAGGTGGGTTGTAAACTGGCTCACTGATAGAACTCATACGGTCAAAATAGGGGACTCCACCTCCTACAGCAGACCTGCAACCAGTGATGTTCCACAGGGATCAGTTCTGGGGCCCCTGCTGATCAGAATTGATTTCTCTGAAATACAGGCTAAAACTAAAGGACTGTGGCTGACAAAGTTTGCTGATGACTCCAAACTGGGAGTGATCATAAAACCTCTAGTGATGTCAACATCCTGCAAGAAGGTCTTATGCAGACTAATGACTGGTGCCAAAGTCATGGTCTTAAAATTAATGCAAAAAAATGTATTATCATCCCCTTCAGCATGGGTGATGTTGCTGAAAACTACCACATCAATAGCAATACCCTAAACATACAGTCAATGGTGAAAGATCTTTGGCACACGGGTTGACAGCAACCTTAACTTCAATCTCCATGTCTCCAAAGTGGTAAGAAGGGCATTTTATATTGCTCATCTCATTAGTAAGGGCATTGCCTCCATAATAAAAGAGGTTATAACCCCCCCTGTACACTTTCCTCATCAGGCCAATAATAGATTACAATGCACCCTTTAGTATGTTCCTTTCTAAACACCTGAAGCAATTGGAGAGACCACAAAAGTTCATTACAAAGAAAATTCAGGGTCTTCAAGATCTGTCTTTTGCGGACAGACTGAAATGATTGTCACTTTACTCTGTGTCATACAGACTTCTCAGAGGTGACCTGTGCATTGCATATAGAGCAATCTCTGACCCAACTTTAATGGAAATGCTGCACATTGGCAGGTCAACTGGCACACTGCTCACTCACTCAAAGGACCTTAACGTGGTATGTGACATCAACAGAACTTGCAGGAGAGACAGATTTGTCTCAACGAGATTGCTCCACCTTTGGTACAAGCTTCCTGTTCATGTTAAACAAAGCCCCTCATTGGCCCTATTTAGGCATAATTTGGATGATTGGATGGGTAACTAGAAATTTGTTTTGGGGTTTACACCTGTGCCCCTCTTGAACATGGACGGTAGGTGCTGATTTTAGTGTCTGCTTCAACCAGACACCCTTGGGGACATGGGTTGAAGTTGGCTAGGCTTGTAAGGTCCCTGGGGACATTAGCCTAGTAACCTCCTATGATCCTATGATCATATATATATATATATATATATATATATATATATATATATATATATATATATACCTACATTTGAAATTAATCTACTAAAGTATAACAATTTAATAAACAATATTCTTAACAAAAATGATTAGCAAAACTTTGGGCAACATGGCTTCCCCTCAATAACAGTTGAGTACAATATCATCCATTCCTTTACCCTTTTATTGTGTACATTGACAATATATCACAATTACCCCTTTATTGTGTGGACTGAAAATATTTCACAATTACCCCTTTATAGTGTGCACTGACAATATCTCACAATTACCCCTTTATTATGTGCACTGACAATATCTCACAGTTACCCTTTTATTGTGTGCACTGATAATATCTCACAATTACCCCTTTATTGTGTGCACTGACAATATCTCACAGTTACCCCTTTATTGTGTGCATTGACAAGATCTCACAATTACCCCTTTATTGTGTGCACTGACAATATCTGGGCTTGCACTGAAATGCATTGTTGCTGAACACACATGGAGAAAGTCTGCAACTGAAAAAGTAAAGAACTACCGTGGTAGTTTCTTCTGAACATAGAATTAAGTGTTTGGTTTGTGGAACTGCAGTACTAGCTACCTGTTTCATTCTGTAATCTCAAAGGCTACCTCAAAAATAAATCAGGAATCTAGTCTGTGAAGCTGCCAGTCAGCATGTGTCCGTATTTCTTTCCATGACATGTGGCACTTTGTAATGTGTACTAGGCATGTGGCATACTACTATATAACAACATCAACAGAATTTTCTCTTTTGATAATGAATCTGAAGTGACAGGATATCTCTTATAAAAGTCCACTCTAGCTGTAACATCCCTTTTCCTACTCACTCTCTCTAGTTTCTCATAGTTCACTCTCACCCAACACACCCAGGTCTTACTTCCGTTCTAACTTACCCCTCTGCAAACAACACTTTACTGATAGACTCTCGAACCTCTCCAGACCTCTTTGGTTCTTCTCGCTCCGTTCGCCCTGCGGGCTCACTCCGCTCCACTACCCTACCCCCAAATCTCACCCACCCCCAGTGCATCTACCTTTATTTCCCCCATAGGCACACCCACAGAAATTCTTATCCAACCAACCACATAATCCCTACATCTACCCCTCCCTCTTTCTGCCCATAAAATCTTTACTTACCTACCACAGCTATCCCACCTAACCAGTAGAATTCCTGTCTACTTGCACTACACTCCACCCCACTCCCAAACCACACCCACTCCAATCACAACTCTATTTCCCACTTCTACTCTTATACTCCTAAACTTACCTGCTCCTATACAAGCATAACTCTCTTATATTCATAAATATTTTATCAACAGCATATCAACTCTACATATTCCACATTCCATCATGCCTACAAAATCCTCATTCATTTCCTTATTATTTCTACTTCTCCTGAATTTATCCTATCTTTACTACCTCACCCAACCCTTTAACTTTCACCATGCACAATCTCTTCATGTCACCAACCACCTTGACTCTACTCTACCATACTCACACACTCCTATTTCTCCACATCTATATCCTATAAATAACCTCCTACTTTTCCCATACAAATACATTACCCTTCAAAAACATGTTTCCCCCATTGTTACTAGCAGATTCCTTAAATCCACAATAGAATCCAATCTACCTAACAAACTGCCCATCTACCTCTCTAAGCCACTCTTATATCTAATTTCTACTCTAATATCCGGTGATATCCATCCCAACCCTGGCCCCTCCACAGTTTCCTCTACAGACAAGTCCATTTTATTTACTTCCTTTAACTCCCAAAGTATAGGAAACAAAGTTCCAAACCTTCATGCCTGGCTCATTCACAATAAACCGGATATCCTAACAATCTCAGAAACTTGGTTAAAACCCCATATAAAAGATTCTGAAATAATTCCTCCAAACTATTCAATCATTAGAAAAGACAGGCCCCATAAAAAAGGAGGTGGAGTAGCTCTCCTATATTCATCCTCATTGTCAGTTACCCCCTATAACAAACCCATTCCACACTTCAAAAATGCTGAACTACTCCTCACATCTCTCCAAATTAACTCACATAAACACATTTGTATAGCCTCACTCTATATCCCCCCAGGAGAGAATATTTCTACACTTGAAGATATCCTCTCCTGGCTCTCTAACAACATTAGCAATGAAACAATAATCCTTGGTGATATGAATATTAACTGGGCCTCCATTCAGTCCCCTAAAAACCCTCTTAATATCAACCTTTACAACTTTTCACAGCTTATCAACTCGACAACATACCCCTCTAAAAACCCCTCTAATGGCAGTATTCTAGACTGGATTCTAGTCTCTCACCCCCACTATTTCTCTGACAGTGGTACTCTACCTGATCCCCTTGGTGACCACATACCCATCTTCACACATCGACTCCCATTACTCCTGCACCATACCCATAATTTTATTACTATCCGTAATCAAAAAAACTTTGATCCTACAAGCTTCTCAAAGTCTCTAAAATCCATAAATTGGAACTGCCTAAAAACATTATCTCTAGATAATGCAGTTGCCCACTTCAACTCAATTTTCCTACAAATACTTGATTCTCATGCACTCTTAAGGACTAAGAGAATTAAAACTAAAACAGCCCCCTGGCTGTCCAAAAATACACTAGCATCCATGTGACACAGAGATAAAGTCTGGGCACATTACCAGAAAAACAGATCCCCCCTAGTCCAAAATGAATATAAAGTTCTCCGAAACAGGGTAAAAAAACTCATAATTTCCGATCGACAAAATTACTTCTCCACACTCCAAAATAGCAATAAATCAAACCCCCAGAAATTCTGGAAAGGTATCTCTACTCTCCTCAACCCTAGTAAACAAAATACCTCTACCCCAGACCCAAACGCTCCTGACCTAGATCTGGCTACACAATTTAATTCCTTTTTCATTGAATCCATTTCCAAATTAACATCATCCTTCTCTAACACCACTACACTCTCAAATACTCCTCCACCCTCTCTCCCCAGCACTCTACCCGGCACCGCCACCACTCCCTCATCTCCATTTACCAAGTCTTCTCCCTCCACATTTTCTCCTACTCTAACTACTTCATTATCTTCATCTGCCCCTAACTCCCCCCCCCGCACACTCTCCCTCTTTCTCATTCAAACCTATACCCACTTCCACTATAAAGAAACTCCTTCTGAAACTGAAGCCATGTACTAATGCTCCTGATAACATCCCTTCTTACTTTCTTAGCATAGCTGGTGATGCAATTGCCTACCCTATTAGCATTTTAATCAACCACTCTATCCTAGAAAGTACAGTACCCCAAATCTGGAAAAAAGCCTACATCATCCCTTTGCACAAAGGGGGCAACAATAACAATGTTACTAATTTCCGCCCTATTGCTATCCTGTTTCCCATCTCTAAAATCTTAGAAAAATGTATTCATCTTCAATTCCTTCCTTACCTTTTAGAAAATCACCTACTAACTCCCACACAACATGGATTCAGACCTAATCACAGCACTATGACTGCCCTCCTCTCCTTCCTTCAAACTGTTAACAAAGCACGTGACTCTGGCCAAATTGTTTCTACCCTACTACTCGACCTCTCTAAGGCCTTTGACACTATCTCTCATAACCTGCTACTAACCAAACTCTCAAGACTTAACCTATCTCCCTCCTCATTGAACTGGTTCTCCAACTACTTATCTAACAGATATCAAGCAGTAATATGGAAAAAGGCCACTTCCTCATTCCTAAATACCCCTAATGGGGTACCCCAAGGGTCCATACTGGGTCCCCTTCTCTTTAATATATTTATAAATGATTTCCACAACTCTATTCCTTTCTCAGACATCATCCAATACGCAAATGATTCCACTATTATATGCTCTGCCTCTTCTATCCCCTCACTCCTAAAATTGACCCAAGAAGCTTTCACAACCACTGAGCAGTAAATGAAAAGAAATCACCTTGCTCTCAATGCCTCCAAAACCAAATTAATGCTATTCTCCCCCTCTAAAACTGTCTCCTTCAACACAAACACATTCTCTATCACTAGTCAAAATAATTCACCTCTGGAACTAGTGTCAGAGACCAAGCTACTTGGGGTCCAAATTGATAACCAACTCAAATTTAACTCTCACCTACAGCTAAATATCAAAAAAACCCACCAAAAACTTGGTATACTGTACCGGCAAAATAAATACCTCACACCTGCTGCCAAAATCACTCTCTCTACTTCATTTCTTATCCCCTCCCTTCTCTACGGAGCCCCACTCCTAACTAATCTACAGTCCTCCCTAAAAACCCAACTTTCCTCTTGCTATAACAAAATCGCCAAGTTTGCTACCAACCACAAGTCCTCCTCACACCACTGTTCCTCTCTCCATATACTAAAATGGCTAGAGCTTCCTAACTATCTAACATACACTCAACTCTTGCTCACAAACTCATTTTCAACTCCTCTCTCTGTCCCTCCCTTTCATCAGCTTTTAAAATGCACCTTCCTGATAGAATATTGAGGTCCAACAATCAAAATCTATTAGAAATCTATAAACCCACTCGTCCTCCAGGGAAAAATCTTCTATCTTTTGTCCTTGCCCGCCTTTGGAACTCTCTACCATCATCCATCCGCACCACCCCCAACCACTTTATTTTTAAAGATCTCTTCATTCCCACCTAGTATCCAAGTGGGAATGCTCTTGCTCCCACCCCACATAGCTAATTTACTTGCAATTGCCATCTTCCTTCTTTGCCTTAATTCCTCATGCATTCTTCCTGATTATTTACTCATAACTAATATACATTATCATTTCATATTATAGGGAAAACTGCACTAGGCCTCACCTCCTAAGTGCTTCCTTCTTAAATTTCTGTTATTTCTCAGAAACTTGATTCAGTATTTTGAATATGATACAAACTCAAAATTTTTCATGCATTATTCTTTACTATCTATAATCTATTAATTTTATCTAATGTTCTTTCATAGTTATTTATTCTGTATTTACTTGAAATTGTTTTCTGGTGTCAAAATACTTTGGATTATTATATAATTTGTAATCTGTTATAGTTTTGTATAACTAGTATGAATCACTTTTTGTAACATACTTAGTTCTGGAGCTTTTCTCGCCAGGACTCCATTGAAAATGGGTTATTTGGCCCAATGGACTATCCTGGTAAACCAACTGCAAATAAATAAATAAATAAATAAATATGTAAAAGGAATTTAAGCAGCTCATAGCTACAAAACTACCCTTGGCTCACAAAATCCTCTGCTACACAAACTGTGCATCCCTGCTTAAAGTTATCAATGAGAGAGGTTCTCCAAGAGCACTTAAGACAATATACTCACTACTAAAATTGGATACTCAGTGTTCTCCTCTTTTATTGGTTAAGTTTATAATAAGTCCCTCCCCGGATAACAAACACAGTGATAAACAGACATTTAAATAACTCCTGGTCTTTTGTACCAATAGCAGCAGGATGTGCAGGTAAAGCCCCACATGAATGTATCATTCCTTTTAAAAGTCATTTGCATGTGCCCTTCCTATGTAGTTCTCGTGAGCACCTACTGGACGCATGAACTGACTTGAGCTTTAATGTGTCCTTTCCATCTGCTGTACTTGTTACGAACTTGTATCAGTATTTGCTTTAGAAACTTTACTTCATGTAAAACATATAACAATACACATCAATTTCTTCTGTTGCTATGTTAAGGGCTCTGCTGTCTAATTTAGTTGAATTATGCCTTGTGTGATATTTACATGTATAATGTCCATTGTAGTTTGCTGCTTTCATGTTGTTGTTTTTTCATTGTCTCGAAGTTGTATCCTTGGGACTACTCTGAAAACTTCACAGATGGACCTTTCTAGTTTACAAATGTAACTAGCTAATTCACATTTTTGACACATTGTAAGGTGTAAAGCTCACTCTAGATCTCAGAAAATTGCAGTGAAAGAAGAATGTGAATTTACGGTTTAGATAATGACATTTGAAAATACATCCTGTAGTAGATGAAAAACAATGGAGATATAAGGCTCAAATTTTCTGTGATTTATTTACATAGATAAGTCAAATCCAAAACTTCTCTTGGGAACAGATACACAAGGCTTATACTTAACAATAAGATTCCACTCAAGTAAGTAGTCCACCAGGTAAACATCTGAAATGTCTATTCACAGCACTTTTTCTGAACTGAAAGATAAAGATCGCTACTAAAAAATGGTTCTGCAACAAAAGGCCAGCATCTCTTTCAAACAGTTGTTGTTCTGCACTCAGAAGCAAACCTCTCTACCACAAAAAATATTCCCTCATCTCTGATTTGTAGAGCTATAGCCCTCTGTTTTAACTTCCCTTCATCAGGTGCCATCAGAAAATTAATGTCTGTCAGGTCTACCTTAATGGCAGCTGGAATCTGTCAGCACAAATTAAATTAAAGATTTAGTTAGTAAATCACAGCAGAAAACAATATCTTCACATTACAGTCATACAAATAAAATGTTTCATCATTTAAACAGCTACTGTGCAGAAAGCAGTACTTTCAGTTAGAACAGTAGAAAAATATATTTTTCACGATTAACTTTCTAATGTGCCACTAAAGGGAAAAAAAAAGCATAAAAACTCCTTCCTCCATGAGCAGCAGTGGAAGTTCTTCAGTTAGCTTCACTGCCAGGTTCTGATTATAAGTCGGGGGGGGGGGGGGGTCTGGCAAAACCAGACTATGGAGTGGACATTTTTTTATTTTTCAAATACATTTGAATGAATTCCATAGTATTTATACATAACATCTTAAATAACTATGTACACTATTTACATTAGCCTGAAACTATAACAGATCTTAATGTATACAGTTACTTTATAAGTCTGTCCAATCCATTATCAGAGTGTCTGATCAATTATTGTATAGTGTCAATCAACGATAAGACTTTGCCCCAAGGGTTGTTGATAAATGGTTTTGGATAAATGCTTAGTTCTTTAATTTTAATTTCCAATAATGCTGTGGTCTTCAGTAGGCTGTAGAAGCCTTCCAAAGTTGGTAGTGTGTTTGTATTCAATTGAAGTGGACATTGAGTGTTTTAGAGTGCTTAGGCACATACCTAGTCATAGGGAGAGAGTGGGGGCTCATAGAGGGCCACAATGCAGCAGAGGCCAGACACACACAGTACCAGAGAAGTCCCTACTACAAAATAAACAAATTTATATGCAAATAAATAAAACAAACAACAAATAAATAAAAAGTACAACAGTCACAGAGCAATGACACTGAACACAACAGCAGAGCGCCCACTAGTGGCCCCTAAGAAATGTAGCCAACTAAAAGACAGTACACCAGTCATAGGTCACAATAGTTATACTCTGTAAGATAAGAGCAGTCTGTAAGCATAACACTGAATAAGAGAGCAGTGTCTCACCAGAGCAGGTTTCCAGGATCTGGTCTCTAACAATTGTAGTCAACTAAAAGACAATACATTGTACACTAGGATTCACAGCAACATTTCAGTTTAACGCTGATGCTTGCTTGCACAAACAGTACTAGAGATGAAGCACATTACATATTGCAAAAGGTATGATAGGAATTAAGCGAGCTTTAGAAAGAATGAGAAACGGTAGTGATTCACCTATGGACAACTACCAGGATCCTACTAATTTTGGGCTCACTAAAGTTCTGTGCAGGTATGAATCAATGTCTCTTTGGTCATTCTTTCAGCAGGGACAAATCAGCAGCAATAATCCCAATTTGGTTCCTGCAAAACAAGTACTAGGCTCTTTGGTGATCAGATGTTGGAGGAGTCCGTAGGCTTGTTTTAGACTTCTTCTGGTAAATGCCCTGGTAACATGTTTAGCAGCGCAGAACACCATGGTGCCAAAGTGTACAATGGTCCAAAATTTAAACTGAAGAGGTAGCACTCAGAGCAATGTGCCTGGTCAATATGTTCCTTAAGGTTTCTGGAATCTTCTAGGGTCTAATGGTGGCCAGTAAGAGACAGAAGAGAGAAGAGTATGAGGATGTCTGAAGGATAGCAGCTTAACATCCAGCAAACTAAAGGAGCAAGTTCCATGCTAGAGGAGATTTTTCTTTCTAAAATAAAGTAACAGCCAAGCAGGTATAAAAATCCGATCCAGTGTGGCAATGTCCATCTCTTTAGAAGGTAATGCCACAGAAGGTATGCACTCACCACTGAGCTATACTTTGCTTTGCATGCGGGTGGTAATAAATTTGTTAGGTTTGGTAAGGTGGAGAGTATGTCTGGTAACTGTTATAGGGCAGTGGTCACTGAGGGCATTTGGAAGGGTTTGGGAGTTATGATAGTTTTCAGGGTGGGAGACCAATATCCTGTCTATAAGAGAGCTAGGTAGGTGAGATTTATTAATGTAGGTTGGGGTTGTGATTAGCTGCTCAAACCCATGTAGGTTTATACAGGAAGTAGTGTTGGGAGCTTGTATTGTAAACCAGTCAATATTAACATCTCCCAGTATAATTATTTCATTCTGGATGGTATGTGAGAGGTGAGATAGGATGTTCTCCAGTATGTTAATAGTATCACTAGGGGGAATATAGATTGCTGCGACAGTTATGGTGTTGAAACTGTTAAGTTTGAAGTTGGTCAGTAGGAGTTCAGCTGGTGAAAAGGAGGGTAAGTCTAGTGTGGGACTGATTTGGGAGAGACAGTTGGAGTAGAGTATGGAGACTCCTCCTCCTTTTCTTTTAGGTCGAGCTAATCTAAGGATATTATAGCCAGGAGGGATTATTTCACTGTCCAGATGGTGTGGTTTTAACCATATTTCAGTTAGGGTAACTATGTCAGAAGTATAGTTAGCTATCCAAGCATGGAGTTCCTGAACTTTATTTACAAGGCTCCTGACATTGATAGAGCAGAACTGTACTTGTTTTTGTGGGTTGTAGGGGCTGTCAGGTTTAGATACATGGGGGGGGGGTATTGTTCAGGGTAGTGTCTGTAGGGCCTGGGTTAGGATGAATGTCACCAGATAGAAGTAGAGGTTTGTAATGGGGTTTTAATTTGAGTAAGTAGACTTTGTTCTTTTTTGTTTTAAAGGGGAGGGGGAGATATTTTTATTTTAGGAATGGGAGTGGTGGGGGGAAGGATGGAGGGACAAATTAGTAGACAGGGTTGTGGTGTAGTACTTGAGTTGAGTGGTGTTTGAGGGATGGAAATAGGGAGTAGGTAATTGTGAGTGATAGGAAGTGAGGTGATAGAGTATAAGGAGTAGAGAAGGTAAGAGTATAGTTTGAGTTGTAAGAGACATGTCACTTTATGGGATGTAGAACAGAGGATGAGAGGAAGGGGTGGCAGTAAGGTAGATAGGAGGTGAGGTGATAGAGTATAAGGAGTAGAGAAGGTAAGAGTATAGTTTGAGTTGTAAGAGATATGTCACTTTATGGGATGTAGAACAGAGGATGAAAGGAAGGGGTGGCAGTAAGGTAGATAGGAGGTGAGGTGATAGAGTATAAGGAGTAGAGAAGGTAAGAGTATAGTGTGAGTTGTAAGAGACATGTCACTTTATGGGATGTAGAACAGAGGATGAGAGGAAGGGGTGGCAGTAAGGTAGATAGGAGGTGAGGTGATGGAGTATAAGGAGTAGAGAAGGTAAGAGTATAGTTTGAGTTGTAAGAGACATGTCACTTTATGGGATGTAGAACAGAGGATGAGAGGAAGGGGTGGCAGTAAGGTAGATAGGAGGTGAGGTGATAGAGTATAAGGAGTAGAGAAGGTAAGAGGATAGTTTGAGTTGTAAGAGACATGTCACTTTATGGGATGTAGAACACAGGATGAGAGGAAGGGGTGGCAGTAAGGTAGATAGGAGGTGAGGTGACAGAGTATAAGGAGTAGAGAAGGTAAGAGTATAGTTTGAGTTGTAAGAGACATGTCACTTTATGGGATGTAGAACGGAGGATGAGAGGAAGGGGTGGCAGTAAGGTAGATAGGAGGTGAGGTGACAGAGTATAAGGAGTAGAGAAGGTAAGAGTATAGTGAGTTGTAAGAGACATGTCACTTTATGGGATGTAGAACAGAGGATGAGAGGAAGGTGGCAGTAAGGTAGATAGGAGGTGAGTGATAGAGTATAAGGGAGAAGGTAAGAGTACAGTGTGAGTTGTAAGAGATATGTCACTTTATGGGATGTAGAATGGAGGATGAGAGGAAGGGGTGGCAGTAAGGTAGATAGGAGGTGAGGTGACAGAGTATAAGGAGTAGAGAAGGTAAGAGTGTAGTTTGAGTTGTAAGAGACATGTCACTTTATTGGATGTAGAACAGAGGATGAGAGGAAGGGGTGGCAGTAAGGTAGATAGGAGGTGAGGTGATAGAGTATAAGGAGTAGAGAAGGTAAGAGTATAGTGTGAGTTGTAAGAGACATGTCACTTTATGGGATGTAGAACAGAGGATGAGAGGAAGGGGTGGGAGTAAGGTAGATAGGAGGTGAGGTGACAGAGTATAAGGAGTAGAGAAGGTAAGAGTATAGTTGGAGTTGTAAGAGACATGTCACTTTATGGGATGTAGAACAGAGGATGAGAGGAAGGGGTGGCAGTAAGGTAGATAGGAGGTGAGGTGACAGAGTATAAGGAGTAGAGAAGGTAAGAGTATAGTTTGAGTTGTAAGAGACATGTCACTTTATGGGATGTAGAACAGAGGATGAGAGGAAGGGGTGGCAGTAAGGTAGATAGGAGGTGAGGTGACAGAGTATAAGGAGTAGAGAAGGTAAGAGTATAGTTTGAGTTGTAAGAGACATGTCACTTTATGGGATGTAGAACAGAGGATGAGAGGAAGGGGTGGCAGTAAGGTAGATAGGAGGTGAGGTGACAGAGTATAAGGAGTAGAGAAGGTAAGAGTATAGTTTGAGTTGTAAGAGACATGTCACTTTATGGGATGTAGAACAGAGGATGAGAGGAAGGGTGGCAGTAAGGTAGATAGGAGGTGAGGTGATAGAGTATAAGGAGTAGAGAAGGTAAGAGTATAGTGTGAGTTGTAAGAGACATGTCACTTTATGGGATGTAGAACAGAGGATGAGAGGAAGGCGTGGCAGTAAGGTAGATAGGAGGTGAGGTGATAGTATAAGGAGTAGAGAAGGTAAGAGTACAGTGTGAGTTGTAAGAGATATGTCACTTTATGGGATGTAGAACAGAGGATGAGAGGAAGGGGTGGCAGTAAGGTAGCTAGGAGGTGAGGTGACAGAGTATAAGGAGTAGAGATGGTAAGAGTATAGTTGGAGTTCTAAGAGACGTCACTTTATGGGATGTAGAACACAGGATGAGAGGAAGGGGTGGCAGTAAGGTAGATAGGAGGTGAGGTGATAGTATAAGGAGTAGAGAAGGTAAGAGTATAGTGTGAGTTGTAAGAGACATGTCACTTTATGGGATGTAGAACAGAGGATGAGAGGAAGGGGTGGCAGTAAGGTAGACAAGAGGTGAGGTGATAGAGTATAAGGAGTAGAGAAGGTAAGAGTATAGTTTGAGTTGTAAGAGACATGTCACTTTATGGGATGTAGAACAGAGGATGAGAGGAAGGGGTGGCAGTAAGGTAGATAGGAGGTGAGGTGATAGAGTATAAGGAGTAGAGAAGGTAAGAGTATAGTTTGAGTTGTAAGAGACATGTCACTTTATGGGATGTAGAACGGAGGATGAGAGGAAGGGGTGGCAGTAAGGTATAGTAGTCTTTGATAGTGGATAGTAGGTAAGTGTGGGGAAGAGCAAAGAAGGGAGGTAGTATGAGAACAGGAAGTAGAGGAGTGGGGGATTAGGGAGATAGTGAGGGGTTGTGGTTGTATGGATAGGTATAAAGGTAATGATATGGGGGGGTGGGTGGGGCGCGAAGTGAGCAATGCGAACGGAGCGGGGTTACACCTTTCAGATAGAACTTAGCTAAAAAAAACTATCAACTAGTCCAGGGACACTTACTAGAGATGCTACACCTGGAGGGCTTTCAGCTGCAATTAGAGCAAATATGGCATCCAGGGTTTTTGAAACCTTTGGTGTGTTGCACCTGAACAATCACTTGTACAGTGGCTGTACAGTGATGAGACCTAAAATTTGAGTTGGCGAATATGGGTGACGCATAAAGCAGAGTTGAGATCAAATGAATTTGAGCTATAGTGGCTTTTGTGTTTTTTGTGAGGTAAGAGTTTGTTCCTATACAGTGAACTTAGTTTTTGTGTACTTTTGTATGGTTTGAGAGATGTAGATGTCAAATCTCATGTTATTATCCACTTCAACCCCCAGTACCTTAGTTTGATCAGTGGGTGTGATGATGGTGTTGTTTGTTCATATAATATTAAAAGGGGAGGGGTACAGTAGTTTTACTGGGGTGGAACAACATAAGCTTGGTTTTATTGGGGTTTAGGATAAGAGGAGAGTTTGTTAGCCCTGTTTCTACTGTTAGACAGGACTCTTGTGTAAGTGATTGTAGTCCTTGTATGATAGGGGCAGCATATATTACCGTGGAGGCAACGGCATACTGAATAACAGAGGCATGTGGAGCTGAGGTATGGAGGATGTTTGAGAATAATGAGAAAAGTAGGGGACCTAGTATGGATCTTTGGGGAGCACCTAGGGTCACAGGAACAAGGGATGATAGGGTTACTTGCCAATGTACTGCTTACTGTCATCCAGTCAGATAGTCTTGGAACCAAGCAAGAGTACATTGACAACATTTTAGCTCTGAAAGGGTGGTTAGGAGTTTGTTGTGGGAAACTATTTCAAATGCTTTATATAGGTCTAAGGAAATAGAGAATACATATTTGTGACTGTTTCTGCTATGGTTTATTGTGGTGATGAAAGATAATAAGGCAATAGTAGTACTGTGGTGTGTATGGGATAGTAGTTTGTTTGCAAGTATTCCATAATTTGTGTGTGAACAATTTTCTCTGGTATTTTAGACAGAGGGGATAAGATAGCAATTGGACAGTAGTTAGCTAGCTCTGTAGAGTTGTCTCCTTTGTGAAGTGGAATTACGTGGGAAGTCTTCCAAATAGTTGGGACTTGGTGTTCTAATATGGATCTGTTAGTGAGTACTGAAACTGGGTAGGCTATTGCTCTGGCTGCTAGTTTTAGAAAGTCATCTGGTAGATTATCTACAGCTAGGGTAGTGGGCTTTAATTTCTTAAGCAATTTTTTTTTATTGTTACAGTTGAAAAGGGTTGAAGGGAGACGGAGTTATTGTTTATTTATAGGTTCATAGGTTCATAAGTTCATACTAGGCTATCTGCCCTAGGGCATTAATAAGCCTAGCGGCTAGCCAGAATGTGTTTGGCTTTCGCCAACCATTTTAAATTTATTTTGCTATGCCCTTTTTCGAGGTTAGTATACTGTGCCTCTGTCTAACAGTGACACAGAAGTGATACCCGGGGTAAACCTACAATCTCCCATCCACTCATCAAGATTCCTCTTGAAGAGAGTCAATGAGGGACTCTGCCTAACCTGGACTGCGATTTTATTCCAGAGTGAAGGGAGCCTCTGGGTTATGAATCTGTCCCTCAAGCATGTCCTATTTATTTCAGTGCTGAGATTCAAGTCTCTCGAGCACGTAGCTCGATGGGATTTGGATTTTCTGAGGTGCAGCATGTCCATTAATTCTGGGTTGGACATGGCTTTATATGTCAGGCACAGATCGCCTCTGAACAGGCGGTATGCCACTGAGTAGAGCTGGAGTTTCTTTAATCGGGCAGCATATGGCATCTGTTTGAGCCCTTTGATCCTCTTGGTGAGGTACTTTTGGGGTCTTTCCAGTTGCTGCAGGTGTCTGGTAAGGTACATCCCAAAAGGGGCATTGTACTCAATTATGGGCCTGATGAGGGATGAGTAAAGAGGCACAATGACCTCCCCTGATCTAGATGTGAATCCCTTCATGATTAGGTGGGCTATATAAAATGTTTTTCTAACCACTTTGGCCACGTGGTTGTCAAATGAGAGATTGCTATCAACTTGGGTCCCCAGGTCCCTAATTACTTCTTCTGTACTTAATGGATTACCATCTATGTGGTAATTTGTGGGCACTTTGTTTTTGCCAAAGGGGATGACTATACACTTTTTGGCATTTAGCTTGAGGCCATGGCTCTGGCACCAGTTGTCTGTTTCTATGAGGCCCTTTTGGAGGATGCTTGTGCTGGCTGGAGAGTCGATTATGGCGCCCAGTTTGCAGTCATCTGCGAACTTGGTCAGCCACAGTCCTTCCGTGTTGGCCTGTACCTCCAAGAAATATATACCGAACAAGAGAGGTCCCAGGACTGAGCCTTGTGGGACACCACTTGTAACTGGTTTGGAGTCTGACATGGCTCCAGCAATTCTAACCATGTGGGTTCTGTCCTTGTGCCAGTTTGCAATCCATCTAGTGACATAGGGGTTTATATTTAAGCTGGTGAGCTTATCTATAATGCCCGAGTGGGGTATTGTATCAAAGGCTTTTGTGAGGTCCAGGTAGGCTGTGTGGACCACCTTCCCTCATCAATGGCCTTGGTGACTGTTTCAAAGAAATCAACCAGGTTTAAGAGGCAGGATCTGCCCTTAACAAAGCTGAACTGGGTAGGATCCAGTGTCTGTAGGTCCCCAATATCTTTATTTATGAGGTCCATGATGATCCTTTCCATAGCTTTGCAGACCAAGCTAGTCAGGCTTATGGGGTGATAGTTTCCAGGATCCGTTGAGGCACCACCTTTATGGAGAGGGACCATTCTTGCTGTACGCCACTCTTTGGGCACATATCCTGTAGTAAGGCTGAGATTGAACAGTAGTTTTATGTTTGGGTTTAGCTCTTCTTGGAGTTCATGTAGGACGAGCCGGAACACCGTCTGGTCCCATTGATGCTGTGTTTTTTTGCTTTGGAGAGGGCAGCTCTTACCTGAGCATCTGAGATGTCAGGGGGGTAGCACTCTGCTGGGATAGATATTTGCCCTTTTGGTGGGGAGGGGGGGGTTTGTGCTGAACCTGTCAGCTAGGATGTTGGCAATGTCTGTGGGTTCAGTGTATTTTTTGTCATTTTGGACTAATTCTGAACATATCTGGGAATTACCACCCAGGTTCTTAACATAACTAAAGAAAGCCTTGTGATTATCCTTAGTGTCCTGTGCAATTTTTCTCTCTAAGCTGGCCTTAGACAATTTTATGAGTGCCCGTAGTTTTTTGCTAATACTGATCAGTGATGCCTTTCCTTTTTGGGATTTTGCTCTATCATTTAGTAGCTTCCTCCTTCTGTTTATGGCTGGGGTCCACCAGACAGGACGTCTGCCTTTGGAGGATTGGGTCTTGGTTTTATTTGGTATCGCATGATCCATGCATTCCTGAAGGAGTTCATAGAATGCATTTATAAAGGATTCTGCGGTCTGGGCCGTATTTTCCACAGGCCCGGGGGCTTTGAAGGATTCCACCTTGGTTTTGAGGAGTGTGAAATTTGCTTTAGAGAAGTTTTTCACTGTGGTTTTCTAGGCAGGGGGTGGGGTCGGGATGTGAATATCCAGTGAGATTAGTTTATGGTCTGGTCTTACCAGTGAGGGATACACTTCTGGTCTGGAGCATAGAGTCCCCATGTTGGTGATGATCAGGTCCAGTATGTTTTCCCCTCTTGTGGGAGTGGTAACAAGTTGTTCCATAGCATTTGAGTTTATAAATTCTAGGAACCTTTGGGCTAGGGTGTTAGAGCTAGAGTAATGCTCCCAGTCTATGTTTGGGTAGTTGAAGTCACCCAATATAATGGTGTTTGGAGAGAACTTCATATTTTCCAGTGTTCTCAGAAAGGCCAAGTGGGGTTCCTGGGTTTGGGAGGGTGGTCTGTAGCAGGCTATAAACTGAAAGGCAGTTTTACCCACTGTTAGTTGCACATGGATAGTCTCTGATGCTTTGTGCTTTGCCACCAACCTGGAGGTGTGGGTATCTTTGATGAATATCGATACTCCCCCTCCTTTTGTGGTTCGGTCCAAGTTTTGGGGCCGAAAAGCATGGTATGAGGTATAACCTGGTAGTGCTGGGGTGCTCTCGGGAGCCCTGAACCAGGTTTCTGTTACTGCACAGATATCGATAATCTCCATGCTAAGGAGAGTTTTGAGTGCGTGCATCTTGAGGTTTAGACTTCTGGCGTTGAGTAGCATTACTCTTAGTTTCTTATCCCTTGTTATACCTATGGAGGTGGGTTTGTCTTTTGAGCCTTGCCTAAAAAAGGCACTATGGGGGTAGCAAGAGCCTTTGCCAATATCCGAAAGCCCAGGGGTGACAGGTGCATGCCAGACTAGGAGTAACTGGAGTTGGGGTGGGTGACTGCTAGAGAAGGCTAATATAGTTTCAGTAAACTATTTATTGAATTAGGTAGCAATATTTATGTCATTATTAGTAGTAGGTTGGGGAGTGCTAGGTTTTTCCTGGTTGGAGTATGTTGTTATTGTGGGTTATTTCGGTGCTTGGTTTGAATAACAGTGTAGTAGTTTATTTTGTCTTGGTTAATTTGTTTTTTTTTCTTTGTTTCTAAGTTCAGGGTAGTTTTGTTTTGCAACATTGGATTTAGTGTTGTACCATTGATCCCAGGCTTTGTCTCTTGATATTAGTAATGATCTAGTTTCTTTTTTTAGTCATGGGGCGTGGTTGGATTTTACCCTTATGGTCTTGGTAGGAGCTTGTGTGTTTAAGATAGAAAGGAAGGTATTATTATTAAAGTGATGGACAGCATCTTCCAGAGGAAGAATTTTAAGTGGCATCCAGTTGCAGTGCTTTAGGGAGTTGGTGAAATTATTGAGGTTAAATTGCTTTGTGCTTCCTTATTTGTTGGTAAATAGTTTGTTTCTTTGAGGTAGTTCCTTGTCTGATTAAATAGATTGGGAAATGGTCTCTGAGGCAGTCTGGAAGACAGCCAGAGTGAAGGGTGTGGATTGGTTTGTTTGTTAAGATCCAGTCAAGTATGGATTGTTTATTGAATAATTTATTAACTCTGGAGGGGGGTTGCATGAGCAGGGTGAAGCCATACAGATTAATGTGATTAGTTGGATTTTGAGAACTACATGATGTCCAGTCAATATTAAAATCACCCATGATAATTGTATCTAGGGGCTGAGAATTTTCAGACCAGATTAATATGTTTTCTAATGTAAGGGTATTGTCGCCGGGTGGAATGTAACTTCCAATGGACTTTATTTGTTTATTCAAATTCAGTGTAAGCTTAGTAAGTAATACTTCAGCATTTTGAAAGTTGGAATGTTTTGATTTGAGTATTCTATGATTAGCTGATTTTTATATGGAAAGGTAATGCCACCACCCCTTTTGTCTACTCTGTCTAGGCTTAGGATATTGTACCCTAGAGGGAGAACCTAAATATTGGGTGTGCTAGGTCTAAGCCATGTTTCGGTAAGTAGCACTATATCAGGGGAATATAGAGCTAGGTTGGCATGGAGTTCATGAATTTTATTGCAGATACTTCTGATATTAATGTTTAAGATTAGAAGATAAGTTTTGTTCCTTAGGGGAATTGCTGATGATTGTGTTTGGCTGCTGCTGCTGGCAATTGAGCTGTTTAGTTTAGCATTTGGGCCAGGATTTAATGTCTCCACTAAGACCTAGTTTGGAGGCAATGCTAACTAGCATTTTTAACATTTTTAGTAGCTATATAGATGCACAGACAGAGATCATAGGATCATAGGAGGTTACTAGGCTAATGACCCTGGGGCCCTTCCAAGCCTAGCCATGAGTTTATCCCAAAAAATATAGATAAAAAAGATAAATGGATAAAAAGATAGGTAGATAGACAGATAGATAGATAGATAGATAGATAGATAGATAGATAGATAGATAGATAGATAGATAGATAGATAGATAGACAGACAGACAGACAGACAGACAGATAGATAGATAGATAGATAGATAGATAGATAGATAGATAGATAGATAGATAGATCATAAATATATGGAATTACTTGATTATACAGTCGGTCATTTAAAACTTAATTTTCCTTTAAAATGGTAATGTAATTTAATCTGTTTCACTGGTATAGATGGGGGAAGCCCTGGCAATGACCTAGGCAACCTGACTTCAAATACTGGTTCAGATGCCCATTGGGGGTGATTCTGGGGATGGATTTGCTTGTCCTTGGAGTGGAGGTGGAGTAAAGTGGAATGTCCAATACTACAATCCATTGAAAAAGGAGTGGATATGTAAGGATGGCCAAAAGTTTGGCATTTTGCTCTCCTAGGCATTTAACTATGTAATTACTTGTCACTCAATCTTAAAAATATTTCCTTTATTTATATACTGCCTTTATTATCCTCACTAACTGTATCGTCCTTAACTAAGCTACCAAACTTTGCATTTCTTTCTACACCTAACTTATATTAAATGGCAACTTGACACTGTAATTAATTTGTATGATTTGATTGTTTCAATTGAAAATGTTTTCGTTATAATTTTTTTAAATTTCTAATTTTTTTATTACTTTTATTGTAGCTTTTTTCCCCTGGCCTCTGCTGAAAAAGGGCTCTCAGCTCAGTCAGACAAACCCAGTCAACAAATGTAAAATAAATAAATAAAATTTTGCCACCAAGCCTTTGAGTAGCAGCCCTCACAATGGGAGCAGGGAGTGTACACTCATACTGCATGAACACAGTGAATCTCATTGTAACACTCATCACACATCTCTCACATAAGGGTAGACTTAAGGCTTAAACATGCCTTCAATTGCCAGAATGCTAGAGAGGGGAAGAAATGCCCCTTACACTTGCCTGAATGACACCTGCACTTCGGATTGTTCTTGTCCCATTGATGAGAAATAAATTAACAGTTCAGCAATTCATTAGCCTTCATTCATGTGGTGAGGGGCATACAACTATGTAAAATACAATGAGTAACAACATTTGAACTGTAATTAAAAGGCAATTGTGATACATGTATGAGCAAATATTGGCAGCAGTTTTACATTGTTTTCAAATTTCTCAATAAAATCCATATTTAAAATAGCAAAGGTATAAAAAAGTATGGTGGGCCATTCCTAAGCTATGACTGCACAGACATTAGACTAATGGTTCTGATTTAGATGCAGCATTTGTTCCAATAGTCAAACCAAATGTTGGCTTTTGCAGTGTAATGCACCTTCTCTTTGAAGGCTGCGGGCAGCAATGCAGATGAGATAACTTAAAAAGAGTAGCAGGCAGATGATTCAGTTATCAAAAATGTGTTTCTGGAAAGGAAAGGCAAATTTCTCTAATAAAATGATGTCTTATATAGTGTAGTTTGAGGTGACTTTCAATTGCAAGGGAAACAATGCAGTTAGAGAGTGCATATTAAATTCTGAATAAGAAATATTATATGCTGTTTACAGAAACAAAAGCTTAACTTTCATGCATAATGTCATCTATTTCAGCAGAATGAGTTTATTCAGATTCTCCAATTACACAGTGCCCTACACATCTTCTGATTTTCCATTAAATATGACGAAAGACCAAGCTATATACATTGAAGGAATTGGAGATGGTACTGATCCAAATATGTTTTCACTGAAAGTGGTTGATTGCTATGCAACTCTTACAAGCAACTTCAGTAACTGTGCTAAAAAGTTTATTATCATTAGCAGGTAAGAATATATTTATTGGCTGTAGTGGGTAACTGCATGGTTTTGAACTATACACTACATGGCATCTGTTATGAAATGTTAGCATGAAAGTTGCTTATAATGCCAGATTATATGATTATTTGACTGTTTTGATTTAATTGTTTACTTATTCACTTTTTCTGTTTACTGCATTAGTCCATCTAGGTCTGAAACATGCTTTCACTGGAGACCAAAGGTAATATTTACACTTACTGCAGTTAACCTGACTGGTACTATTTTGGTAAGCAATCTGGAGTCTTTAACATCCATGTGAGCAACACGCAGTTGAAGCATGTGGAATTTCAAATTAACATCAGAAATGTTATTACCAGTCTGATATCACACAGTTGTTAAGATGTTATTGGTACTCTTTCAAAAAATAAAAACATTTTACTTTGAAGTAAGCGCAACCGATAGCATCCTTCTGATTACAAAATACAGCAGACCACTCTAAAATCTTCAAAGCAGACGTCAAAATGATTACAATGAACAGCAGTGTTATACATATCTAATCTGCAAAGAAAAATATTGACTTTTCTAACAAGGTTTTAAGCTGTGGTAATTAAATATAATCACTATACAGCATTGAAGGGAGCCAAGCATCACAATGTATAGTCAGCATGTACCTTATGTGCACTCCACATGGAATGTGAAGCTGGATGGATCCATGCATGGGCTATAGCTAAGTCATATGTGTTGCAGATAACACTTAGCTGTAAGCACCTCAACAAATCTGCATTACCTCAGTATACTTTGTTGCCACAATTAAAATCATGCAAAACCGAAAACAGACAATACCAAGTTATGTGTATAGGACACAGATGCCATTATGTGTATTTAATTTTGGACAAAATTAAAAACAAAAGAAAAGTTTGACATAAGTGGAGTACTGTGACAGTGCCAAGTTACAGAATAAGGAAACACCAATCCTGTTGATTGCATATGTCTCCTTAACAGGGACATCTTCCTGAAATTAAGCAATTGGCCATGTCCAGAGCTCAGACATACATGGCAATCACCTTTGACCTCATTGAAAATACAAATATTCATCTAATGTGACCTGTATAGGGTGAACTGGTCAGATTAAAGCTGCAAGTATACTGTGCAGCTATGATGTGACAGAAAAATTAGATTTCACTGGAAATATGTGGGTTGCAAACTGGCTCACACATAGAACCCACAGTGTGAAAGTAGCTGACTCCAAGTCAGACTGCCGACCAGTTACGAGTGGAGTCCCACAAGGTTCAGTCCTGGGTCCTCTCCTGTTTGGTATATACTTCTCTGAAGTTTAGGCCAACACGAAGGGACTCTGGCTGACACAGTTTGCAGACGATTGCAAGTTGGGAGCTATTATTAACTCCCCAAGTGATGTTGACATCCTACAGAAAAACCTCACTGAGACCATGGACTGGTGTCAGAACTATGGCCTTAAGCTCAATGCCAAAAAAATGTGTCGTCACCCCCTTTGGGAAAAACCCGGTTCCCATGAATTATCACATCAATGGTAGTCCACTGAACACAGAAGGCATTATAAGAGATCTGGGAACACAGGTTGACAGCAACCTCTCTTTTGACCACCACATTGCCACCGTGGTCAGAAAGTCCTTCTATGTGGCACATCTCATGCATCTATATTACAGAATCGAACTTTTAAAAGTTCAAATGTCATATGGTCGACACCATATGATCAAACTTTTAAAAGTTCAAAAATGTAATAAAAAAAAATAAACCAAAGAAAAAAACAACCTGAACGGTTTAAGCAGGGGGGCAAGCCCCCATGCACACCCCATACCCCCACTCTTTAAATATACCAACTCCAAGATCGCACTACAGTGCAAAAAAGGGAAATATTCCCATTCATACAGAGATCTCCATTGAAATGTTGAAACTTTTAAATGTTCGATCATATGGTGTCGTTTGAACTTTTTAAAGTTCAACAATGTGATATGGACCCCATCTCATTACTAAGAGTTTTGCATCCAGGAAGAAAGAGGTCATTGTCTCCCTCTACTCTTCCCTCATTAGGCCAATCATTGAGTACAATGCCCCATTTGGCATGTACCTCACTAGACACCTGCAACAACTGGAGAGGCCACAAAAGTACCTCACAAAGAGGATCCTAGCCCTTAAACACTTGTTCTGTATGGACAGACTCAAAAAAATCCAGCTATTCTCTGTCTCATATCACCTAGTTAGAAGTGATTTCTGCTTGATTTACAAAGTCATGTCTGACCCAGCTCTGTTAGAAATGCTGCATCTAAAGAAATCTCAATCCCTCCACACCACATGCTCTAGAGACCTCAACCTCATTACCACAATCAATAGAACAAGCTGGAGGGACAGATTCATAACCCAGAGAGTGTCCATGCTATGCAATAGACTTCCCATACATGTCAAGCAGGGCACCTCACTGGCCTTCTTCAAGAGAAATCTTGATGAGTGGATGGGAAATAGAAAATTCACCCAGGGATCACTCCAGTGCCTCTACTTGACAGAGGCACTGGGAACTAAGGTTGGGTGGCATGATGCCAGGGTAATCCTATGGGCTAGGCTTGTAAAGGTCCCAGGGCCATTAGCCTAGTACACACCTATGAACCTATGAACCTATTCAATATATATTCATGTGGGTTATACGACTGGTGGATGAACTCTCAGCCTTTAGCTGCCCGAGCTTCAACTCACCAAAAATTAGAGTCCCTGCACAGGAAATCACTATCAGTGTCTTGCATTAGAAATGATTCCCTTTTTGGGGGAATTTCCCCCTTATTTGAGTTGGTGTGACCATAGGGTTGGGGTGTATGTGTGTGTCTGTGTGTGTGTGTGTGTGTGTGTGTGTGTGTGTGTGTGTGTGTGTGTGTGGATGTGGGGGATGCAGGGGGTTTTCCACCTGCAAAAACACTTGAAATGTTTTTCTGCAATATGTTTTCAGTGAATGTAGTTTGGGGATTTCAATCCTTGGTGGAGTCGCTTCCATTCACTCAAACTAGAAGCATTCATGTGTACTGTATTGTACACATTTTTTCATTTCCAGAAGTGGCATAAAATGTAAAGGTTTATTTATGACTGTTATGTTGCATTACAGGTACTAAGAAGAAAGAAGAGAATCTTTGTGACACAGCAGGGGGCAGAGCGAGTGCTGTTCATAGCAGCATGTTCTGTGAATACTGATAGAGCATGTCGCACCAATCTGTGAAGCGAATGGCTGTCATATGTGATCAGGGAAGGGATGGAAGAAAGATGTATGTGTAAATAACTATATAGACAAATCTGTCCCCTACAAAGTAAATGCAGTTCTAATTTTAAGAATAAACCCCTATGGTGGAACCAAAATATGAACAGACTGTATAATAAAAGAAAAAAAAACTCATTACATACAAAAAATAAATTTAACTCTGAAATGCTAAAAATGCATATACTAAACTAAACAGAGAAATCCATACCCCAGTAAAATCTACCAAAGACAGATTATGGGATAAATATAGCCATTCAGGCAAAGGATAACCAGAAAGCCTTATTTAACTATATTAGAGACCTCAGAAACAATGCTCATCACTGCAAAGAAATTATAGTAAATCACAAGACATACAGAGGACATAAAAAATCTACTACTGATACACCTTACTTAAACTTCAATGAAAAATACAGACACGCGCGCATTTTATATATATATATATATATATATATATATATATATATATATATATATATATATATATATATATATATATATATATATATATATATATATATATATATATATGTATATATACACACACACATACATTGTATATATATATATATATATATATATATATATATATATATATATATATATATATATATATATATATATATATATATATATATATATATATATATATACATATACATACACACACAAAAGTGACAAATAGATGAAAGGAGTGTGCAGAACAGACCACCAGCAAAATTCAAGTTTATTTAAGCGCTTTTCGTCAAGTTTCAGACGTCATCAGAATAAAATCACATGATCATGACAAAAAAGAAGTTATGTACTCACCATAACGTTCCATGTGAGTTGTTCCATCTCGCCTTCATTCTTCACTGATGGGTTCGGAGCTGATCCTCGGCTCCGACACGGCTGTTTAACAAAGCTCAAAGATTACCAGTAGCTCGAGACCAATCCACTTATCCCATGATGCATTGCTGGAATTACTTCAGATCTTGTTTGCTGCGTGTACCATATCCTAGTAAGAGGACTAATCTCCCCAGACAGGAAGAAACATTGAATAACCAGGATGAAGTCAGTCTCCAGGTCAACTGTCAGCCAGGTGGGGGAAGGAGGGAGGGACGTGAGAATGAAGGCGAGATGGAACAACTCACATGGAACATTATGGTGAGTACATAACTTCTTTATGTGAAGTTGTTCAATCTTGCCATTCATTCTTCACTGATGGGTAGCATCCCTAGCACCCTAAATCCTGGGTGGCTCACGGGAGTACATTTTTCAGGACCGTAGAACCAAAGGAAGCCCTGTCCCTGGAGGCCTTATCCACTTTGTAATGAGTGATAAAAGTGTGAGGCTTAGACCAAGTGGTGGCAGCACAGATATTGTCAACAGGTATTTTGGCTTGAAAGGCCGAAGAAGTAGAGACTGCTCTGGTTGAATGCGCCTTCACTTTATGCAACAAAGACCTATTAGCAGATGAGTAAGTGAAGGTGATACAATCTGAAAGCCACTTAGAAAGGGTTGTTTTAGCCACTGGTCTACCTTTTCTGGCTTCAGAGAATGAAACAAAAAGCTGGTCTGACTTTCTGAAGTCTTTTGTTCTGTCCAGATAATATCTAAGCTGTCTGTGAACATCAAGTTTGTGCAGCATGTATTCTAACTTGTTGGTATGGTTGGGGAAAAAAACGGGCAACTCAATAACTTGATTGATGTTTGTCTCAGAACATACTTTAGGTAAAAAAGAAGGATGAGTCCTAAGGGATACTCTGTCAGGATGAAAAATCATATAGAGAGACTTGATAGATAATGGCTGAGGCTCTGACACTCTGCAGGCAGAAGTAATGGCCACTAGAAAAATAGTTTTCCATGACAGAAACTTGAGCTCACAAGATGATGCTGGTTCAAAGGGAGAAAGAATAATATGGAAAAGCATGAAATTCAGGCTCCAGGGAGAATAAGGAGTCTTCACTGGAGGTCTCCTGTGAAAGGTACCCCTTGAGGAAGACCTTGGATAACTGGTGTTCCATAATATTCAGTCCATCAATACCTAGATGGAAATTAGATATAGCTGCTAACTGGACCCTAACAGTAGCAGCTGCAGCTCCTTCATGAAAAATCTCGGTCAAGAATTCTAGAATGGATGACAATGGAGCTTGGTAAGGATCAAGGTTTTTGTTAGAAGCCCAAATGGAAAATCTTTTACACTTACTCCGATACAATTTTCTGGTGGAAGGTTTGTGGGAAGCCAACAAAATTTGACTTTTGTCATGTGAAAGATTATGAAGCCTGGCTATACAGGGAACTGGAGCAGCCAAGCAATTAGCTTCAGTGACTGCAAGGAAGGATGGAGGTCCCCTGACGGGTGTGTCAGAAGGTCTGGAAATGGGTCCAGGGTCCATGGATCCTCCAAGAGATGATTGTAAAGAAATGGAAAACAAATCTGCCAAGACCAATGAGGTGCTATAAGAATGACAGTCCTTCCCAGTGACTTCGCTTTCTGTAAAAATCTGGGTATCAGCAGAATTGGGGGAGATGCATAGAGGAGACCCGGGGGCCAATCATGTATGAGTGCATCCCTCGGGGTTTCTCCCAGAGGGGGGATCAGGACAAAGTAGCTTCTGCATTTGGTGTTGATGTGGCTGGCAAAAAGATTGCAGCAAGGCTGGCCACATTTGTGGAAAATCCTGTCCGCAGTCTCCTGTTTGAGGGACCACTCATGTGGCAACAGTATTGCCCTGCTCAACTTGTCCGCTATCACACTGGATCTCCCCAGGATGTGAGTTGCCAACAGAAAGTGCTGGGATGACACAGCCCACTGCCAAACTCTGAGGGCTTCTTGGCAAAGGGGATAAGACTTGATCCTGCCCTGTTTGCTCAAATACCAGACCAATGACATGTTGTCTGCCTGTATGGCAATTTTCCCTAGAGGGAGAGAGTCCTTTAAGTACCACTCTCATCTCTAGGACATTGATATGCAAATGTGACTCTTGATCCATCCATGTGCCTTGGGTAGTCTTTCCCTGAAAATGCCCCCCACCCCACCCTATCAGGGAAGCATCCATGGTCACAGTGGCTACTGGAGGGGGAAGTACAAAGGGGCATCCTATTGTGACATGTAGAGACGTCAACTACCACTGCAGATCCCTCTTGCAAGAGTTTGTAATCAGAATCATATGGTTTATTGGCAAGTCCTGGAAAGACCATTGAGTGAACAGGAGGCATTGAAGAATCTGCATATGCATCCTGGCCAATAGAATGGCTAAAATTGCTGCTGCCATCAAACCTAGTACTTTCAAGACCTCTGCGGCTGGAGCACTGTTCTTTGAAACCAGTGAAATCATGTGTTGGTGAAGAATTGATACCCTTTCAACTAGGAGACGTAGTGTGGTGGCTGACATGTCTAACTCTGCCCCTATAAAGATGATATGCTGCGATGGAGACAAGTCAGACTTTTCGAAGTTGACCATAATGCCTAAGTGGTTGCAGAGTGTGAGAGTGGATTCTGTTGCCTGAATCAGTTGATGCCTGGTGGTGGAGGTAAGGAGCCAGTCGTCTAGGTATGGAAACACCAGGAATCATAGACACCTCAGGTGAGCCGCGACCACTGCCATACATTTGGTAAACAATCTGGGGGCTGTAGTGAGACCAAAGGGCAGGGCTCGAAACTGGTAGTGACTGGCTCCCAGCTGGAAATGCAAATGATCTCTGGATGATCTGGCCATTTTTATGTGGTAATACGCATCCTTGAGATCGATCGAGCACATCCAATTGTCCTTCCCCAAAAAGGGGAGTATGGACTGAAGCATGGCCATCTGATACTTCTCTTTTTTTACAAATTGGTTCAGTCTGCTGAGGTCCAAAATGGGTCTCTAGTCCCCTGTTTTCTTTGGAACCAAAAAGAATCTTGAGTAAGTTTCAAATCCTATTTGGTCTGCTGGGACTGGTTGGATGACTCTTTTTTTCTAGCAACTTGCGGACCTCTATGGTTGCTTGTTCCCTGTAACTGGGTGGAATGTCTGGGATTCTTTTGACGGGAATGGGTGGAGCGGAGAATGGTATGAAATATCCTCTGGAAATGATGCTTTGTACCCATCTGTCATTTGTGATATCTAACCAGGCTTCTGGGTACAAAGATAAGCGACCCCCAACCACCTCCAGAGCAGGGCAGTCGGGCCTCCTCTCAGGAGCACTGGTAAGGTTGGCCAGAGAAATGATCTCTGTCACCCTGGTGTTGCAGACCCCCTCTGCCACGAGGATGGCGTCTTCCATTATTACCCCCACCTCTGACCCTGGAGGGGCTTCTCCATGTGTGTCCTGAAAGGCTCCTTGGGCTTTTCGGAACCACATCTTCCCTCCCCTTTGTCCTTTGGGAAAAGGCCGAGTAGGGGTGGAAAAACGGACTCTGATGGCTGACAGAGTCTTTCCCTCCTGTTCACACCTGGTTAGTGTTTCCTTTACCTTTGACCCAAACAAGGATGAGCCGTCAAATGGGGTGTTTACAAATGAAGACTTGAAAGGCTCCGCAAAGGAACAGAGGAGCATCCAGGCATGCCTGCGAAGAGCAATCCCTGTACTTGCAGCCCCACTCGAACCATCAGCCGCATATGATATGAGGCGCATGGATGAGTTCACAATGGAATTAAGGGTAGCATGCTGGGCCGAAACGTTATCAGAGATGCCTGCAGCTACAGTACCCTGAAGACAATCTCCCAGCTCCTTGAGGAAATCTCTTTGCAGTCTGGTGAAGTGGGTCAGATAGTTCAGTGATCGCAGAGTGAAAGTCAATGAACTGAACATGCATTTCCCATATCTATCCATGATCCTGGACTCTCTGTTAGGAGGATGGATAGACGCAGAAGTTTCTGACAATTCCTTCTTTGTGGCCACCGCCACCACCATGGCATCAACAGGAACTCCTTTGGACAGAAAGGATTTATCGACCAGGGCCGAAATACATTTATTGGGCCTCTGGGGGACAGGCTTCATGGAGTCTGGCGACTCCCACGCCCTACGAGAGACCAATTGCATAAGCTCATCATAGGGTGGAGACACCCAGGAGGTGGAAGGTTGAGACCCGAAAGCCTTCAGAAGAACCAACTCATCCTCAGTAGGGCTTTTGGACTGCCAATCACCCCTCTGCCTAAGGATCTCAAGTATCTCTGCAAAGGAGATGTTCTAAGAGGGGGATCGAGGGGACCCTTTTGACTCCTCCAAGTCGGTGTCAGATGTCAGGGACTCCTGTGAGGAGTCCAAGTTCCTCCTCATGCACAGTCTCTTAATGGGTAGTTCCTCAGTGGGGACTTCTGGGGAAGTCTCAGAAGAGCAGGGAGCACCCAGTGGGGCTACTTGAGGCTCTGGGTCTCTACCCTTGTAGCAGAAGTGGACACAAGCACTTAGGAAAGAAGCCAGACCTGATGATGAGAAAGTCTTTGGAGACAACATCCGCTTCATGTCTTTGAAAGCATCACGGCTCTGATGAGAAGGAGTCGCCGGACCCAAAGGGACTGTGATCCCCTCCTGCACCGATGCCGAGGGCATATATAAATTGCATAACTATAAATTCATTGGCAGCTTATTGAACTGGCATCATATGATGCATTGCTTCTATTGCTAATAAATACTAAAACATTGCATTTTTATTTAAAAAAATTCAACATTTTTTATCAAGTGACATTTCATTTTTCAGTATTATTCATTCAGTATTTTTAGGATCATAACTTTCAAAACAATGATAGGCACCCCACACGCTAAATGGAAGGTACACAATAGATTGTCTACAACATGTCTAACATTAATTTCACTGTGAACACAAACACCCAAAACCCAGAATGTTAGAAAGGAAAACAAATCCGTTATCCAGTCTACAAACCTTAAACTTAAGATACCAGTCAAATCAAATTTGTCTGAATAGTGGTAGTGTTATGGAAAGGTTTTTCTAAAGTAAGGTGTACATTAATGTACACTTCTCAACCTCTTACCACAAAAAATCTAGACAAATCCTAAATTAATGTAGGGACAAAGAAACCAAAATAGGGACAGATTTTAAATATTGCTCTTATAAAGTTAGAATATTGCTAAATTAACAGGATTTGTGTAAACATGCACTTTGTGAAGGACACAAAGTCTGAAACTCAAATGCATATCATTTAGTGAGTTCAGTCCTCTGTGATTTGCCAAAACTCACAAATGTTATGAAAAACAGGCCAAAAATATGAAGCAAAAATCTGGGCATTCTGTGAAAATCTGGACAGTTGAGATCTAGGTTTTGGGTTAGTTTGCATTACTAGGGTGTGCTACCTGTAACATTGCTCCAAACCGTACACCTTAAAGTAGAACAAAAGCTTTTCTTAAAACTACTACTAAACATGAAAGCTTAGACACTCATCAAATACACACACACATACACACACACACACACAACACACACACAAAAATACAAAATCTTACTTGAACCTTACTCTAACCCTAATCTGCAAACACTTGTGCATATACCAAACATATCCCCTTACCTAAGCCTTCCTGTAACCCTGACACACACACACTAAACATATTCCCTCACCTATCCCATCCTCTAAACACAATACACACATGCACACACACACTCCCACCCATACTACACAACAACTTAACTTTATCAACAAAATACACACATAACCAAAATAGCAGTCAGTCAATCTGCCATTCACACAAACTACCTTTCACTACACTCAGTCAACCTAAAATTTGTTTGACCAAATGAAATTAAACGGGGCATATAAATAAAAAAACACTCTGTGAAGATGTTGATCTATATTCATGAAATAAATCCATTCTATTATAGCCAATTTACACAGTTCCCATCATGTTTATAAAAATGCAAGTGTCTGCAACTAAATTCTGCATAGGTTTTACTAATAGGCATATCAGACACTTTAAAAACAAAATAATGTAATAAAATACAAGGATTCAGTTTTATTTTCCAGCTTCTTTTACCAGATACTTTAAAAATCTTCAGTCTCAGTTCTCCTTATAGATTTTTAACAGTGCCATTAAACCTGTTTATTCTTTTAAATACCTAAGCACCACTCCTGACATATCACCCTTCAAGATTTCTCAAATTGATATTCTAAAATGTAAACTGAATAAAGTAATCAACATACGATGTTATATCACTAGATTCCTTATCCAAGGAGCATAAACTACTGTAGCAAAGGCAACCACAACTGGAAGAGACTCACCTGTTGGTTTATTCCTCTAGTACTATCTTGTCTGATGTAGATACATCGGGCCTGTGTAACTGCTGCAGCTTATTTACCACTTTACCACTCCAGTAATACCTCCAGTACACTTACCTGTGGGTTGGGTTCCATTTTATTACTTCAGTTTCAGTAATTTCCTTACATGGTTTCAGTAATTTCATTACACAAAGCAATAAGGGAGATTAGTCTGGGAGTAGATTAGGTGTGTGCATGTGTGTGTGTGTGTGTGTGTGTGTGTGTGTGTGTGTGTGTGCGCGCGTGTGCACGTGCACGCATGTGTGCACTGTCTGAGTATGCAATAAATGTGTGGGTAGGGGTGGAACATTGGGGTGGCAGTCCTACTTTTACACTCTCCTCCACTAATGAGCAAGCTTGCAAAATTTATCAGGGAGCAATCACTAACCAACAAGGATAGCTTAACAGATGTGAGTGTGGAAATGATAGCCATCAGGAAGAACAAATTCTTGTGGCTTAACAGCACTTACACAGTTTGGGACAGGGTGGGAAGGACACTAGTCACTAGGAATACACTAAAATGTGTATATGTGTGTGTATATACAGTGGATATAAAAATTGTACACACCCATGTTAAAATGCCAGGTTTTTGTGATATAAAAAAATGAGACCTCAATAAATAATTTCAAACCTTTTCCCACCTTTAATGTGACCTATAACCTGTACAATTCAATTGAAAAACAAACAAATCTGTTAGGGGAAAAAAATATAAAAAATAAAAAATGTACGATAAGCTGGTTGCATAAGTGTGCATACCCTTAAATTATTACTTTGTTGAAGCACCTTTTGATTAAATTACAGCATTCAGTCTTCTTGGGTACACACTTGCCATCAATTAATGAGACTCTGATTAACCCTGAGTAAAGTTCAGCTGTCCTAGTAGGATTTTCCTGACATTTACTCAGTCGCCTGCTACAGCAAAAGCCATGGTTTGCACAGAGCTTACAAAGCATCAAAGGGATCTCATTGTTGAAAGGTCAGTCAGGAGAAAGGTACAAAAAAATTTCCACAGCATTGGATATACCATGGAACACAGTGAAGACAGTCATCAAAAAGTGAAGAAAATATGGTACAACAGTGACATTGCAAAGAACTGGACATTCCTCCAAAATTGATGAAAAGACAAGACAAAAACTGGTCAGGGAGGCTGCCAAGACACCTAAAGCAACACTGAATGAGCTTCAGGAATTTCTGGCAAGTACTGGTTGTGTACTACATGTGACAACAATCTCTCCATATGTCTGGGCTATGGGGTAGGGTTGCAAGACAGAAGCCTTTTCTTACTCAGAAAAAACCATCCAGGCCCAGCTAAAATTTGCAAAACAATACATCAAGTCTCCCAAAAACATGTGGGAAAATGTGTTATGGTCTGATGAGACCAAGGTTGAACTTTTTGGTCACAATTCGAAAATATATGTTTGGCGCAAAAACAACACTTCACATCACCAAAAGAGCAACTTCCACACAGTGAAACATGGTGGTGGCAGTATCATGCTTTGGGGTTGCTTTTCTTCAGCTGTAAGTGGGACTTTAGTCAAGGTGGAGGGAATTATGAATAGTTCCAAATACCAGTCACTTTTGGTCCCAAACATTCAGGTGTCTGCTAGAAAGCTGAGGATAAAGAATAATTTCACCTTTCAACACCACAATGACCCCAAGCATACATCCAAACCAACAAAAGAGTGGGCTTCACCAGAAGAAAATCAAAGTTTTGAAATGGCCCAGCCAGATCTCAGACCTAAATCCAATAGAAAATCTGTGGGGTGACCTGAAGAGGGCTGTGCACAAGAGATGCCCTCACAATCTGACAGATGTGGAGCACTTTTGCAAGGAAGAGTAGGCAAATATTGCCAAGTCAAGATGTGCCATGATGATAAGACTCCTACCCAAGAAGACTGAATGTTGTAATTAAATCAAAAGGTGCTTCGTCAAAGTATTAGTTTAAGGGTGTGCACACTTATGCAACCAGTTTATTGTACATATTTTATTTTTTATATTTTTCTCCTAACAGATTTGTTTGTTTTTCAATTGAGTTGCACCGGTTATAGGTCACATTAAAGGTGGGAATAGTTTTGAAATTATTTATTGTGGTCTCATTTTTTTATATCACAAAAACCTGGCATTTTAACAGGGGTGTGCACAGTTTTTATATCCACTATGTATGTATATATATATATATATATATATATATATATATATATATATAAATATATATATATATATATATATATATATATATACATATATATATAAAAATATAAATATATATATATATATATATATATATATATATAGAGAGAGAGAGAGAGAGAGATACATATATATATATATATGATTTAAATAATAGCTACAAAGGGAAAGGAAGGATTTGAAACCTGTACCCTTCCATCTCAGCATTAAGCCACTGCACCAATAAGTTAGTACAGTAAGTTTTTTAAGTATATATTGATGATTTTCGGCATTATTCCATACTTTAAACAGTTTGCAACATACAAGGAGATGGGACAGTGAACAGCAGGCATTCATCTCAAGCTCTTAGCACAAGACAGGACAAAATCAGGGATAGATATTAAATTAGCCTAGTTCAGACTTAGAATGTTGCTAGAGTAACAGTTTTTTGCAATACCGTGGAGTGACTAAAAGATGTGAACTGTGAAACTCTGATATCTGGCATTAATGACTGACTGAAATCATCCATAATTCATGAGGGCAGGAAAAACAAGACATTGGGGATCATTTGACAGCACACAGGGTATGTGGTTAATGTGCACATGCGTGCGTGTGCGTGCATGTGTGTATTTGAATGTCTGCATTGTGTGCGGGAGCATAAATGAGTGTGGATGCCTGTGCTAACATGACAAAGGCTGCTGCACTTGCTACAGCAAGAAGTGCTGATCAGCACTCGGAGTAGTTAACAATGATTCAGAGGCATGCAGATTAGCTGATACTGAGTTCTTTCTTCAGTGAGGCTAATATTTCACTGAATCGAAATTCTTTGAATAGTGAACACAAGGCATTTTTACTGTCGCTTTTGAAGTGAGCGGTGCGGTTCTTTATGAATCCCCGAGCAAATGTATCACGTAAATTAGAGTGACATGTTCAAAAACCTATATGGTATTCCTGAATTCCGAGGTAATGCCAGATGGTGCTCCTTCTGAACAAATAAGAATGAAAGCTTAAACACCAGAGCTTTCAAAATGCATAATCCCTGCCAATAACATGTTCTAAACATAAACTGCATCATGAGAGACTGAAAAAAACTTTTTTACCTATGTCTCATAGCATTACATCACTGTTTTGTCTAGTTAATGAGAAACCAAACATTGAGACTGTTGATGTCAATACAACATTTTCCATGTCAGTGAAAGCAGCTGATGGTTTAGTAGCAGTCCCACAAGAAGAAAAAGAAGTATTAGAAATCTGCAGTCCATTTCTAAATTTATACTTTACAGAAGACTAATTACTTCACAATATTATTTTTGTAAAGATATTCAGTTATATCAATAGCCACAGTCTCCATTCTGACTTCTGTATCACATTTGACCCCCTACAGCCACCATAGCTGTACTCAGAATAACAACATACTGGTGAGATTCCACAGAAGATAGTAGATCATTTCTTCACCTACATCTGTGCACCTGAGCTCAAGGTTTTCTGTTTTTATTTTTTTTATTTATTTATTTAACATTTGTTGAGTAAGTATTGGAGTATACAAGTCATTAACTTTTCTTTTCTTTGTAGTACACAAATACTTTAAGATGCAACCATCTGTATGCTAGCAAAAGGAGTAAATATGCAGGTTTTGATATTTCTATCTGTACACTTTAATGCCACTAGATGTTTGCTTACTTACATAGCAGAGCCCTGCTTACAATTATTCATATTTTACCCACTTTTTTACCCAGAGGAAATTTGTAAGTCAAATATTCCTTAGCATTTTAATTTTTCTGTGTCTAAAATGTTTTTTTTTTCCCAGATCTCTCTGGACTTGGCATGTACTCTGTTTTCCTCTACCACACTAATGTTCTTCCTCCACATCATGGACAATCCCCCAAATGTAATAAACCATAACTCACTGATAGTGAATAGAATTATTAAATATAAAACACTTCATTTATAAACTGTAAATAACTGCTATAAGCATGGATGCAGAAAAATGAAATAACACAGTCAAACAAGAAAGTAAACAAATTCATAGCCTCATTAAGAGACAACCTAAAGAGATCTCAACTGTGTTTTGCTTATATACTACATTAAAATATATACAGCGTGGTATTCCTTTTGACAATGTAACAGGCATCAAAATGTAAGTTTTATCAGTTAATTTCCATAAAGCAGTGTGACAATCCAAAGTTTCTTCTTACATGACCCTTGTTGTATTTGCCTCACTATTACTAGTCAGTTATCTTCATATCTATTGTCATATGTTTTCTTCCTGTTTAAGGTAAAATGCTCCCTTTTCAGCATGGGCATTTGTATAAAACTGAAGCCTATTGGTTTACAGTCCTCACAGTTTGTCAACGTCAGATTGTACAAACATCTTGAATTGTTGTAAATCCTTCTTTTAGCTTATACTGTTTACATAAAATTCCATTGAAAGAGGCAGATACACATTAAATGTATATAAAAGAGAATGCCATACTCATAGATTGTGTAAAATAAAATGCTGGAAGTGAGAAACATGGTATTATGAAGCTGAAATGTGTTACACAGTAAAAAATAAAGCTTGACTATTTAGGTGGGGCAGAACAACTAATAAACAGTAAGAAACTATCCTTATTCCAAGCATTGTAGTAAAACATGCTGGAAAGCAGCTAATATAGTGTGTGTATGCAGTGTGGAATGCATGGACATTTTACAACAGTTTTTAACAGGCAAAACAAAGGGCTGTGACAGGTAAGGCTGTGACAAAAGTGACTTTAATGCGATAGCAAAAGCCAGCAATTCACAGATACATTAACTGCAAAGGGGAAAGACTTCATTCTCAGCTAATTTGTATATCTCTAAATCACTTGGTGAGTACAAATGCTAACAAACATTTCCCTGCAGTAATCACCACCATCATTTCATGCACTTCACTCCCAGACTTGCACATTACTACACACACACACACACACACACACACACACACACACACACACACACACACACACACACACACACACACACATGCCTACCCTTCCTATTCCCTTACTGTTACCACCCATTCAGACACATGCTCGCACAGACACACACACACACACACACACACACACACACACACACACACACACACACACACACACACACACACACACTTACGAGACCACTCATATCTCTGCATACACTCCCACATGCAGCCACACACACACACACACACACACACACACACACACACACACACACACATGCCTACAATTCCTATTCCCTTACTGTTACCACCCATTCAGACACATGCTCGCACAGACACACACACACACACACACACACACACACACACACACACACACACACACACACTCACCTGAGACCACTCATATCTCTGCATACACTCCCACATGCAGCCACATACACACACACACACACACACACACACACACACACACACGCACACACACTACCAACATCATCACCACCAACACCTGTCTGATAAACTGTAACTCTAACACAATCTCTCTCATTGAAAGTAATGTGTGAACACAGCCTTTTGGCTGTTTTAATTAATTTGGCTGGAGATGGTGATTTATGCAGATGATCAGTTCTATAAATTGCTTGGCTGTATAAATAATGTACTGCAGGAATTTAATAGTAGAATACATGTTTCTGTATCATATCCTTCTTTCCTAGAATGTCCCATTTACATTTGATGAGGCAGTGGGACAGCCCACCATGATGTACCTTCCTTGAGTATACGCACTGTGGTAAAGCTGACACTAAATCAGAATTAGCTCATTCCAGGGGTAAATAGGGCTTACCACTGGCAGTAATGTTTCTAAATCACAGGAACAGTGTTGCAAGATATGATTGTGGTAGAAACAAGAGGGCAGAACAAAGTAGAAATATTTAATCACATCATAGAAACATATGCAATTAATTTTCTGAGTATATTAAGCAGGGCTAATGTTAATGGAAAATGCAAACATGATAATGCAAATGCATTTCAAGTTGCCTGCCATAGTCGTTAAAGGTAATTTTTGAACAGAACAGCTGATGATTAGATGCATGTCTGTAATGGTTAAGTGAGATACTAGGACTGAGTGCAGTGTTTTGTCTGAGTTTATACTGAAAGGTCTGAATGCTAACTGGATAATTTACTGGCACAGAAATTGTAGTTTATTGGCCGTTTGGGCAGTTTTTCCATCTTTTGCAACTTTCTGGTTTAAAAGCCCGCATTTGCACTTGTTTCCTCCTTTCCTGTAACTAGTCTGGTCCAGATACAGATTTGTTGTATGCAGGGCTGTTTGTAAGCTTCTGAGCCGCCCAAGCCTTTCTGTGTTAGAGGGAAGCCTTCTAGCTTATCAGTGGGAGTGGTAAGCACTAGGTAGCCTATCTACCACAAGAAGAGTGGTTTCTGGCCCAGAAATGTAGTTTATTGTCTGTTTGGGCAGTTTTTCAATTCCTTTCAACTTTCTGGTTTAAAAGCCCACACTTGCGTGGGTTTGCGATGCTTAAGCTCTGTGCAGTGGCACCGAGCTGAGGTAAACTATTACTGATGCCAGAAAGTCTGCTCTTCAGTTTTTTCCTTAGATCTTGCTAGTTCTTTCTCTCTTGCACTTCAAATAACCTAATTGCTTTGCACTTAAACAGGCTTTTGTAGCTATTATTGTAGCACACCTAAGTGCCATCAGCACTAGTCGTTCTTCATGGAAATAGCCCCAGTACATAGTAGTTATGAACACCCCTCCTGGCATGATTAAAGGGCAGTTCCTTGTGCTGTCTCTTATAAACCTGGTGTATTTGGGCATGCTGAGACAGTGTAGCAACTGCATCATGTACACAGACAACCCTCTCCTCTTACCTTCCAACACTCAGACTTGTGAGAGATGCACTTATATCACCAAATTGGAAGCTTTGCACTCTCCAGCCAAGACAGGACTAGCAGGTCAAGAGAAGGTCAACACCTGCACCACACCACATGGAACTCATAGCCCTCCAGAGCACCCACTATCACAGCTCTCACAAAAAACACAAACCACACACCCACCTTTGCGGAGGTTGTCAATAGAAATTTACTCAAACAGCAGAGACCTTCAAGACAGAAATGCACTCGACCCTATAACACAGCACAAACCACAAGACACATAGCTGACCTACACAGTGTGCCCCTCAACTTAAGCCCTTAAGGCTAAACACCTTGCCCAATACACTAATCATAGGTGACTCAATAGTGAGGCACACAGATGTCCCACTCACTAGGTTGAATAAAGAGAAGGTAACAGTCAGCTGTCTATCAAGTGCCAAAATCTGACACATAACACATGCACTCAGGTCACTCCACAAAAAGTACAAGTATGACTCTGTCATTGTCCATGTGGGTGTGAATGACCTGAGATGCACCTCCCTGGATGGTTTCCTATTATATCGTCGAAGTTTTGCAACTTTGAACATCATGTGGTCAAAACCATATGTTAGAAATTGTAAAACTTTGAAAATGTTAAAAAAAAAAAAAAGAAAAGAAAAACCTTACCGAACTATTGTAAGCAGGGGGCAAGGCCCCCTGCACCCCTTGCTCTTTAAATATACCAACTCCAAGACCGCACTACAATGCAGTACAGTGCGGAAAGGGAAGAGTTCCCTTTACTACACTGTAATGTGATTTCGTAGTTGGTATATTTAAAGAGCGGGCGGTGGGGGGGGGGTGCAGCCCTGCATGTGAAAGGTGCATGGGGGCTTGCCCCCTACTTACAACTGTTTGAGAATTTTTTCTTTTTTTTTTAACGTTTTCAAAGTTTTACAACTTCGAACATATGGTTTCGACCATATGATGTCCAAAGTTGTAAAACTTCAATGACGTAATAGGAACCCTCCCTGGACTACATGAAAAGAGACATGGTGCAGCTCTCGGATTATGTGGTCCAGGCAGGTATGACACTAGCCCTGAGCAGTATCCTACTGTCACCCAGAATGATACCGCAGTACAAATAATAAATGACTGACTTCAAAAATTGGCTACGTTTCTGGTGTCATGCTAAGGGGTAAAGTATCTGTCTGCTTGGGATGACATGATTGACAGACCTCACTGCTTTGCCAGAGATGGCCTGCATCTGTCACCCCTGGTTTTCTGGGTACTGGCTAAGGCTCTTGCCACCCCTATAGTGCCTTTTTTAAGTGATGTTCCAAAGACCAAATTACCACCATAACAGCTATAAATAAATGCAATCTGAGGGTCATGCTGCTCAACGCCAGACGTCTAAATCTCAAGAAGCACTTACTGGAAGCACTCCTCAAAATGGAGAACACTGACATTTGTGCTGTAGCAGAGATCTGGTTTAAAGCAGCAGAAAGCACCCCTGCACTACCAGGATATAACTAATTCCACACCTTTTCAGCCCCGAAACATGGACCGAAGTTCGAAACGCAGTGGTGTCTCCATATTCATAAAGGATATGTACACCTCCAGACTAGTAGCCCGGCATAACGCATCTGAGATACTTCAGGTACAACTAACATTGGGTAAGATGGTGATCCAGGTCATAGCCTGCTATAGGTCCCCAACCATGTCCCTAGACTCTCACTCCATGTTCCTAAGCACCCTGGAATCTATCAAGGTTCAATCCAAATCTCTGTTACTAGGAGACTTCAACTACCCCTACATCAACTGGAAAAACTACTCAAGCACCAATATACTGGCCCAACGTTTCCTGGAATTCATCAATTCCAATGCCCTGGACCAGCTCATTCTGACCCTCACTAGAGGAAGCAACATCCTTGACCTGGTTATTACTAACATGGGCGACCACTGCTCTACACCAATAGTCAGTCCCTCCCTGGTCAGATCCGACCATAAACTAATCGCCATGGAAATCCACATCTCACCCACACCCCCCACAAAGGTAACCACCTTGAAAAACTTCTCCAAAGCTGACTATGGACTCCTAAAAACAGAGGTGGCTAACTTCACAGCACCCATGCCAATGGAAAATAGCTGCATGACTGCTGAATAATACACCAATTCACTGTACAAACGTACATAAATGCATGGAACTAGCCATACCCAGCAGAACCAAGATGCTCTCCTCCAAAAAAGGAAGGCAATCTGGTGGTCCCCTGCCATTAATATACTCCACAACAGAAGGAGTAATCTGTTACAGAAAACAGTGAAGTCCCAAGACTGGAAAATCTCCCTTATTAGCCTCAACAAAAAGTTGAAATCCCTCATCAAATCCTCTAAAGCCAGATATGAAGGAAGAATTGTGGCAGACACTAAAAACAATCACAAAGCCTTCTATAGCTATATCAAGAACCTCCATGGCAATACCCAGATTTGCTCTGAGTTACTGCACAATGGTACCTCCTATACTGAGCCAACAGATATTGCCAACATACTGGCTGATGGATTCAGTGTCAGTCTTACCCTCCCCAAAGGTCCAATCACAATACCAGAAGAATACCAGGCACCAAGCATTACTGCGGTGCAGGATAAATCTGCATTGTCCAAGGCCAAAAATACAGCTTCCATGGGACCCAGTAATATCCCTGGCTGTGTTATACATGAACTAAAAAGTGAACTAGCACCACATCTGTGTGCCCTGTTCAGTCACAGCCTCACCTCAGGCTTTGTCCCTACTGAATGGTGCACTGCTACAGCCATCCCTCTCCATAAAGGGTGAGCGACTACAGACCATGAGAATTATCACCCCATTGGCTTGATGAGTCTGATATATAAATCTATGGGGCACATTATCATGGACCTGATTAACAAAGATATAGGAAATCTCCAAACTCTAGACCCCGTGCAATTTGGCTTTGTGAAAGGGAGATCATGCCTGTTCAACCTGGTTGGCTTCTTTGTGTCAGTCACCAGGGCTGTGGATGAAGATAAGGCAGTGCATACAGCCTACCTCAATCTGGCTAAAGCCTTTGATACCATTCCTCACTCAGGAATTATTGATAAACTCACCAAACTAGGCATCAACCCCTACATCACTAGGTGGGTTGCAAATTGGCTCGCAGATAGAACACACAGTGTTAAATTAGCGGAATCCAAGTCAGACTGCTGACCAGTCACAAGAGGAGTCCCACAGGAATCGGTCCTGGGTCGTCTCCTGTTCGGCATCTACATCTAAGAAGTCTAGGCCAACACAAAGGGACTCTGGCTGACCAAGTTCGCAGATGACTGCAAACTGGGAGCCATTATTAACTCCCCAAGTGATGCAGACATCCTACAGAAAGGCCGCACTGAGACCAATGACTAGTGTGAAAAGCATGGCCTTAAGCTTAAGCCAGAAAATGCACCATCATCCTCTTTAGTAAGAACTTAGTTCCCACTAATTACCACATTGATGGGAGCCCACTGAATACTGAAGGCGTTAGAAGAGATCTGGGGATGCAGGTTGACAGCAACATCTCCTTCAACCACCACATTGCCACTGTGGTCAGAAAGTCCTTCTATGTGGCACATATTACCAAGGGTTTTGCATTCAGGAAGAAAGATGTCATCGTCTCTCTACTTTTCCTCATTATGCCAATCATCGAGTACAATGCCCTATTTGGCATGTACCTTACTAGACACCTGCAACAGCTGGAGAGGCCACAGAAGTACCTCACGAAAAGGATCCTAGGCATTAAACACATGTCCTGTATAGACAGTCTCAAAAGACTCCAGCTATTCTCTGTCTAATATCACTTACTTAGAGGCAATCTCTGCTTGACTTATAAAGCCATGTCTGACCCTGCTCTGTTAGAAATGCTACATCTAAAAAATCCCAATCCCTCCAAACCACACGCTCCACAGACCTCAACCTCATTACCACAATCAACAGAACGTGCTGGAGGGACAGGTTCATAACCCAGAGACTGCCCATGCTCTGGAATAGACTTCCCATACATGTCAAGCAGAGGACCTCACTGGCCCTCTTCAATAGAAATCTTGATGAGTGGACAGGTAATAAAAAATTCACCCCGGGGATCAGTCCAATGGATCTACTTGACAGAGGCACTGGGAACTAACACTGGGCGGCATGATGCCAGGGCACTTCTATGGGCTAGGCTTGTAAAGGCTTCAGAGCCATTAGCCTATGAACCTATGAACCAGTCTCTATGCATACCTTTGTCTTTCTTTATGCAGATTAAAGCTGAGTGATCAAGTTTGACTCAGCTATTTGTGCAAATCTAAAAAGTTCAAGTTATTTCAAATTGCAATAACTTCAAGGTAATTGAAGGCAACCTAATAATTTTCTGTATATTTCTTTTGACATTCTTATAGGTTCTAAGTTTCATATGTACTTAGTAAGCTATTGCTCTTTGGGAATCTTAAGTAGCCTACCCTTAAAATCCCCTGGTAGTTTTTAATCTATATATTTCATGCACAGATAACCCGACAAGGGCAGAACAAGGATATGCTGGGACATTTATGTATTGCCACTATCCACGAGGGACAAGGATGCTAAACAGGGGGGAATTTGCAGTTACCAATCCCTTCATCAAAATTATGTATGAATAGTGTAACAGAACTACTTTGCTTTATGTGTAGTGGAAGATGGCTTTCTAGAACAGGAATTATCTGTGATGCATACCTAACCCTCCAACATGTTCTATTCTGCTATGGGAGAGCCTGAGATCCCTTGAGTGGGTGTTAATACCACCACTGTACTTGTGGATGTGTGGTATGTTTGACAGGTGGGGATCTGTTGGCAGTCTACATATATGAGGTAGAGGTTACTTGTCAGTAGCCTGTATAATACTGAAAACAGAGACAATGATTTAGACAGTCCACATAGTTTTTATAATTTAGGTGACTGAATTTCTTAATGACGTAGTCTTGTGGTTATTGCATTTGTGGCAAGTGTTTGAATAAGTATATACTGAAAGGGGTATTATACTTAATGATCTGGATACTGAGTACAGTGGAATGACTATGTTCCTGAATCTGGATGCTATACCTTTAGATATCAGCTGTGTGATGAAAAAAGACTTTCCTACAATTGTGGATATATGGAGATTAAAGGACAGGTCATTGTAGACATAGGTTCCCAGATATCTGACTACAGAATCCATTTAAAGGGATATGTTATCAATGTAATAGTTACAAGGGGAGTCATATTTACCAAAGGGTATGTCTATACATTTCTTGGCATTTAGTCAATGGTTTTGACAATAGCTATTTGTTTGGCATAGGCCATCTTGGAGGATCATAGTGCCCTCTGTGACTTTATGATGGAACCAACTTGGTCAGCCCTAAAGTTATAACATTAGCTTTGACCTTTGAGAAGAAAATACCAAAGAGGAGTGGCCCAGGGACTGAACCCTAGGATTTACCTCTAGTGACAGATCTTTTGGAGGAGGAATTGCTGCCTACCTTTACTTCATGGGTTCTATTTGTGAGCCACTTTGCTATACAGTGAGGTACACACTGATATACATCTAATTTGGAGAGTTTATCTATGACATCTGAGTGTGGGGTCATGTTGAATGCCTTTGTGAGGTCTAGATATGTGATGTGCATGGATTTGCCCTCATGCATTGCTAGAATAACTTTTAGAAGAAGTCTATCCATCTATAAGCCCTTTTCCCATTTTTGCACATGGAGTCAGGGTGTCACATCAACAGTGACAATCATCTAGAGTCAACGTTTACACCATTGGGTGGCTAGCCCTGCCATCATTATTCTTTCATACCACACACACACACACACACACACACACACACACACACACACACACACACACACACACACACTTGCACACTCACACCTACAACTAATTTAGAATTTCCAATCCATCTACTGCATGCCTTTGGAATGTGGGAGGAAACCAGAGAAACAGAAGATACTCCACAGAAATACAGGGAGGGCATGCAGCCTCTTCACAGAAGGCACCCCAGATGAGAATTGCACCAGAGGAACTCTTATTGTGAAGCAACAATGTGACCTGCTGTGCCACTGTGCAGCACTTTTTTTCAAAGAAGTCAACCAGGTTAATTAGACAGTATCTGTCTTTGATGAATCTGACCTGGCTTGGGTTGAGAGTCCGTAAGTTACCTATATCCTTGAAAGTGCGGCTTTCACTGACAACCAAGTAATCCAAACAAAAAAGCCGTAGAGCAGAAAGCAGTACTCTTCCAATTCCAAACCACGAAAGTGACACCAAACAACTTCTTGAACGCTTTTATTGGAAAACCACATGCGTTTTCATCCTTTTACTCTAGGACTTCATCAGATGAAACTGTTTTAAAAAACTCTACCTTTATACTTTATTACCAACACAATTAACCAATAAAACACAATTACTTTATTTTAAATAAACCAATGGATTTCTCATCTCATTAATATTTATTCCTAATTGAAGTTTAAAAAAATGATCGTATGTATAAAAACAATACTTTTAAAGTCTGTTTATCTTTTAGATCTTATTTAAAAGTTAATTTGACATCAAATATTACAACATTGGGAAAGTTTTTCATTTGATTTTTATCATAAAAAACATATTCGTATTAACTTCCGTGTAAGAATTCGCAAGCATTAAAAACCTTAGTCTTGTACCCCCTCTAGTGTCGAGAAACTATATAACATACTAATTCATCTCTCTAACTATTTCTCACTTCTTGTGTATTTGTTGTTGTGTGATTCCTACCTATTAATTTTCTATGTTCATTAGTTATGTCTCAATAAATTAATTAAATTACATATATATTTGTGAATAAATAAATAAATAAATAAATACCTAAAATTATTCTTTTTTAAAAAATTCTTAAAATTAATGTTTATGTATAAAGCTGTTCTGTAAACTAAACAACCCAGTGAATGTGACTTAAACTTTATTTCTTTAATTTCATTCTCAAAAATTATGCTGTTCCCATTATTCCTATTGTTTATGGGGACCAGGGTACTCACTAATAGTGTCTCCCCCTCCCCCTTCTCCCCCCCTCACCTGAAAATTTCTTTCCCTGTTGTGAGATTCGTAATACTCTTGATTATCCATCCCTAAAGGTGGAAATTCGGTGTCATAGTTATACTCCCTATTCTTTCTTTCACTATTTCCTTCATTTCTATCCTTATTGTTATAATTGTTCCTAAAATTTCCTCTCATATTCATTATTGTTGGTTTTGGGTAACTAGTATTGCTTGCATAAATAAAGTTTAAGTCACATTCACTGGGTTGTTTAGTTTACAGAAAAGCTTTATACATAAACATTAATTTTAAGAATTTTTTAAAAAAGAATAATTTTAGGTATTTATTTATTTATTTATTTATTCACAAATATATATGTAATTTAATTAATTTATTGAGACATAACTAATGAACATAGAAAATTAATAGGTAGGAATCACACAACAACAAATACACAAGAAGTGAGAAATAGTTAGAGAGATGAATTAGTATGTTATATAGTTTCTCGACACTAGAGGGGGTACAAGACTAAGTTTTTTAATGCTTGCGATTTCTTACACGGAAGTTAATACGAATATGTTTTTTATGATAAAAATCAAATGAAAAACTTTCCCAATGTTGTAATATTTGATGTCAAATTAACTTTTAAATAATATCTAAAAGATAAACAGACTTTAAAAGTATTGTTTTTATACATACGATCATTTTTTTAAACTTCAATTAGGAATAAATATTAATGAGATGAGAAATCCATTGGTTTATTTAAAATAAAGTAATTGTGTTTTATTGGTTAATTGTGTTGGTAATAAAGTATAAAGGTAGAGTTTTTTAAAACAGTTTCATCTGATGAAGTCCTAGAGTAAAAGGACGAAAACGCATGTGGTTTTCCAATAAAAGCGTTCAAGAAGTTGTTTGGTGTCACTTTCGTGGTTTGGAATTGGAAGAGTACTGCTTTCCGCTCTACGGCTTTTTTGTTTGGATTACTTACCTATATCCTTATTTATTAATCCCATAATGATCCTTTACAGATAAGGCTGGCCAGGATTAAGGGTTTATAACTACTAGGATCTGGTGAAACCCTACCTTTGTGTGAGGCAATGACTGTTGTCCTCTATTCATCTAGAATGAAACCTGTTTTGAATCTGATATTGAAAAGCATCTGTAGGGGTATGAAAAGTCATGTTTTAGGCTGACCAGGTGGTAGCCTTCTATGTTGTCTGATGCCATAGAATTTCATTCTTGGCCTTAGACAGTGCTTTGAGCATGTGTCCTTCAAGATTTGAGGGGTGTAGATATGGGTATGTCATCTGAGGATATTGTAGGGGGGGTAAAGTTTGAGCAAAATGTATCCACTAGTAGCTTGTCAATGTTCTCTGGGTCTGAGTATGTAACATCATTTACTATTAGTTATGCATAGTGCTGGGTATTATTTCCTGGGTTACTCATATATCTAAAGAAGGCTTTGTGGTTATCCTTCTCCTGGTTGGCTATTTTTACCTCATATCCAGCTTTGGTTGATTTGATCAGAGTCTGGATTTCCTTGCTTAGTTTAGCAAGAGTGTTTTTGGCATCTTGAGAGATAAATGTATATAGCCTGGTTATATGAGAGTTTAACCATAGAGTTTTTAACTCTGGCATTGTGTTTATTTTTTGTGAGAAACTAAAGGATAGTGGCACCCTTCACTGGTGAGTCCATATCCTTAGCCTCCCCAGACAATTGGGGAGGAAAACCGCAAAGACCTAAACAGAGATACATTTGTAGTCCTAAAAAGGACTTCTGGTATGTGCCCTCTACTCTTCTGAAACCTGTATTGACTGATAATTACAATGATCAGTATTTTTGAGGGAGACAGATGCATCTGTGCAATAATTTGCATGTACATAGAATTTGGCAGTAAAACATTCTGCATAAGCAGTGGGATTGTCAGGCTGGAAGGGGATTCTGAATTTAACCAGGTTATCATTCTGTTTTAGTAGATTACCCTTTGCACAATCTCTGAATACCAAAGTATTACTGTACATCTGTATTAACTAGTCTTAAGTTATTGTGCTGCAAGGTTTGATTCCTTAAGCCTCTATTGCGTAAGTGTGTGACCCTGAGCAAGTCACTTAACCAGACAGCGCACCTGCACTGAGTCTGAAAAAGGTCCATGGTGATCAGCGCTCTACCCCAGAAAACAAATAAATTAATAAAAATTGAAACAACATACTATCAGACGACATTAGATGGAATAACTCTGTGGGTGTCTGTAACTATTACAATTGCTTTATTATGAATGCTATTGAGTAGTTCTACACTTACAGAATAGAGAAAGGGTTTTGTGAAATTCCCACGGACTCTCATTATCTGAATTCTTTCTTACAGCTGTCTTAAGCCAAATACTACTGGGGTTGATATCGTAATGAATGGAAATTCTACAGTGACTCGTTTTTCTATCATGCTCTTTCAGCAAGTGAGCAAAAACGAAGTTTACCTACATTGCAGCTTTGCATACTGTGAAGGATCTTGTATTCCGGTAAGTCCTTGTCATTGCAGAATAAAACAAAAGAAAAGCAATAAATAATGTTTTGTAAGTAACAGCCTGTATATAAAAGTTAATGAAGGTGATTGTATATGAACTTGCACTAAAAATGCTAATATAAGCGATAGTAACAATTGAGATAAGTGTCTGAAAAATAAGCTAGGCAAACAGAAATGTATTTGTAGAATGCCTCATATATATATATATATATATATATATATATATATATATTTATATATATATTTATATATATATATATATATATATTACAAATTGAATATAAACTGTATATAGTGGAAAGAGTTTATATCATATTGAAAAGCGGTGCACTGTAAGCAGGAGATAAAATTATAAATCAAAGTGGAAATGGATGATGATAAAATGGAGAAATCAAGAAATAAGGATAAAGGAGGGTTTGAATGCAGGACTTTAAGGAGAATAACAACAAACATAAAGACTATTGTGCTGATAGAGAAGCAGAAAGTATTTTAAAAACTAAGGCAACAAGGGAATGGTGAAAAAAGATTTTGCCGATAGGGATGGCTGCAAGAATATAGAATATAGGCTGAAATTCACTGGGAAAAATTACCAAAAGAACCAGAGTATTGGAAGCAAATAACTAGGGAGGAAATAAGATAAGGCTAAGCAAAAGGTGGGACCGCAGGTGAGAGACTACCTTCCCTGTCTGAGATTGTAATAGTTCATAGGCAAAGAGAAGGGGGTGGAGAGTGCGACAAAATATTCCTTGATAACTATAAAAATCATCAGAAAAAATTGGGTAACAAAGGGAAGAGAGCCTGGAAAGACAATTTACAAAATAACAATGGCAGGACATCTGTACCACTCCAAAGTATGCAATAAAGTCCAGAAGGCTTCAAATTTTGGGAATGCATTGAGTTTGCAGATTTTTAAACACTCCCTATAGAGTACTTTGTCAGATGTGTTGGGGGAGCAAATGGTTGTAAGTAAGATAATAATTCTTTTGAACTGGGATATAAGATCTGAATTGCCCATAAATAGTAAAGCTTTACAAAGTTTACTGCTACTGGCTGCTATTGGCTGCCAAAAGGAGTAATTACTAGAAAGTAGAAATCAAACTCTAAACTAACAGTAACTGAAGTGCTGAATATTGTAATGAACATAAAAGGAAAGGGGCAAATCACAGACATAAATGGAATTTGTGGGAGCAATACATGCAGAATAATGTTTAGGAGATGTGAGATTTAAGGTATGGCATGAATTGAACAGTTTTTGTAATGTTCAAGTGAATAATAATTGTGAATAAGAAAAAATAATGAATAATGTATGAAAAGATTAAAAATGCTGTTATAGTTTGTTTTCCTTGCTGTTAATGTATGTGAATATATGTCACTGCTTAAAATTAAGACTTGATAGATATATTTAAAAAGTTGTGCTATACCACCAATAAGGTTGCCAGCACCATTGAAACAGTGATCTGTGCAGCTTATAAATAATTTAATATTTGCTGTGTTTTAATTAGTGAAAAGAGGCAGAACATTTATATTTTTTAATTTTTATTTTAATTCTAGCAAACAAACTTGTAAAATGTGTAGAGACAGGCAACCAAATGTCCAAATAGTCAATACTAACCACAGGAAACAAAATCCAAATTTCTTCTTAACAAAGGTTAGGACTAGTAGGACTGACAGGAGTGCCTGAATCCATAGCAGTCAACAAACGATCAAAAACGAGCAAACAAACTTGTAAAATGTGTAGAGACAGGCAACCAAATGTCCAAATAGTCAATACTAACCACAGGAAACAAAATCCAAATTTCTTCTTAACAAAGGTTAGGACTAGTAGGACTGACAGGAGTGCCTGAATCCATAGCAGTCAACAAACGATCAAAAAACGAGCAAACAAACTTGTAAAATGTGTAGAGACAGGCAACCAAATGTCCAAATAGTCAATACTAACCACAGGAAACAAAATCCAAATTTCTTCTTAACAAAGGTTAGGACTAGTAGGACTGACAGGAGTGCCTGAATCCATAGCAGTCAACAAACGATCAAAAAACGAGCAAACAAACTTGTAAAATGTGTAGAGACAGGCAAACAAATGTCCAAATAGTCAATACTAACCACAGGAAACAAAATCCAAATTTCTTCTTAACAAAGGTTAGGACTAGTAGGACTGACAGGAGTGCCTGAATCCATAGCAGTCAACAAACGATCAAAAAACGAGCAAACAAACTTGTAAAATGTGTAGAGACAGGCAACCAAATGTCCAAATAGTCAATACTAACCACAGGAAACAAAATCCAAATTTCTTCTTAACAAAGGTTAGGACTAGTAGGACTGACAGGAGTGCCTGAATCCATAGCAGTCAACAAACGATCAAAAAACGAGCAAACAAACTTGTAAAATGTGTAGAGACAGGCAACCAAATGTCCAAATAGTCAATACTAACCACAGGAAACAAAATCCAAATTTCTTCTTAACAAAGGTTAGGACTAGTAGGACTGACAGGAGTGCCTGAATCCATAGCAGTCAACAAACGATCAAAAAACGAGCAAACAAACTTGTAAAATGTGTAGAGACAGGCAACCAAATGTCCAAATAGTCAATACTAACCACAGGAAACAAAATCCAAATTTCTTCTTAACAAAGGTTAGGACTAGTAGGACTGACAGGAGTGCCTGAATCCATAGCAGTCAACAAACGATCAAAAAACGAGCAAACAAACTTGTAAAATGTGTAGAGACAGGCAACCAAATGTCCAAATAGTCAATACTAACCACAGGAAACAAAATCCAAAATTCTTCTTACAAAGGTTAGACTAGTAGGACTGACAGGAGTGCCTGAATCCATAGCAGTCAACAAACGATCAAAAAACGAGCAAACAAACTTGTAAAATGTGTAGAGACAGGCAACCAAATGTCCAAATAGTCAGTCCTACTAGTCCTAACCTTTGTTAAGAAGAAATTTGGATTTTGTTTCCTGTGGTTAGTATTGACTATTTGGACATTTGGTTGCCTGTCTCTACACATTTTACAAGTTTGTTTGCTCGTTTTTTGATCGTTTGTTGACTGCTATGGATTCAGGCACTCCTGTCAGTCCTACTAGTCCTAACCTTTGTTAAGAAGAAATTTGGATTTTGTTTCCTGTGGTTAGTATTGACTATTTGGACATTTGGTTGCCTGTCTCTACACATTTTACAAGTTTGTTTGCTCGCTTTTGATCGTTTGTTGACTGCTATGGATTCAGGCACTCCTGTCAGTCCTACTAGTCCTAACCTTTGTTAAGAAGAAATTTGGATTTTGTTTCCTGTGGTTAGTATTGACTATTTGGACATTTGGTTGCCTGTCTCTACACATTTTACAAGTTTATTTTAATTCTCTCATCCCAAAGCACCTGTTTGAATTACATAATAAGCAGCTCACCCAAATGCCTGTGATGGTAAAAAGCTGCATTGCCTTATCTATGTAAAAGTGCTTTTCCTGTCATGCTTCCACTCCTCGCATGGTCCTGCTAAATTTTCTCCTTTGTATTTATTTAATTTGATTAAACATTTCCTCTTGATATTTAGCCAGGTTCATGACTAAGAAATGTAGACAATCCACAGTATATCACTAAGGGGAATTAACTTTAAAATGGTTTTGCGCCATTCCATATGTTATGCCATTAAGTTAACTGGTCACTGTCATTGTAGGGTGCAGAGCACATAGGTACAAAACTGATGGATGTGGTAAACTCAGAATGTCCTGATAAGATAGGCTATAAACTATCTTTATTATGCTATTAAGGGTTATTACATGGACTGGCGTCCCTTATCTTTAGTACCTTTATCCAAGATCCTGCTATGGGTATCGGTGTCTATTAAATTATTTGTCAGTGATTCCTAACTGGAATCCTAGGTTATAACAATGAGGCACTAAGTTATAGAACAATGTTATTTTGAATGTTTAACAAATGACCACCAAAGGAGTAAATGCACTTTAAATCTGTAATAGAAACTTACTTCACTTGCTGTCTACTGAATTTCTATTCCTCGAAGATAGTATATTCATTTGCTTATTGTGAATACATTGATTCTACATTCAACAGAGGCCAATGTGACATGGGCTATTAGATGGTGAATCCTCAGCAACAAAATACATTGAGGACCATACTACCAGAAGTATTTTCCTCTAGTGCATGTGGGTGGTCTGTGTCCTTACTAACTGAGATACACTGGCCCCATCTGTAGGGCTATGGTTTTGGAACTGCAAACAATATTCATTCATCCAGTCATCTGAAGCACAGCTGATATGTATCTATCTGCCTATTTGTCTCTCTATCTGTCACTCATTTATTTAGAGCTTCCTTCTGCCTGGCTTGGACACCTGTGACTGCAAGACTTGGATTGCTTCTAAACCCATCTGGACCTACAAAGCCATTATAAGTATATTTTTTGCACTTGTTCTGTTTCAGTGACAGTTAACACTTCTGTGCTGCATTTATTTATTTTGTTGAATGTATTACTGTTTTTCAGGCTGCACTTGTTAAACTCCACTGTTTGTTACTGTACTGCTGTTAGGTTGTTTTAATAGTATTCTGATATTTCCTAGCATCCTCTAATACTGCAAAAGCTGTTCTGAGTTTGCCAAAGTTCTCCTGGGTCTGCCAAATATGTCTAAGCTTTGCAAAGTTGTTGTGTGTTGTGAACATTTCTCAGGGTTAGTGGACTCATTTCCAAGGATTTCTGATATTGCAGGACTTCTTATTTCTGTTCTAAAGCACTTGTCACTGCACTTGAGCTCAAAGCCAGCTTATTTTACATTGGGAGGGTTCTTTTGCACTCTGGTAGGAGCAAAGAGCTAACTTCAACCCATCCAAGGTGGGAACTACTGGTCAATAGCTTATTGTGTTTTTATCTGATTGGCCTGAGGGTTTAACTTAACCATGCAATCCTCTCCAGTTTAAAATCCTCTATAGGAAACACTCCATAGTCTCCCAATGTTCACAGCTGCTCAAAGAGCCGTCAGGTTGTGCAGAGGGTGGTACCACTGCAGGTCATTTAATAGTGCACTACTAAACACTCTCACTTTGACCTTTAAGTGACTCTACCTTACTCCTTCCCATCTAAAAATTGTGTTTCCTTGCCTTACATAGCATAGTCTAGAGTCAAACCTGCTGAATTTAGACTGTTTGGCATCACTCTGCTCTTAAACCAGCCATCTTACATTAACAGGGCCTCCCTGTACCGTTGTGGAAGAAGTGTGTAGCTCTGGACCCATATGAGTTGGGGATTGCTGGAGAAAGGTTCAGTCTGGGGCTTTCCCATTGTTACTTGTGTTAAAACTGTTTAAATATGTCTGTATATAAGCCTCACATTTGTCCAGCTTTGCACTCAGTTTATTGGAGTTGCTCAACATTTGGCAATTTTAGCCAGAGGTCTGGAGTGCATCTGCACTGAAATCCAAGGCATCCACTGAAAACAAAACTGAAAAATAAGTATATTATAAGCCAGCACTGCACTTTGTTAACTGTATTAATTGAATTACTGCTTCATTTTTGCTGTTTGTGACTAAGTCCAGCTAGCCCACTTCCTTCCCCAAGCAACAAATTCAGAAAAATCCTGCTACAATGAATGGGCAGTTTCCTATCATTTCTCTAGCCAGCTTGATTGATATGGGCATCTTGAGGCAATGTAGAAATTTCTTCATGGATGCTGACAATGATTTACTACTAAATCAAACTAACACCCTATGTGAACGATGCAAATACACTGTGGAATTGGAGTGAATTCTCTCTCTCGTAAAAGCAAACTAGACATCAAACAGGTTGTCAGCACACGTGCTTCACCTCTCACTCAAACCTCACTTCTCACACAAAATAAGGTCATTTCAAATAAATCCACATACACTGAGGTACTCACTAAAAACTGACCAAAAGAACACAGACCTCTCAAACGTACACCACCCATACTCATCACTAAGCAAAAAGAAACCACTACACATATTAACACACACACCCGTGTCTTAACAAATAAGCCCCTAAGGTAAACCATATCAAATGTCTTGGTCATAGGTGACTCTATAGTGAGATAAACAGATGTCCCCCTCACCAGACTGGACAAGGAAAAGGTCATGGTCAGCTGCCTACCAGGTGACAGGATCCAAAAAATCACTCATGCACTCAAGTCACTCAACAACAAGCACTGTTATGACTCTGTCATAGTCCATGTCGGAGTGAATGACTTGAGATGTACCTCTCTGGACTATATAAAGACAGAAATGATGGAACTCTCTGATTATGTGTCCCAGATAGGTCTGTCAATAGGCCTAAGCAGTATCCTACCCTCACCAGGATGATGCCACAATATAAACAAAAAAATGACTGACTTCAACAATTCGCTCAGTTTTTGGTGTCAGTACATTGTCTGTCAGCATGGGAAGATATGGTAGACAGACCTCACTGATTTGTGAGAGATGGTCTGCCCCCCCCCCCCCCCCCAGCTGTCGAATACTGGAAAAAGTCCTTGCTTCCCCCATAGTGCTGTTTTTAGGCAATGTCAAAGCAACAAATTTTCCAAGGTTACAAAATCTAATTGAGACCAACTCAGGGTCATGCTGCTTAATGCTAGGAGATTAAACATGAAACTGCACTCCCTGGAAGCACTCTTCATTGTGGAGGATGCTGACATCTGTGCAGTTACTGAGACATGGTTCAAGGCCACTGAGAGCTTCCTCACAGTGCAAGGCAACAATGCCTTCCACACATTCAGATGACAAAATGAGCATGAAGGAACCAAAATTCGAGGTGTATCCATCTTCCTTAAAACAAAATACACTTCGAGACTGGTCAAACAGCATGACTCTTTCAAACAGCTCCATGTCCAATTAACTATTGGGAAAGTACCATGCCACGTCATTGGTAGTTATAGATCCCCCACCATGAACCAGAATCAGCACACCACCTACTCCGCTTTACTGGAATACCTCGCCATACAGCCCAACACCTTAGTCATGGGAGATTACATACACAAGCAAAAACACACTGGCTCACAGGTTCCTGGACTTTATTTATACAAATGTTTTAGAGCAGATAGTTTGCACTCCCACTAGGGCCTCTAATGTTCTGGACATAGTACTTACGGACATTGGGGGTGGGGTCACTGTACTTCCCTATGCGTCATGCCCTCCCTGGTTAGGTCAGACCACATATCAGTCTCATTTGAAGTAACTACTGGAACTGACACCCTCACAGGAACAATGATTATAAAAAACTTTACCCAAGCTAACTACAGCCTACTAAATGATGGTATAAAAAGCTTCATACCACCTACAATCACAGACATCAGTGGTCACTATACAGAAGTGTACACAAATGCTGTCTACAAACACTTAAGCAACTGCACAAACTCCGCTGTACCTGACCAGATCAAACTCGGTCTTCCCGTAAAAAGAAGTCACCATGATGGACTTCAAGTATATACAGATTATATAACAAGAGGAAGAAACTGTTGTAAAAAAACCAAGAGGTCTATCACTCCACACAGGAAGAGTTCTCTCCTAAGCCTAAACAAGTAAATCAGAAATCTTGTAAAGTCTTCTAAAGCAATTTCTTCTTCTTCTCCTTTTGGCTGCTCCCATTAGGGCTTGGTACAGTTGATCATTGGTCCGCAGAATGAGTGGCACTAGAGTTTTAAAGCAAATTATGAAACTAAAATCTCATCCCTAGCCAAGGATAATCAGAAGGCATTCTTTAACTACATCCAAAATCTAAAAGGGAATGCCCAGCTATGTGCTGAACTGGTTGTAGATGGGATCACTCATACTACACTGGAATATATTGCCAACCTGCCAGATGACATATTCAGCTTAAACTTCACCCCCTATCCCCACCTACCATATCCCAAAGCATGCCTGACACCAGCCCTCTGCCTAGTATCTCTAGACAACATGTCATCTCTATGCTTGCCAAGGCCAAAAGCCCTGCCTCAATGGGACCAAAAATATGCCAGGTTGCTTACAAAACAATCTAAAACAAGACCTAGAGGACCCACTTGGCATTCTCTTTAATCATAGCTTGAGAACTGGCTATGTTCCTGCAGAATGGAGAACAGCAACAGTAATCGCCCTGCACAAAGTGGTGCCATCAACTGACCCTGGGAACTACAGACCCATAAGTATAACCAGCCTCCTCTGCAAGAGTATGGAAAAACTTATCATGGACCTTATCAACAAGGACATAGGTGACCTATAAACACAGGACCCAACCCAGTTTGGCTTCATTAAGGGGAGATCATACTTATTAAATGTGGTAGACTTCTTTAAAAATATCAGCAAAGCCATGGATGAAGGTAAGAATATGCACACAGCCTATCTCAACCTTGCCAAGGCTTTTGACACAATTTCTCACTCTGGCATCTTTGCGAAACTCTTCAAGATAGGGATTGACCCTTACATTACTAAATGGGTAGCTATTTGGCTAATTGACAGAACACAGTCGACCTGTCACCAGTGGAGTACCACAGTGGTCTGTGCTGGGCCCCTTACTGTTTGGCATCTATTTCTCTGAAGTCCAAACCAAAGTAGATGACCTTTGGCTCACCAATTTTGCTGATGATTGCAAACTAGGAGCAATCATTGAGTCCCCCAACAATGTTAACATATCGCAAGAAGGGCTAACACAAACAAATGACTGGTGTTAAGGCCATGGTCTACAACTAAATGCAAAAAAAATGCATTATTATTCCCTTTGGTAAAATGGGATTCCCTACAAATTACATTGACAACACCTCCCTGAGTTCCAACCCAGTATTGTGAGACGAGGGAACACAGGTTGATAGCAACCTGAACTTTGACCCTCAAATGTCTACAGTGGTAAGGAAAGCCTTTTATTTAGCCCACCTCATAAATGAGGGCATAGCAGGTCAAGGAATGTTGTAACCCCACTATACTCGACCCTCATCAGATCACTAATAGAGTATAATGCACCCTTTTACATGTATCTCACCAGATACCTGCAGCAGCTGGAGAGACCTCAGAGGTTTCTCACTAAGAAAATACAGGGACCCCAAACCATGACCTGCATGGCAGGTTGAAAGCCCTTCACTTTACTCTGTATCTTACAAGCTGCTGAGAGGTGACTTGTGCCTGGCATATAGGGCAATCTCCAACCCTGCCCTAATGGAAATGCTGCACATCCACAAGTCAAATGGCACAATATTCACTCACTCTAGGGGTCTCAGCCTAGCTTGTGACATTAACAGAACATGCTGGAGATACAGGTATGTCTCCCAGAGGCTGCCACTTCTCTGGAATAGACTTCTTATTCACGTAAAATAGAGCTCCTCACTGACCCTATTTAAATACACCCTAGATAATTGGACAGGAGACTGCAAATTTGCCCCTGGGGTGGCACCTATGTCCCTCATGGTCAGGGATAGCTGGTGTTGATCACAGACCCATTCTGTTCATAAATTTGTTCTGTGAACTACCCAAAAAAAAAACAACTGTGGATAATTTGGTTTAACATGGCTGAGCTTGTTAACGCTCTAGGGCAGCTAGCCTACTAATCTCCTATGAACCTATGAACCTATCTGTCTAATTTATCTCTTTCTTTCTATCTGTCTGTCTATCATCTACCCATCTGTCTATGGAATAAATGGGTTGTTGTTTATGATGCAGTGTGATAAGTGGAACATACACTTTAGAAAAACATATGCAGACTTTACAGTAAGTACATATTTCAGAGTGCTACAGAGAGAAATGGTGACATTCCTTGCACAACTATGCATATAAGAAATGCTTCCCAAAATAAATTATAAATGTAAGCATCACTGGGCTAGTTAACATATATGGTGGTTTCCTACATAAACTCAAAGAAAATCTAGCTAAACTCTTATCAGTTTTATTAAATAGAACGCTGACATGTGGACATGCCCATGATTTATGGAGAAATTTGTAGTGGTACCAGTTCTCAAACTGGGTGTTACATCAGATTCTGACAGTTCTACCTTGGTATTCCTGCACATAGCGCACAGAGACATGCAAGCAGTTTGCACACCATGTATTGTAGGAAAGCATTCAAGATGGCAGATCATTGGTATGAATCACAGTCTTTAATGGATCATACAAGTAACCCCAATCCTTTATGAATTGTGCAGAAGAGTGCATTTATACCGAGTGGTGATGTTGTTCTCTGGTACCTAATTCATTTTTTCTCCCATTTACAGCTGAACAGCTTGGGTACTGTGCTGTGTTCCATGACACCAAAGTGCAGTAGAAACAATTATATGTTAATGTCTGATACTTTAGTACACAGACCATCCCTGCTGGACTATGCTCTTTCATGCTTGACTGTGATTTATAAACATGTAACAGCCGTTAGGCATGCCTGAGGAGCAGGGTCATTATTAGAGTACGTACCTCTCAAGTGTACCTCAATATGAGGAATGTTCCTCATTTTGGGCCTGAAAATGCTCTTGTTCCTCAAAGTTCCACACTGAAAGGATGTCATGCATTTGTTATTAGGAATATTTTTAACTGATATCAATGGCAAATAGCACTGAATCATATTAATTCATTAAAAGGACTTTTTTATACTTATAAAATAGCACATTTTAACCATGCTGTGAGCTTCCTAGATGAAGTTGTTAGTAAGCCGTTTTTAGGTGTTCCACATTTTGCCCATTTGTTCCACGCTATGAGAGCTGGTGTTCCTCAATTTGGAGATGGAAGGTTGAGAGCTATATGTCATGAGAAAACCCACTGCTGTGTAAACCTCTAGTGGCAAGAGATCACCATCATCACAGTTTGGTGGATGGGATAAGTTTTTTTGTGCTGTCAGGTTTGCCTATGCTATAGGGAACTCAGTTGCCAATAGGGGGCTGCCTATCATGTGACAGAGGTGTTGTGTTCTTTTTTGTGTTTACAGTGCAAATGCATTGCTCAGCTCCCTATGCTTAGTAGCATATTAGAAAGCTTTTCTCACCGGGACTCCACTGAAAATGGGTACTTCTGGCCCAGCTGGACTATCCCGGTAAACAAATGCAAATAAATAAATAATAAATAAATAAATTTGCATTTCATGAATGGAGTACTATGCCTGCAAAATGGAGCAAGATCTACATACCTGATCTTGCCCCACTGTGCATTATTAATTGATAAGGTTTTCCCATTCAAATGTATTGCATACTAGCCTTCCTCCTTGCTACATGCTGCACAAGTATTCATGAATAGCACCTTAGACTCATCGGCCTGATAAGTAGTTTATATGATGGTAGAACAAACCATCATGTAACTAATCAAAAATGAAGCGGGATCTGCTTCTATGAGGTGTACAACAGGAACAGTAGGATTTTGTTTTGCTGTGATGCTCCCTTTTGAATCTTTTGGAATTATTTGAAGAAGTTATAGCAGCACTTAATGAAAGACTGATAGTAAACATTGCTTATCATTAGTTTGCTAAGGCATTTAGCACTATTCCATGTAATAAAATTACTAACAAGTTAACTTCATTAAATGCCATTTTCTACAGTGCTCTGTTAGCTAAAAAATGTACAAACAGGACATAACAAATCAGGGTTGGGTATTACCTTTTCATCACATCTGCATTGATCTGCAGTGACCCAGAGGGCTCTGCACTGGAAGCACTATATATAAACGTTAGAAATAGGGTCTGGACAGATAAAGTTAGTAATGATGTCAAACTGAGTAACATAATTACTTCTATAAAGATGCCAAAGTTCTCCAACATGGTCTACAAAAACTAGATATCAGGCACAGTAATAGCAGCCTCACCTTTAATGTCAATAATCCTTGTGACATTTGGCAAAAAGCATGTACATTACTTTTATAAAATTAATGGATAAAATCATAAAAAATAAAGAAAGATAGAGAGGGAACAGCAGTTAATAATTTATGCTTTTTTGCCTAGACACATTTTGCCCTATATGCTGACTAGCAAGCTTCCCACAGCTGGACTTTGCTCAAGTGTTCCTAACACTAGGTATCCCCAGTTGGGGAAAGGAAGCATTCCATAGGTATCATTAGTCATGTAACCATGAGGATTGTTCAGCTATCTTTGATATTTTGGCAATAAAGAGGTAAATCACATAGACCCTAATCTATTTCTCTCTCCTGGATATAAGGATGAATAATCTGCATTGCCGTACAGACCACAACACTATCCCTAAAGTTAATGCATACCCCAGTGCACTCATGATGAGCTCTACTGCCTAACTGGCCACCTATTCTTCCATGGGCTGTTCCTTGTAGCATAACCACTCCTCCAAGGCATTGTTCCTCCCAGGATAGACATGCCCATCTTCCTCAAACCATCTCCAACAGACATCTGTGTCACTGTTTGAATTTTGGTCATTTGGGTCATAGGACTTTCCCCTGCTCACTAGAGGAGATGGCTGCACAACAATTTAACTTTTGACCAGTGTGTATTTGTCTGAGTTAGGAAACCATACTCTGTAGTTCATCTAATTCTAAAGAGCAGGTCTGCTCACTTCAGGGTATTATTTTTAAGACTTTATACTTCTTGATTTGGTCCATTATTAAACACAGTGCTACATCTTATAGTTTTTGAACAAGCCATCGGAAGAGCTTCAAATGGTGCAATGATTTCTTAAAAAATATATAGATTTGGAAAGCTAGAACTCTTTAGAAAGATTTCCAGAATTCTCATTATATTTTGCTTTTATCAGTTTCTCAGAGGTTCATAGGTTCATAGGTTGGTAGTAGGCTATCGGCCCCAGGGCCTATACAGGCCTAGCCATAACAATTCCCTGGATATTTCTTCCCACAATATTTACTTCTCTGGACCCCTGTCTAGCAGGGCAACTGACATGATCCCCAGGGTGAATTTCCTATCTCCCATCCAATCATCAAGGTTCCTTTTGAAGAGGGCCAAGGAGGTGCTCTGCTTGACATGTATAGGCAGTCTATTCCAGAGTATGAGGAGCCTCTGGGTCAGGAACCTATCCCTCAAGCATGTTTTGTTCATTGTGATGACAAGGTTTAGATCCCTTGAGCATGTGGCTCTGAGGGATTGGGATTTCATTAAGTAGAGTATGTCCAACAGCTCAGGGTTTGACATGGCCTTGTATGTTAAGCAGAGATCACCTCTGAGTAGACGATATGCCACAGAGTATAGCTGGAGTTTTTTTAGATGGTCAGCATATGGCATCTGCTTTAGGCCTGTGATTCTTTTAGTGAGATATTTCTGTGGCCTTTCCAGCTGTTGCAGATGTCTTGTGAGGTACCAAATGGGGCATTATACTCTATAATGGGTCTAATGAAGGATGAGTACAGTTGGACAATGACCTCCTTTTTTCTGGATGAAAGCCCTTAGTGATGAGGTGTGTCGCATAGAAGGATTTCCTGACTGTTGTGGCAATGTGGTTATTGAAAGTGAGACCACTGTGCATCTGTGTCCCTAGGTCTCTCATCACACTTTTGATGTTTAGTGTACTGCCACCTATGTGGTAATTCATGGGTACATGTTTTTTTCCAAAGGGGATAACTATACATTTCTTGGCATTAGGTTTGAGCCCATGGCTCTGGCACCAGGCATCTGTTTCTGTAAGGCTCTTTTTTAGAATAGCCACATCATTTGGGGATTCAGTAATGGCTCCCAGTTTGCAGTCATCTGCGCACTTTGTTAGCCAGAGTTTCTTAGTGTTGGCCTGTACTTCAGAGAAGTAGATGCCAAACAAGAGTGGTCCCAGGACTGAACCCCAAGGTACTCCACTTGTCACTTGTCTGGAGCTGGATTTGGAGTCGGCTACTTTTACAGTCTGTGTTCTGTCAGTAAGCCAGTTGGCAACCCATCGAGTGATGTAGGGGTTTATGCCCAGCTTAGTAAGTTTATCTATGATTCCAGAGTGGGGGATGGTGTTAAAAGCCTTGGCGAGGTCCAGATAAGCTGTGTGGACCACCTTGCCCTCATCCACAGCTCTGGAGACTGATTCGAAGAAGTCAATCAGGTTCAGGAGACAAGATCAGCCCTTCACAAACCCAAACTGGGTGGGGTCCAGTGTTTGAAGGTTGCCAATGTCTTTGTTTATAAGTTCCATGATAATGCGTTCCATGCCCTTGCAGATCAGGCTTGTCTGACTGATGGGACGGTAGTTCCTGGGATCCAAGGTGGCTCGCCCCTTGTGGAGTGGGATAACTGTAGCTTTGCACCACTCAGTGGGCACGAAGCCTGAGGTGAGGCTATTATTAAACATGACACTTAGGTGAGGTGCCAGTTCATTTTGTAGTTCATGTAGTACACAGCCTGGGATGTCATCTGGTCCCATGGATGCTATATTCTTAGCTTTAGAGAGTGCGGTTTCCACCTGTGTGGCCGTGATTACTGGAATTTGGCAATCATTTGGTATTGAGATGGGCCCTTTAGGGGGTGAGAGGGGGATAAAGTTGGCAATAAATCAATCTGCCAGGATATTGGCAATATCCCTGGGATCAGTATATTTAATGGCATGTTGTTGTAGCTCAGAGCAGATCTGAGCATTGCCATCTAGGTTCTTGACATAACTATAGAATGCCTTGTGGTTGTCTTTGGAATCTTTGGCAATTTTATTTTCGTAACTAGCTTTTGAGGATTTTATGAGGGATCTTAGCTTCTTCTGAGGCTGGTGAGGGAGTTTTTTTGCATCCTGGGATTTTCCTCTTTTCTGCAACAGTTTCTTCCTTCTGTTGTATAGTTTGTTTATAGCAGGTGACCACCAGATTGGCTTCCTTTTTTTGGAGGAGAGCATCTTGGTTCTATATGGGATGGCACGATTCATGCATGAGTGGATGTACTTGTACAGTGCCTTAGTGTAGGATTCTGCAGTTGAACTTTTAGATCCCGTCTGCATGGGTGTCATGAAGTTTGTCACTTCTGACTTCAGTAGCATGAAGTTGGCTTTGGAGAAGTTTTTTTTTTTTTTCCATAACAAATTTTTATTGAAATATATTTTTCAAAAACATTACAAAAATACAATAAACATCACACACATAATACACTATAACTACTACAAACCATTTATACAATATCTACATGAAATGCTTCCTATATTTAATATATTCCTAAAATCAGTATTATGGTAATATAATATTGAAGACCTTTTCCCATATTTTCGGGTTATTAATATTTTTGTTAGTTTGTTTCAGAAGTAATTTATGTGCTAATATATGTTTTATAGCCACAAGCTTAAAATTATTCCATGATGTCTTATGTGGTTCTAGCCAATTTGTGGCTATATAGAGTTTCATCAGCAAAAATATTCATACAAATAATAGTTTGCGATCTGGAAAGCTCTCTTGGAGGAATGTGTAGAATCATAAATTCCCATGACAGTGTAGAACTTTGATAACCCATCTTTGCAGTTGTACTTTAAGAGAGTTCCAAAGTTTATATGCATTTACAACTCCAGAACATATGAAGAAGATCCGCTGTTTGATCTGCACAGTATGGACAAATTGGAGAATTCCTAGGGTTAAATTTATGTAATCTAAGATGTGTGTAATATGCATTGTTCCAAATCATCAATTGCGTGTACATCAGTTTTTGAAAAGAAACTGATTTCCTAGTTATATCAATTGCTTTTAATATCTGATTGTTACTGTTACTTTGTTTACCCAATACTCTGAAAGCAAAATTTTGTCCTGAAATTTCAAATCCTTAATTAATTTGTATGCAGTTGCTATAAATTTAGTATCTTGTTGGATAGCTTGCCACAATTCAGAGCACTTATCCACAAATCCAGCTGCAGGTTTAAAGTTCCTAAAATAGCTCAAGGCAAGTTCTTTCACTTGTCTCATTATAACAATGTAACTTCTAGGTAGATTCATTTCCTGTCTAATTTGTAAAGCCGATAAGTCAAGTTTATTAAAAACATCAGAGTCAGATTAACTATTAATGGAAATTTGCTGAGATCGATCAGCTGATTATTTAGTTTAAAATTAGGATTCCTGTGGAAAGGTTGAAGAACCATCATATATTGCAATAAATCTACGGACTGAAATAAAGTTTGCAAAGATGAGACACAGGTTATTATGTGGTCCATGACCCCATATTTTATCAGACTAATTTTGTCCATAAAGGGTAATGGCTTTGGAGAAGTTTTTTAAGGATGTTTCCTTACTGGGGGTGGGGGGTGGGGTGGGATGTGGATGTCAAGGGTGATTTGCGTATGGTCAGACTTGACCAATGAGGGAGTGACTACTGGTGTGGAGCATCTATCTCCCATGTTGGTAATGACCAGGTCTAGGATATTGGAGCCCCTGGTCAGACAATGGATTAGTTGAATTTATGAATTCCAAGAAATGTTGGGAAAAGGAGTTGGTACCTGAGTAGTTTTCCCAGTTAATGGCAGGGTAGTTGAAATCACCAAGTATTAGGGTGTTTGGTTGTATCTTAATATTTTCCAGCATGTTTAGAAAGGTGTAGTGAGAATCTTTTGGCATGGTGGGGGATCTGTAGCAAGCTACAATTTGGATTGCAGTCTTACCTAGTGTTAGTTGCACCTGGAGAATTTCAGATGCATTGTGTTGGGCAACTCCTAGTCCATAGAATAATGTCTGCCCCTGATTCTGCTTGAAAGTCTATACTTGAAATATAATGATGGACAACCTAATGTTACAAACAACAATTAGTGATATAAACATGTGAGAGATACGTTACATAATGCCTTCTAAGATTATTTAATACATTTCCTATATGGTCTGAACAAGCCAATACCTGGCTGCCTTTAAACTAATATTAATACTCATATGGGGAGAAGAAAATATCCGCATGGGGTTGTGGGTGTTAAGTGCCTTAATGCCATTAGGATGTCAACTTAACCTATGAATCTCAGCAATGTATGGGTAATGTGTAAGTGATCTACTCATTGTCAGCAAATGATTCAAAGGTGCTGTTACAGCCTTCTTGGTGTCAGCTTAGGGCAATGCTTAGTCTATTCATATTGCCTTCAGCCCTTGCAACTGTCAAACTGCCATCCATGGTGGAGCAAATCAGGGGAGCATAAGCTGAGAGATTCATTTCAAGTAGTACAGCAGGATGTGTGTCCGGCATTCCTGGGATTTAAAAATGGTTACTGTTAGTGGTAAGGCCTACCATGAGTGCCCAGCCCCTTTGTAATAATCCTTTCTGATTCAGAGACAGGCCCAACTCAGTAGTTTTCCATGATTACAAGAATTACCACTGTGGACCATCCTGCTGCCTGCACTGTGGGATGATGAGGCATTCCAGGGTAACTCCTAGTGGTAATTAGTCACTTGCTCCCCTCTAGAATTGCTTGTGGTAAGTGATTGACCATGACAAATGAGTCAGCGAATCACTCATCTGCATAAATCAGCACAGCCAGCTATGACAATTAACATGGGCAAAATTCAGCAGTCACTCATTCAAGTGAATGGAGAGACCAAACTGCAGGTACATTTAGTGAATAGCAGCGGAGAGGATGTGCTGGGCATGAGTGTGTCAATGTGTATAGCAGTGTGAGGTTTTCCAGAATATTTAACTGCTATTTGTCAGTAGGTATAGTCAAATCCATCCTTGGCATATAATAATATCTTTAACGTAAAAACTCAAATTAAAATGACAACAATTATTTCAAGGATGGAAAAATGAATTAGAGAAACATCTTTTACATAAGTAAAAACGGTACTTACATATTATCGCAGCCAGATTTTACGACATAGTATACTTTCTTCTCTTTTACTAAAACTACAACAAATAAGTGTAATCAGGAAGGGTGAGCTGTTAAAAAGTATTCTAGGATATTGGTGGTGGGTTTGTAAGATGATTAAGGGTTAAAATTTTAGACTTTGCGAGTAGCGTGCTTTAAAGACTTAAAGTGATCAATTCAGCGAGCAGCTCAGTCTTCAGATATTAGTCTCAAGTCTGCACTCCTGCTTTCTGCTGTTGTAAATGACAAATCGGAACGGTAAGTTAACTTCAGTTTTCCACAGCATCTCATCACTTTCACTCTGAAACAGAAGAAAACACTGAAATCCTCCTCGACGGGATAGCGGTGTGTAAGACTGATGTTAACCTACCATTCAGAGTGCTTTACAGCAGCAGAAAGCAGGACTGCAGACTGGAGGCTAATAATCTGAAGACTGAGCTGCTTGGTCCACCAAACAGAAAAACGGAAAAGCCAAATTGGTGTTAAACTGATGTCAAAGATACTATTAGGAAAGTACCGTACATTCTGTACACTTTCACAAAAAGCCTTAAGAAGGAGTTTGACTTTCCAGATCCTGTTTAAAACACATAGAGGATCACAGTCGCCCTGAATATGTGGTCAGTGTAATAGAGCTAATGGTTCTATGCGCTGTCTTTAAAAAGAAATGCATGCATGAAGAAATATTTGTCCATCTCGCAGTTGGCTGCCAAAGTCCGGCTTCCGTTTCTTCCTCCTTCTCATGTTTAACTGGCAAAATCTATCAGTAGGAGTCAACAGACACCACCTTACTCAAACATTCACTCCTTTCAAGAAAACATTAGGAGTTAGACAGCATTACAAATCTGGTTGCGATAATATGTAATTACCGTAAAAACATTTTATGCATGGTCTGAGAGGCGGATCATCTGACCAGAAGAAATTTCATGGGTTCTTTATAAATTTCATTCCAGTTGAGTTTCAAAGGATTTTTCCTATGCTGCCAGATTTTGAGAGTGTTATTCTCTTAAAGAATGAGGTATGCTGGTTGTCAGTCCTCAGCAGTATTAAATGTTAATATTTAAGTAAACAATACATTCAATTAATAATAAATTAACATAAGTATCATTTAAGTATCATTTAATTCATATTGTAAATAAATATTAAAATGCATATTTAATGCATTTATAAATATTTGTATGTTTAGTTTGTATAATAAACACATATTACTTATATTTAGTTGCAACTAATATTATGTAATTATTAATCTTAAAAGTGAAATTGCATATTAAAAGTTCTGGACTAGACAAAAACAAAGGTCATGTCTCTTTTGATAAGTCACAGCAATTGGTGATTAAACACTTGTGATTTGTAGGAGGGACTTCAGACTAACATTTTTACTTATATGGAAAATATCATTTTAAGACTTTTTGTTTTGAAAAAGTTGATATAAACAGTCTATTGCACAGAATGGATTGCTCTGTGACAAAAGCAAATGCCATTGTTTGTAAAGATAATTCTTGTGTGGTTATTTTATTTAATTTTTTTCAATTGATATTAAAACTTCTGGATGAGGGAAAAAAGCCTTTGACATGGGAAATAAAGCAAGTTCATTGTGGAATTTAATCACTTGTAAACTGTTAGGAGCTGGAGATTAATATTTTTGTTCATGAGAAAAAGAAATATTCCTTAATTTTCCTGAGAAAAATGACTTGAATAGTCCCTGTCACACAATTTTCTTTAGATCGCACCATGTTGTGTTATTTAAAGAACATATGCAAGTACATTGCTGCCATTTATTGCTGTAACTTATTTTTTTATTTATCTTGTTTGCTGAGGTAGAATGCTAATTACAATTGACCAATTTCAAGGTCAGCCCAGAGAAAAAGCAATCATAACAAAACAGATTTATAAAAAATCCCACAGTGAAAGAACAGCAGCAAAAATATTTATGTACAATATTAAAATAATGCCTAACAGGTTGGGCTTTATCAGGGAATTAATGCATGACCAGGGGTGTTGTGAGACCCAGTGCCACAAGTATAAGGCCTTATCATCCATGGAAGACCATTAGTTCCTTGATAACTCCCACCTTGGAAGGCATTATTGTGCTTAGAGAATGGACTGTTAAATTGGTTAGTATTTCTTTTTATTACTATATACGTTTTATATTTTTGATGTAAAGAAGTTAATTTGCTTAATCTGCTTAATGTTTAAATATTGTTGTGAATTTGTAGTTGTTTAAGGATGTATTTTACTACTAAAATATAAGTTTTGTAAGCATTTAATGTCTTCGCACACGCACACCCACATGCACACGCATACCCCCCACACGCACACCCCCCACAGAGCCATCCCCCCACCCCCACACACCTCCACCCCCACACACAAACTCACACCCACACACTAAACTAAAGGGGTGGCGTAAGCCACAAAACTATGGGCTAGGCTTATAAATGCCCTCGGGCAGATAGCCTAGTATGAACCTATGAACCTATGAACACACACACACACACACACACACACACACACACACACACACACACACACACACACACACACACACACACACACACACACACACACACACACACACACACACACACACACACACACACACACACACACACACACAAACACACACACACACACACCCACACACACACACACACACACAGATTCATGTCCATCAGTTACAGCCCCTTTGTTGATTGACTACAGCTTAGATGTCTCATTGTGATCAAATGAATAACAAAAATCATAGAAAATGCAAGGCACTGCAACTCCTGTACCTCTTAACTGTTCCTGACTCATCCACATAGTTCTGCTTTTTGCCTGGCAGAATATTTGATTTGCTGAAAAATTACTGAGGATTGAAGTCAGTCAGACATTAGAGTTTCATATTTCTTATTATTTAGGCAATGCATGTGAAGTTTGCATGTGCTGCCTCTGTCTCTCACTCATCCTGTCTTTCCCTTACACATACATAGATACACAGGCATGCATACATAGACACATGCACACACACATGCACACACACACATGCACACACACACATGCACACACACACACACACACACACACACACACACACACACACACACACACACACACACACACACACACACACACACACACACACACACACACACACACACACGCATACACACACACAACAGTAAAGCAGCATTTAGCAAGCATAAAACTGTTAGCCGTTTGTTTTTGTTTTTCTCTCTGAGATTCATGGCTCATTAATATGCTGCCATGTAGTTGTATACTTTTTAGCTGGTACAACTTGTACACTAACACACTGAAAGTTCTCCAGTCAGGGTGTTGCAGCTTCACCTATTCACCAAAGTACAATAAATAATAAAAGCTGTGAGATGAAGGTGTTCTGTAGGAAATCAACATATACAAAGCAAAACTAGAGAAGGAGGGGTGGAGAAGGGATATAAAGTTGGGTGATGGAGCTACGATGATGGAGATTTAACAGTTCTCTAGTACAGCAGAGACAGAGTGTGACCTTAAATTAGATGGCCTGGAGAGAGGCAGTTAGCTTCTTTAAAAAGATGTTTTTATTTGGGTTTACAACTTGGAGTAAGAGATCAAGTCTATGAGATGGGTGAATATGAACTCCCAGAGTTTGGGACCTAGAATAGAAAAGCATGGTCTATGCATTATAGTTTAGTCTTGGGATTAGTAAAATAAGACCCAAATGTGTTTGTCCTCAAAGATTATAGGAAGGGATTTTCCTGGTTAGTTTTGTAACTAGTGAGAGAAAAGCTTTAGCATGACGTAACATACATGTGAAAGAACCAAGTAATAGGCCTGCTCTTATACTGTCCTCATGTAAAGTGGGCTTTCTTATTTTAAATATTGTAATTTTTAAGTTACTTCACAAGTCTAGTAAATTTGGATTCTTATTTTATGGCATAATGAACAGATTTTTATTTACTTCCTGATAACGTCACCTGGTTCTGCCTTCTAAGGATGAAACTGTATGGAGAAAGAATCTGCAGTGGGTAATTCTGCCTTTATTTTAACATATAAATTGCTATAAAATGCAGCACAATATGTCAGTCAGCCAGCCAGATAGTAAATCAACAACTATTGCAATACAGTTATTTCCAAGTAAAAGGTACAATAACAGCATCATAGTGGAACAGGATACAATTCTTTATTAAAATGTATAGAGCTTGGTGTACAATGCAATAATAAACAGACATTGTAATAAATAATTGTCTACCATGGACCATTAGTTTTAAGAAGAATACTGAAACTATAAAGCAAAAAAGGGGTGAAGACTTCAGAGCTGGGATCCAGAAAATTAACTTTATTAAACTTTATTTTGCGCTTTTGTCCTTGGTACAACAGGACTGCTTCAGAACAAATAATCATGACACCTACTAAATCTTTTTATATAGTAGCCCATAATTACTTAATCATTCTCATCTTCCCTAATTAATTACCATGGCGACTATTTAAAGTAATGCTAAATTAACAACTAAAACCTAAGAAAATAAATATTGTAACAAGTAAAAACATTTCTCAAGGACAAGCTCAGCAGACCACTACATGGCAAAGGTATATTTGCAATTCAAAAAAGACATTGACTAATTAAATATAAATATGAATAAGAATATAACATAAAACATATCCCACCAGATCATGACAAATTGTTACATAAAAAAAATTTAAAAACCTTCCCATATATATTAGTTTTCATTTTAAGTAAAAAGCTTCTTTCAATTTTAAAATACTAGACAGAGAAGTGGCTTTGTTTAAACCAGGATGTACAGTGGCATTAGTTCTTAACTGCCATCTAACCTAAAGATAGTCCAAGAAAATCCTTCACCGGACTCCCTCTCTGACCTAGATCCATCTGATCAATAGAGAAAAAAGATGAAAGGAATGCACTATACAAACATACAGAAAAAATCCACTTCATAGGCTTAAGTTTTTAATTATATTATATTCATATTTATTATATTACTTGTTATAATAATTATTCTCTTAGGTTTTAGTTGTTAATGTTTCATTACTTTAAACAGTCTCCATGGTGACTGATTAGGGAAGATGGGAATAATTAATTAATTAATTTATTAATGGACTACTATATAAAAAGATTGAGTAGGTGTCATGATTCTTTGTTCTGAAGAAGTTCTACTGTACCGAGGATGAAGGCGCTAAATAAAGTTTAATAAAGTTCATTTTCTGGGTCCTAGCTCCAAAGTCTTCACCTCTTTTTTTTTTTTTTTTTTTACATAACCATATATTAAGTATTTTATGTGTTAAACACTGAATGACTTACTATTGGAATGAACATTTTTGGAACGACCTGTGCATCTATAAAGGCGAAGAAACAATGATCAAAAGAACGACAACGATAATAACGAGGGTTAACATGTAATTAAGTCGATGACAAAAATATGATGAAAATGACAATGAAGGCGTTGTGATGATAAAGTTGATGTGATGAAGATGATGATGAAGATGTGATATTTACAAGGAAAGTGATGATGAAAATGTTGAAAATGAGAAGAAGAGGAACATGAAGATGAAGACAGATGTGATGATGAACATCAAAAATGACAATGAAGAGGTGAAGACGATGTGATAAATATAAGGATGGATTAAAATGCAATGAAATTGAAGATAAGATAAAAGTAGGTGTGCTTTACATTACATGGATTAGTGAGAATTAGTGATGGAATGAAAACATTTGGAATGGTCTGTGCTCAGAAGTGCACAAACTGTAGAGCTATTTTTGGGATGATTCTCATCACCTTGGTTTTCTTCCTAAAAACTGATCACCGCATGGTAGACATGTATTTATTACAGTGTGTCTTCTTTGTTATTGCACTATATACCAAGCACTATATACTTTAGTAGCAATGTTATCCTGCTCCCATTTGCTTTTTTGCCTTTTATTTTAATTTATAATAGTATCTTGGTTTGAGTGCTTGACTAGTTGATGGATTGGCTGATTGACTGATAATACTGCTTTCTCTTCCACTTTATGAACTGAAATCTGCATCAAATACATTTGCCAAAACACTTTAATATTTCATCAACAAATTAGTAGGACACAGTGGTATGACTATCTCAGCACACCCCCCATCTTTGGAATAAACTACCTCTGCATATTAAACAAAAAAGTATCCTTCCCACTTTCCCGGTTAACCTCTACAGTTGAACAGGTAATCACTAATTCTTCCTGGGCCTACCTTATGAATGTGCCCCTCTTGAAAGCAAGAGGTAATATTTGATACAAGATGGCAGCCTAGTATTTGCTTATGTACCTTTGACAGAAATATAATTTGTAGAATAAAGGAGGAGCTGAGGAGTCAGAACCATGTAGAAAAATGAGAAGACTCTATATGGTGCATGTGTTTCTATACGAGTACACCGAAAGATCAGAACAGCGAATGTATGTACATCGACACATTTACGTTGATGTACATACTGAGCGAAACACCTAAACAGCAGCATGATGGTGAGGATAAGGAAATATATCCTTTTCCCCACTGTAGTGTGGTCTCGGAGTTGGTATATTTAAGTAGGAGGGTGTGGATGGTGCAGGGGGGGCTTGCCCCCCTGCAAAAGCTAATTAATATAATATTTTAGATTAGATTTTACTTACCTGTGTGGTGCATTATGATGATGAAACACGTTCGGCGTTCCGGTTTTCTCTGTTTAGGTATTTTACTCAGTATGTACATCGACGTAAATGTGTCGATGTACATACATTCGCTGTTCTGATCTTTCGGTGTAGTCATATAGACCCGGTGTATGTAGCTCACTGAAAGATTCTCTATTCAGTATCAAGACACACCAAATTATTTGTGATGGAATTACATAGTCCAAATGACTAGTAATTCAAAAAAATCAACACTGCCACGGCTGGAAGTCACACTTTGAAGATCTTTATTAAGAATTACAGACGATTGAGCACTTTCTTCTCTACATACAGGGATTTCATCAGAATCTACATTCATTCCCATTTTCCCCATATTCCATATTATTGTTTTTTTCTCCTGTCAACTTTAGTTTTGTCTTGAAACAGCAGGTTGAAAATGATTATTTGTCTGAATGTTTGTTGAAAAAAATAATACCCAAGACACACATGAATTTCAATCTTTTCAGTACCAACAGGAATGGGATGTAGGGCTGGAACAAGAAAGAGAGCAATGGGTAACGGGATGGAACAGAAGGAACAGGAACAGGAAATAGGGAAGAACAAACAAATATTAGAAAATGGAGTAGTAAACACCATGAACCTAGAAATAAAAGTGTATATAATCCACCTTTAGACCCTACTTTAAACGTCCTGGAAAAAGCCATAATGGAAGACATTTATATATTGAAAAGTAAGGAGCAGCACACTCTAAAAAATAGAAATCTGACTTACAAAGAAAATGAAGTCCTGCAAAATCTTAAGAATGATCGAACTATAAGAGTTATGCGACCAGATAAAGGGGGTGGGATGGTTTTCTTTGACACATTAGAATATTCCCAAAAAATCTTTGAAATGCTGAATGACCTAGAAACATATCAACCAGCTTCACTTAATGAGATAAACATTAGTAATAAAAGAATAGACTATTATCTAGAAGATTATCTTTTAGAAGAAAGAATTACAGGAGAAACATATAAATACCTAAAAGTTTTAAATCCAAAAGTAGCTACCATTTTTGGGATACCAAAGATCCACAAAGATTTGGAAAATTTAAGTTTTAGACCAATAGTGGATGGACGAGGGTCAAAAACGTATCCCTTTGGAGCTACTATAAATAAGTGGTTGAAACAACAGGTCGTGAACAGTGATCATATAATAAAAGACTCGTGGGACTTTCTGGGAAGACTTAAGGATGAGATGTGGGATGAAGATGTAATATTCATAACCATCGACGTAGTGGAATTATTTACATCTATTCCCAAACAGGAAGGATTAGACATCTTTAAAGACTGTCTATATAAGAACACAACATTAGACAAGGACAAACAAAACTTAATAGTGGAATTTATGGAAATTGTCTTAGATTATAATTACATTATGTTTGATGGAGAATATTACAGGCAGCACAGGGATGTTGCAATGGGCGCTTCTTGTGCTCCTATTTTTGCTAACCTTGTGCTTTTACAGTGGGAGCAAATAAATGTGTTTAGTAGTGATTTTTTCCAACATATGAGACTTTATGTTAGGTTTTTGGACGACATATTTATTTTGTGGAAAGGCCCTGAAAACATGATTAAAGATTTGGTACAACACCTTAATGAAAGTACAGGATTTTTAAAGTTTACGTATGTGTATAATACAAAAGGAATAAACTATTTAGACACATACATAAAAAAGGACATGAACTGCTTTAAATCTAAGATATATAGGAAACCTTCCTTCAGTAATTCTTACTTGCAATATTCTACTGATCATCCAGTTAGACAAAATCATAGTATAGTCAAAGGACAGTTAATTAGGGTAGCAAGGATGACTTCAAAAAAGGAAGACCTACAAGAGGAATTAAGGCAAGTAGCCTTTATGTTTCAAGAAAGGGGGTACCCGGTTAAAATGATAAATGGATATGTGGAGTACATTAAGAATGAATGGGGTAAGAAGTACAAGCCACTATTAGGGAATAACAATGCTTTGAGTGAAGGAAAGGGAATAAATAACACAGAAAACAAAAATTATGAAAGAGCTATGATTGTTCCATATGGTGGTTATGCAAGGGAGGTAGAAAAAATTATCAACAAAAACTGGGCCATCCTGAGGTACAATCCTAAACTTTGGAACATAGGAGGAAGTAAACCTAATTTTGTATACAAAGTAGGTCCAAATTTGAAAAAGAATTTTGAAATGCCCATTAAGATGAATAATAGATATGGGACCACAAAGTGTGGGAATTGTTCACAGTGTAGCTATATTTGTACAGAGGAAAAAATAAAAATTAATAACTATTTGAAAAATATAGTGAAACCGGAAAAAGGGAATTGCCAAACTATTGGAGTCATTTATCTTGCTTTGTGTGAATCCTGTCCCAGTTTTTATATAGGCAAAACAGAGAGAAAACTGAAGGACAGGATATATGAACATACATACCAGATAAGTACTAAGAACACTAATAATGCCCTATACAGACATATTAGTAGCTCCCAGGAGTGTTAAGAGTTCAGATTTACTATTAAGTATTAAAAAATCCAAGGGGTGGGGACTATAGAACATATATTGAAGAAAGGGAAACAAAATGGCAAAACAAATTACAAGCAAGTCTAACCCCAGGTTTAAAAGAAATTATTTCCATAAAGCCTATATTAAATAAAGAAGTGGATTTTACAAAATGAAATGGCATGTTTTTATGGAATTAAATGGAACAGATAATAGTATGTTTTATATTTACATGGTTTTATTTTTATATATTAAACATATTTTTTAACATAGTTTTAACATGCACCTTGCACTTTAAATTTATCCTATCAATTTTTGTAATGAGTGACATCATGGTTTGAATTAAGTATTTATTGGGGAAAATGGGAATGAATGTAGATTCTGATGAAATCTCTGTATGTAGGGAAGAAAGCGCTCAATCGTCTGTAATTCTTAATAAAGATCTTCAAAGTGTGACTTCCAGCCGTGGCAGTGTTGATTTTTTTTGAATTACTAGTGGATTTGACACTGTTTGGCTCACTTGTGGTTTAATAGTCCAAAATGAGTTAAGTTTTGTATTATATGACTTCCTGTTCTAGTTTTGTTTTGTCTTCTTTTGTTATTCAGAAAGACCGAAGTTTAAATATTCTGTGGAAATTGCAAATGTAATTAATTTTTGATGTTCAGTTTGAGGAACCCTTTTTTCAGACAAAAATATGTAATACTTTATTGCTCCACAAAGTAATTATTATTCTGGAATGCAACTAGAGATGTTAAAGGGTAGTTAAAAGATGGCCATAAACAGAAAGCATAAATACTCTTTTGGGCTGCTTAACAAACCATCAGTTAATGACCCTAATTTTAAAGTAGCCAAGTTAATGCTTCCTATGACTCACATAACACATTTTTATATTTGCAAATTAGAGTGGAAGAAGTCAGGAAAATAGACAATTACTAATGACCTTCCAATAAAATCAAAGGTATTATTGAGAAAAATATAACAAATAATGGTACTTGCCCTGATTGCTAGAGACCACAGAAAGATCCTCAGGCCAGGTACAGGTCCTGCTGTAGTACCTAATAATTCTTATATATACATATGATATAGCAAACTGCAAGTTCAGACAACACCAAACGTTGAGTACAAGAAAAAGGGAGACATGGCAATGATTTTGTCCTTTGCTTCAGATATACCTTGTAACTAATGTCAAAAAAGGTTCCATTTAAAATTTCAAAACTCTGAATATGAAACAAGAGTTAAGTCAGCAGAAAGTAGAAATTTGGAATACGTTGCCTAAAGTTAGAGCTGTTGTATTTTACCCATTTTCATGTGTTTGCTCAGCCTCACAGTTCGAATGTTTTAGTAAGTGCCTAGGGTACAGCACAGTTTGCCAAAAACACAAAACATTCTATATGTAGGGCAATACTTTATAAATGTCAGGTTTGATCAGATTTGGGCTGTATAGTTTCATTCTTTTTGCATTTGATGTTCTGACTGCCTAAACTGTTAGCATGGTCCATCAACAGCATCCATTTTGATTTCATCACTGTTTTAATCAAAGAATTGATGTAGAAGAAATAAACTGATGTTTAGTTCCACCTACAGTACACTAATAAAATAAAGTAGTTAGCATAATGAATAAAAGTTAAACAGCTTGCATCAGCATTGTTGACAGCAAGATGTAAATTATTCATTGAACAGGCACTGTTTCTGTCATTCAATAAATCTGCCAGTTGTAAAACTCACCATAACATTCTGAGAAGGTAGACCTCTCTGCATGGTCTGAAAAGTTGAGCCAAAGGACACATTATGTGCATCAGTCAATGGGCTGGAAGGAGTCTTGGGAAAACATCTTGGCTGACAAGACCCTTAATATAGAAAACTGGGTTACATGATATAAAATGGATGTCTTTCACACTGAACAGCAGAATATGAAAGTAAGATGTTGATTACCTATAGGTCAAAAACTGAGCTCGTCAGTACTGAAATTAACTTAGCAATGCTTCAGAAATCACTCCTATGCAACTAAATGTCTTTATAACTAAAACATTCCTCTCAACCCCTTAGCCAAGAAATCTGGACAAAGCCTGACAATGGGGGGAACAATGGATCAAAACAGGGACACATTTTAAGTACTGCTCTTATAAACTTAGAAAGTTGCTAGAATAACAGGATTTGCATTAGCATGCATTTTCTGAAGGATATGAAGTCTGAAACTCAAATGCATGTCATTATTTAGGGGCTTTAAAAAACACAATTTTTAAGAGGGACAGACGATGCAAAAATCTGGTTCTGCGAAATTCTGCTGAAAGGTATGAGCTAAAATAATGCATGTCAAGTCACACAACATAGAGCTTTCAGCAGGGAAAGGCTGCCTGCACTTTTTACAGTTAACAGCTCACATACTTTGGCAGTTAACACCAGATACATCGAACTATCCATCTGTATTAACATTTCATAAACAAAAGTGGTGCTTGATATAAATTAGACTTTTTTCTCCTCTTACCTCCCTGCAGGTGACGATCAGATGCCACCAACTCCTCTCCTCATTCAACACATCTGGTGGACCTACCTTAACATCCCCAAGGGCTAGCCTGAGGCATGTCCAGGGCTGGGAAGCAGACTCGGGACATTAGTTCAGTATCATACTGCTGCTTATGAGAGCACCCTAACTTAGGAGTGCATCCTAACTTAGAAGTACACCCTCCCTAACTTCCCAGAGCCCTATAGAAGCCTTGTGAGCTCGGCTGCATTTTCAAAAACAATAACACTTCCTCACATGGAACCAGCCAGGCTCTTAATGCTGCTACTGCAGTCAGCCTAAGCTGCCTCATTCCTCCTGGAATGGGTGAACTAGCAAAAGCAACTCACAGCCATCCTCTCCCTGTCCAGTCCATCCAGTAACCATGTTGCTAGTTAAACACTGGTCAACTAGAACACATTAAGGGCTTTATGTCACTGTACCAGAGGACCAAGTCAATATAAAACAGACTTAAATAGATCTTCTGGAGCTTTTAAAAGTGTATCAGCGATATTAGTGTATTACCAACATAAAACATTTTGATGAACTTGATGAAATTTAAATACAGCACATCAGAATACAACATAGAAAAGATATACTTAATAATTAGGTGTGTATGGGGCTTTATTATCCTGCACTCCCACAGCCGCACTAAATAACTATACCTATTCCATGGTTACACTATCTTGAAATAAAGTGCTAGTGATACAACCGTTAGCACACTTGCCTTTGCTGCTGGAAGACCAGAATGCTCTGGGTTCTATTCCCACTCCAGGTGATTGGATTAATGACCCTGCAGTGCGGCATTAAGGTGGTACTGCGCTCCTGTTTCACCCTCTGGAAGAGACATTAAACAGAGGTTCCATTTGCATGAGTTGCAGCTAGCGTAGGTGGATGTAAAAGATCCAGTGGTACCTACTGAAAAGAGTAGGGGACTTTTATTATGACATCAAGCAAGACCATCATATAACATAATCAACAAAGGTACACTATATACACACACACAAGAAAAGTACTACAGTAAAAAACAGGTCCAGAAATCCAACAATATCATTTTGAGCACATAGACATTTTATTTATTTAACATTTGTTTACCAGGAAAATCTGACTAGGACAAAGCCCATTTTTAGCAGACGCCCAGGAAGAAATACTCCAGATGTATGCCTTTAGAATGGGGGAGGAAACCAGAGCACCCAGAGGAAATCCACGCAAACACAGGAAGGACATAATAGACTCTGCTCAGAAGACACCCCAGCTGAGAATTGAACCATAGAACCTCTTCCTGTGAGTTAACATCGCTAACTGCTGCACCACTGTACAGCCATATATTCACCTACCCTTTCTTCCACAACCATTTCCTTATTTTTCCCACATATCTAAACAGAATTGCCTATTAACAATGATTCTATACATCTTGCTAACCAAATATGCCACAGTACCCGTATGTGTCGGACATCGTACTTCAACATGCAAGGACCTATAGCAATATCTATACAGAATCAGATTTAATGTGGTAGGAAAAAGAAGATCAACATTATAAGAATGCAAAAGCATTTGCCAAAATAACTGAATTTTGAAACAGTGTAAAAAACATGAGAAAGGGTTTCTTCAAGATTACAAATATGACACAAGCATTTATCTTTAGCCCTAGAACCTATGTTTGCTGTTGTTAATACTTTGTAAAATACGAGGAGAAAGATTTTCTAACAGTCTATGGAAAAAATAAGTATTCATGTCACACACACACACACGCGCACACACACACACACACACACACACACACACACACACACACACACACACACACACACACACACACACACACACACACACACACACACACACATGCTTACACACACACACACGCACACACACACACACGCACACACACAGAAATACACACACGCACACACACACACACACACACACACACACACACACACACACACACACACACACACACACAATGTATTTCTTTAAGATGTAATGGCATTGCCTCCTATGTCATAAACACAGTCTCCCAAGTATCAATGTATTTTTTTCTATAACAATTTTCTGTGCAAATCCACTCTGTCATGTTGCATCATAATAATTACCTGGTATAAATACATAAGAGGCTAAATAGGCAGTAGGATTTATGAGACCTACTTTATCATCTATTTTTTTCACTAGATAGGGTTTGACCTCCCCCTCCAAAAAAAGATGAAAAAAAAACATCTCTTTTTTTAAAGAAAAATGTGTCCAGTATAACCTTATTTCATAGCATAATAGTGTTCAAAACATACACTTTATTGAAAAAGGCAACTTTGAAACACTACCAGGTATCCAAAATCTTTTGTATATCAACAATAATGCAATCACACTGAGTCAGAAGCACCTGCTCCCCATCTAAAATTATCCCTAAAATAGTAATTTTATCATGCATAATTTGGATTTTATGTAAAGATGATTTAAAACCATAACCAACAAACGTTTGATATTAATGGACAATACCATCTTATACTGTGGTGGTGGTGCTGCGGCAGCATTGTCGCCTCACAGTAAGACATTGTCCCTGTTCAATTCTCAGCTAGAGCGTCTTCTGTGTGGAGACATGCGTGAATGGGCGTACCTTCGTTGAAGGTTGTGCGTCAGGGCCAGCAACTCAGCATGTAAAAATCTACTGCCAATCATTAGCGGACCGGAGTTCCGCTGTGACAACCCCTAACCGGAAAAAGCCGAAAGACAACCACCATTTTCTGTAATATCGTTTTAACTTCAAGAAGGATAATATCAATATAATATTCTCAGTTCAGCATAAATGGAAGTATGAACCAAAAATGTATTCCCCAGAATAGAAAGCCACGATCCACATTGTAAAAACACTGGTTTATTGTAGTAAAATACAAAAACTGTTGAGCGCTTTCATCTAACAATTATAGATTTCATCAGAACAATTAACAGCTCAATGGCCAAACTTTAAATAGTTAAAAAAACGCCATAATTATTAGAAGACAAGATTATTCTGGAGAATAGCCAAAAAAGTACCATAATTTTGAGAAGAGGAAATTGTCAGTCTCAGCATGTGGTATACCTAGGGAAGTGTACCTCTTGTCCCAGTTTTTATGTTGGAAAAACGGACAGAAGGCTCCGAAATAGGATTTATGACCACTTATATTGTATTAAGAAAAAAGACAAAAATAATGCACTGTCTAGGCACATAGAAGACAGCCCTGGCTGTGAAACATTTAAATTTGCAATATTGGAAGTGGTCAACAGTAACCCTAGGGGAGGCAACATTAAAGCAATACTGGGGGAAAGAGAGATTAGGTGGCAAATTAGGCTCAATGCAGCCAGCCACCCAGGTATTAATGAGCACATCCCCACTAAACCTCTATTAATGGTATAATATTGTTATCTGGGAAAGTGCTTATAAATATCAATGTAAGTTATGTATGTATTTGTTGCAAACATTGTACATTTGAAACATCTATACACTAGGACACTTGGTATTACAACATGTATTAGTAGGTATATCAATTTAACTTTTATGTATAATTAATATGTAAAAAGGACTATAGGTCGTTATATTAATTTTAAATTTACATAAATTCATGTATGCAAATGTATATATTCATTAGTCAAACAAGTTATAAGGTGTATTTTTTATATTTATAATGTTATTATATATGAGTATCATTCATTTATTTTCATTTATTGTTTTCACTTAGGAATAAGATAGTGTATGAGCATATACATTTTTAAATTTTAATTGAACACTAATTGATCAGGTGGTAACATTATGGCGGTTTTTTAACTATTTAAAGTTTGGCCATTGAGCTGTTAATTGTTCTGATGAAATCTATAATTGTTAGATGAAAGCGCTCAACAGTTTTTGTATTTTACTACAATAAACCAGTGTTTTTACAACGTGGATCGTGGCTTTCTATTCTGGGGAATACATTTTTGGTTCGTGCACATTTCCTGAGTTGGTTTTCCCTGGAAGCTTTTCGTTGGCATAAATGGAAGTAATCAGCATAAGAACAAACTAGAGGCAGAGTAAGACATGGTAGTATTTCCCATAATGCACCTGCATCTTTACATGACCTAGAGCATTCCTCTAAAACAGCATTTATAGCTAAGCTAAATAACATTCCACTCATTGGGCAGCTTACCAAGGTAACCACTTATTAAAGGCCTAACATAGGAATTTTGATAAATATTGCATAGTACATGCAAACATTTAGTACTGATATCATAACATTTCAATATGTCCCACAAACGTTTATGTGAAATTGTATCAAAGTCTTTCTGGATATCATATGAAATAAGGAAGCTTACGTAACACTCCTACTCAGTCTTCCCTTCACTCCAAAAGGATCTATTAGAAATTTATTCAAGCAAACATGATTAATCCGAGGTGCCAGAAGCTGTTGAAGACTGGGGGTGGGGGGGGGGGGTGCAATTTTTAAAACTATTTACTACCACAACATAGGTTCACTTGGAGGACATTTTAAGCTTAGCCAGTTTCCATTTTGGTGCTTGAATTAACATTTCCTGATTGGTCTTACCTATTCCATGGTTGATAATTGTATATTAGCCCTAGTGGGAATAAATGTGATTACACTATAGATAATTTGAGGGGACCCATGTAAGGGATGCAGCATTTAGGAACTGTCTCTATCCTTTAGTGGCACGAGGGGCAATCACAGAGTACATTTTCTATTACCCATCCTTAGATCCGAGTTGCATTTGAATATGGACAGGGATGAGCTTTGCTTTACTTGAATGGATAATCTGTTCTGGCTAGACATCTCCAGCAGCTGGAGAGACCACAGAGGTACCTAACCAAGAGGATTACTGGCCTCAAACAGTTGCCCTGTGCAGCACGATTGAAAAAGCTAAGACTGTTCTCTGTTGCATACCGCTTTCTCAGAGGCGATCTCTGTCTAACGTACAGAGCCATGTCCAAACCAGAATTGTTGAACATGCTCCATCTTAGCAAAACCAAATCTACTCGAGCTACACAGTCTAGGGATATAAACCTCAACACAACAATGAATAGAACATGCTGGAGGGATAGATTCCCTACGCAGAGACTTCCCTTACTATGGAACAGGGTCCCAATCTACATAAGACAGAGCCCCTCACTATCACTCTTCAAGAGGAACCTTGCTGAGTGGATGGGTAACAGAAAGTTCAAACTGGGGATCACACCAACAGCACTACTAGATAGGGGACAAGGGTACTAGTTGCTAGTGCAAGGGTCTAGGGAACTACTAAAGGGGCGGTGAATACCACACAACGTGGCTGGGTTAATATATGCCTTCGGGCAGGTAGCCCAGTACCAACCTATGAACATATGAACCTATATATATCCATCTCTCTACAATATTCAGATTAGATACGTGGACTGAGTATTTCTGATGCCATTTGACTTGCTGATGTTTAGTAGGTCCATCTGTATTGGGTCGGAGGATACCTTGTATGCCAGACATGTCACCTGTAAGCACTCTGTAGGATACTGAGTATAGTGATAAATCTTTGAGGTGGTCCATGCAAGACCTATTGTTTATGACTTGTATTATTTTAGTAAGGTATCTCTGTGGGTATTCCAATTGTTGCATGGGTCTGGACAGATACATGCCAAAGTGGGCATTATACAAAATGATTGAACTAATGAGGGCTTTGTAAAGGGGACAATATCAATTTGTTTATAAGCTGTGCAATATAGAAAGACTTTCTTATGACTCTGGGCACATGTTGGTCAAAAGTTAGGTCACTGTACACACAAGTTCACAAATGCCAAACAAATGCCAAACACCGGATGGTGTCCCCGGCTGTGTGCTTCATGAACTCAACGAGGAATTAAACCCACAATTAGGACAGCTGTTTAATCTTAGCCTCACCTCAGGATACATACCCAAGGAGTGGCGCACCGCGACCGTGGTCCCACTTCATAAAGGCGGTGCCTCCACCGACCCTGGAAATTACCGCCCCATTAGCTTGACAAGCCTTATCTGCAAAGTCATGGAGAGGATCATAATGGAACTCATAAATAAAGACATAGGGAACTTGCAGACTTTGGCTCCAACCCAGTTTGGCTTTGTCAAAGGCAGATCCTGCCTCTTAAACTTGGTTGACTTTTTCGAGACAGTCACCAAGGCCATTGATGAGGGAAAGGCAGTCCATACAGCCTACCTCGACCTGGCAAAGGCCTTTGACACAATACCCCACTCAGGTATCATCGAAAAACTCATCAGCTTAAATGTAAACCCATACATCACAAGATGGGTTGCAAACTGGATAAGTGACAGAACCCACAGGGTCAGAGTTGCTGGAGCCATGTCAGACTCAAAGCCTGTCACTAGTGGTGTCCCACAGGGCTCAGTCCTGGGTCCACTCTTGTTCAGCATCTACTTTTCCGAAGTACAAGCAAACACAGGAGGGTTATGGCTGACAAAGTTTGCAGATGACTGCAAACTGGGCACCATAGTCGAAAACACATCTGACACAGATATCCTTCAGAAGGGCCTCACAGAAACGGATAACTGGTGCCAGAGCCATGGCCTAAAGTTAAACGCCAAGAAATGCATAGTCATACCTTTCGGGAAAAACAAGGTTACCCCTAGCTACCATATAGGTGGCAATCCACTGAGCACAGAAGAAGTCATCAGGGATCTGGGGACCCAGTTTGACAGTAGCCTTTCGTTTGACACTCATGTTGCTAAAGTAGTTAGGAAAACCTTCTATATTGCCCACCTGATCATGAAGGGGTTCACATCTAGATCAAGGGAGGTCATTGTCCCCCTGTACTCATCACTCATTAGACCTATGATTGAGTACAATGCCCCGTTCAGAATGTATCTGACCCGACACCTGCCGCAGCTTGAAAGGCCCCAAAAGTTCCTCACCAAAAGGATAAAGGGTCTCAAAAATATGTCTTATGCTGCCAGACTGAAAGAACTCCAGCTCTACTCAGTCTCATACCGCTTGCTCAGAGGTGACCTGTGCCTGACATATAAGGCCATGTCAAACCCAGATTTGATGAATATGCTTCACCTCAAAAAATCTAGATCCCTCAGAACCACAAGGGCGGGAGACTTAAACCTCGACACGGTTATAAATAGAATGTGCTGGAGGGACAGATTCATCACCAAGAGACTCCCTATGCTGTGGAACAAAATCCCGGTACATGTGAGGCAGAGCACCTCGATGGCCTTGTTCAAGAGGAATCTTGACCAATGGATGGGAGATCGCAGAGATACTCCAGGGATTACTTCAGTGTCACTGCTTGACAGAGGCACAGCAAAATAATTGGCATAGTTTTTATCCAAACTAAAGGGGTGGCGAAAGCCACATAACTATGGGCTAGGCTTATAAATGCCCTTGGGCAGATAGCCTAGTATGAACCTATGAACTTATGAACCTATGAACTGGGTCAGTTCTCATGGGCCATTGTCAATTTGGCAGTTCCCTGGAGTAGATGACTTCCCAAAGGATACGATAATGCATTTCTTGGAGTTTAGTTTCAATTCATGATTCTGGCACCAGTTATTGTTTGGGACAAACCTTCCTGCATGATGGTTAAGTCATTTTGGGATTCAATAATTGCTCCTAGCTTGCAGTCATCTCAAATGTAGTCGGCCAAAGCCCTTTGGTATTTCCTTTTACTTTTGAGATGTATATGCCAAACAGAAAAAGTCCCAGCACTGAACCCTGGGGGACACCACTGGTGACTGGTTTCTTCCCCTATTTTGATCTTCTGCATCCTGTGAGCAAGCATACATGTATATTGAAGTTTCAGTACTTCGAATACCATATGGTCGACACCATATGATCGAAGTACTAAAACTTCGAAAATGTAATAAAATGTAATAAAAAAAAAACAAAAGTAACTGATATGAGTCTTCATACTAACATGGATTTGCACGCAGAAGTTAAACTATCTGTTCTTGTTCTCTTATTGCTCTGTGTTACATAAGTTATTGCTGCCGCCATGTTACAGGAGTTATGCTGCCACTGCCATGTGTTACAGCAGTTATGCTGTCACTGCCATGTGTTACAGGAGTTATTGCTGCCGCTATGTGTTACATGAGTTATGCTACCACTGCCATGTGTTACAGGAGTTATGCTGCCACTGCCATGTGTTACAGCAGTTATGCTGCCACTGCCATGTGTTATAGGAGTTATGCTGTCACTGCCATGTGTTACAGGAGTTGTGCTGCCACTGCCATGTGTTATATAAGTTATTGCTGCCGCCATGTTACAGGAGTTATGCTGCCACTGCCATGTGTTACAGCAGTTATGCTGCCACTGCCATGTGTTATAGGAGTTATGCTGCCACTGCCATGTGTTACAGGAGTTATGCTGCCACTGCCATGTGTTACACGAGTTGTGCTGCCACTGCCATGTGTTATATAAGTTATTGCTGCCGCCATGTTACAGGAGTTATGCTGGCACTGCCATATGTTACAGGTGTTATGCTGCCACTGCCATGTGTTACAGGAATTATGCTGCCACTGCCATGTTACAGGAGTTATGCTGCCACTGCCATGTGTTACAGGAGTTATGCTGCCACTGCCATGTGTTACAGGAGTTATTGCTGCCGCTATGTGTTACATGAGTTATGCTACCACTGCCATGTGTTACAGGAGTTATGCTGCCACTGCCATGTGTTACAGCAGTTATGCTGCCACTGCCATTTGTTATAGGAGTTATGCTGTCACTGCCATGTGTTACAGGAGTTGTGCTGCCACTGCCATGTGTTATATAAGTTATTGCTGCCGCCATGTTACAGGAGTTATGCTGCCACTGCCATGTGTTACAGCAGTTATGCTGCCACTGCCATGTGTTATAGGAGTTATGCTGTCACTGCCATGTGTTACAGGAGTTATGCTGCCACTGCCATGTGTTACACGAGTTGTGCTGCCACTGCCATGTGTTATATAAGTTATTGCTGCCGCCATGTTACAGGAGTTATGCTGCCACTGCCATGTGTTACAGGAGTTATGCTGCCACTGCCATGTGTTACACGAGTTGTGCTGCCACTGCCATGTGTTATATAAGTTATTGCTGCCACCATGTTACAGGAGTTATGCTGGCACTGCCATATGTTACAGGTGTTATGCTGCCACTGCCATGTGTTACAGGAATTATGCTGCCACTGCCATGTTACAGGAGTTGTGCTGCCACTGCCATGTGTTACAGGAGTTGTGCTGCCACTGCCATGTGTTACAGGAGTTATGCTACCACTGCCATGTGTTACAGGAGTTATGCTGCTGCTGTTCTGTTGGTGCTGCCAGAGCCAGAAGCCAGCCGGTAAGGAGAGATTTGTTCTTTTATTTGCAGGAGTTATGCTGCTCCTACGCGCGTGTGTATTTGTGTGTGTGTGTGTGTGTGTGTGTGTGTGTGTGTGTCTGTGTGTGTGTGTGTGTGTGTGTGTAAAATGCCCCAGTTAGGTATACTGGGTTCCTATTGCAAGACTGAAGACGCATTCTTTCAAATGTGTCTTGGTTGAACTTAAAAGACTGAAAAGGCAAAATATTGAAGTGGCTTTTAAGCGAATTCTTTCCCTGGGAAAGAATTTGCTTGGCTGCTTCATTACTTTGCCATTTCCGGTACTGTAGTGCGATCTTGGAGCTGGCATATTTAAGTAGGGGGGGTGTGGGGTGGCTGAAGCCTCCCCACTTAATGTAATGTTTAAAGTGTTTTCTTTTTTTTTTTTTTTTGGAACAGCTCAGTTTCTGATTCTTACTGGGGCATTCTCTTTCTCTGAGAATATTACTAGAAGGTGCCAGTGTTTTCAGAGGGAGAACACTGAGGATTCTCAGTCCTCAGAAAATACTATGAGTTGTTACTGAAGGACTTTCCAAAACTTCCCCATACCTCCTCTTCTGTCTGCTTTAGAGGATGTGTGTGTGTGTTACTGCCTGCAATTTTCTTGATAGTCAGCCAACTTCCCCTACAAAGCAAGATGGGAAGTATAAAGTTCCTCAGTATTTTATTTTATATACTATTCCCAAACTTGACCCAGCAGCTATAGCTTTAGTTGATCCCACTTCTGCTAACCACTTAGTTAATTCCAGTCTTACTCTCTGATAAGGATGAGAAAAATATTCATAGGTATGGGAAAAATGTGTACTTCTGCAACTTTGATTTACAGAATTTTGAATGGTCTGGCTCATATGTTTAAGTTTGTCCTGAGAAATTGTGAAAGGTATGATGAATGTTTATCTACAATTCCTTTTTGTGAGGAAAAATCTTCTTTAAATTAACTTAGTTTCTTCTGCTACACAAGTCACTACTCAGTTTTTACAGTGTATGTAAGCCTCTGTTACTACTTCTTACAGGCCTATGGCAATTGGTCCTGGTTTGAGGAAGTTTGATGGCTACATTCTCAGGATCTCCCAGGTGATGTTAAAAATTAGATTTTAAATTTATCCTTGTGATAAAGATTTAGCGTCTGTTCCCCTCTGTTGCAAAGGTGAACAAAATGTGTGATAAAGGAGGCAAGCTGATCCTGAAACCACCCCAAATCAAGGACAGTCTGACAAGTCTGAATAACTGTTCAAGGGATCTTGTAGCCCCCCTCCAAACCATGCCCTTTTTTCTTCCATCTTTTCTCTTTTGCAACAGATTTCTTCAGACAAATGAAAATCATGCAAGGTTACAGATGGTAGTGGGAGGAAATTCCTTCTTTCCAGGGGGGTCATTTCTCATCTTCCAGATCAGACTCTTTTGTTTCCACCAGTTTTTAATCACATGCTGGGGAAGTGTTTTTATTCAAGTATGTTCCTAGTGCCAAAGAAAGAAAATGCTTGGAGACCATTTCTGGATCTTTCTTTCTTAAACCTGTTTATGATAGTGCCCACATTCTAAATGATATCACTTCACAACCTATTACTTTTTCTTCCTCTCTCAAGTTTCCTGGCAACACTAGACAAAAGATGCATATTATCATATCCCGATTCATCCATACTTCAGATTTTCATAAGGTTTTGCGAGCCTGGATCACAGTATCAGTTCTCTGCCTTATTGGTTAAACTTCCAACTGCACCAAGAGTGTTCACAAACTGTTTTGCTCCAGTTGTAGCTTAGTGCAGGCTAAAGGGTATTCACATTTTTCTGTATTTAGGTGACGCTTATTTTTGCAGTCTTTTTCAGGGTCAGGAATCTCTCTCTCTCTCACTCTCTTGGATGAAAGATCTCTTGTACAAGCTGGGATTCCAAGAGAACATTCATAAGTCTTTCTTGACTCCTTCACACAGGATTGTGTTTATTTATATTTATTTACTGACATTTGATTACAGGAAAAATCTGACTAGGTAGGAGCCCATTCTCAGCACAGGCCCTGGAAGAAAAGCTCCAAAGTATTACAAAACATTTTAAGAACAACAGTAATTTTACAATATTTAATAATAATACAAAAATAACTACAGTTTAAATAATTATACCAAATTAGACATAACATGACAACACTGGTTAAGAATAGATGCAAGTTCTATGACAATGGTTTAATATTTAGAGACATTTTGGTCAGTTTATATAGAAATTAAAGGCAAATTAGTATAATACAAACAGGAACTGCAACATAATGTGAGAGAAATCTAGACTTATGGTATATTTAGAGAGAGAGAGAGAGCACAAGGGGAGAGAAAGTGATAGAAGTAAGGAAGTGAGTGATAAAAGGAGAGTAAGGAGGTGTAAGGTATGAACAAGTAGCTGTTCAGATTTAGGGATATAATTTATCCTGGTGTTGAGAAAGAACAGAGCCAGCTTTTGGCTAGTAAGACTTTCAGAATGGTTTTGAAGGATAGGAGGAAGGGTATTGACCTGATGGCTACAGATAACGACCTCCAGGCCTTAGCAACATCGTACAAGTACAGGCAATCCCCAGCAGGTTTGATATATTCTTTATGTTTAAATATTAGAAGTGAATATTTCTTATGTTCTTCATATGGTCATTGTGACAGGCTATGCCTCCTGGGTTTATAATTCTTTACAATGTGTTCAACAGCGCATGTTTAATAGTGCGGTATTGTTGAGATATTACAGGTATCCATTTGTCTGCCCTAGTGATTTTTTGAATGGGCAGGTTTCCATAATAATCTGGGCTGTAGGAAAGGAGTGCCTTTTTCACTTCAGCTAAACAAATACCTCTATATGGTATATTGCATTGATGTTTTGGGCTTGAATACATATATGTATAATTGAAAACTATTTTGATGTTCTGCATACTGCCAAGTAATATGTTTTTCTTTTAATATCATAACTGTCTTTGATGTGCTTTGACATTTATTGCCATTCATAAATATATGTTGGGCAGTGGGGAAAATGTTGGAGACTGTTATTACATATTTTTTATTTTATGTTTTGACATATGTTGCTGGGAAGTGGAATGATATTTGGACTCATTGGGTCCCTTGTTAGGATATCAATTACCTTGGTCTCTAATTAAACTAAGGACTATCTCTGTATTCTAACATATTTACCAAAGGGATTGTTATTGTCTTTAAACAGTGAACTATAATGGAAGGAGGGTGACCCTCCACGACCCTGGTTGTGATAAATAGTCCCGTTTATGCACAGTTTTTTGGTATTTACTGATTTGGAGACACTTATTATCATTGTATTCAGTGGTAGACAATGGTCTCCAAATAGATTGGTTCACATACTGTCCAAATTATTTTTGGGCTCATATTACCATCACTTTTTTGGTATTCCATTCTTGGTCTCTCCCGTGTGCTACATAGGGTTAGTTGAAATTTTTAATGCATCTCTTATCCCTATTGAACTTTCATGTTTTATTAGTGATAACTAATATATATATAACAGGCTGGTCATATATAACAGGCTGCTTATCAGATAGCCTCAGTGATCACTCCCCAACATTCCTACTCAAAAAATACCTGTACCAAGCTAAACCTGTCATCTATCGTCAAATACGTAAAAAAATAAACTTTAACCCACTCACATTCATCTCATCCCTCAAAGAATGTAACTGGCATGCTCTAAAGTACCTCAGTCTAGATGATGCAGTTGAATTTTTTAATACTACCTTCCTGAACATCCTTAATTACCATGCCCCCAAAAGATTTTCCAGAACCAAAGCACAACCCTCCCCATGGCTACAGAAAACCGCTAAGTCAGAAATGAAAAACAGGGATAAAGCCTGGGAGCACTGGCGCAAAACCAAAACCCCCAGCTAGACAGAAATTCCTAGAACTACGCAACAGAGTCAAAAAGCTAATAAAACGGGACAAATTCCAATACTACCAGTCTGCCCTAGACTCCTCACAACACAGCCCCAAACAATTCTGGTCCTCCATAAACTCCATCCTCCACCCAGGTAAAGTCAGTACCCCTCCTCCTAACATCCCTCACTCCTCAGAAAATATTGCTACCTCATTCAACACACACTTCACCCAAACCATACTATCACTAGCTAAACAACACACCCCCCCCTCCAACCCACACCTTCAACTAGTAATCTCCCCACTGCCTTCTCTTTTCTCCTGTACCTACCTCCAACATAAAAAACTCCTAACTAAACTTAAACCCACCAAATTAGCAGCAGACAACCTCCCAAGTGAATACCTACAAATCGCAGCTGATGCTCTGGCCTACCCAGTATCCATCTTGATTAACCGATCTCTGTCAGAAAGTTACGTTCCCACATTGTGGAAAGTCTCACATATAATTCCCTTCACAAAGGCGGACCCTCTGCAGAACTAATCAATTACCGCCCCATAGCTATTCTCTCTCCACTCTCCAAAATACTAGAGATGCATACACTCTCAGGTCTCACACTACCTCCTTACTAACAACCTCCTTTCCAGTACTCAGCATGGTTTCCGACCAAACCATAGCACCACCACTGCCTTACTCTCCTTTACTAACACTATCCTTCAGCATAAAAACAATGGCTATCTCTCCTCTGCTACTTTCCTAGACCTATCTAAAGCATTTGACATGGTCCCACACAAACAACTTATCTCTGTCCTCAATAACCTATCCTTCTCACAATCAGTCACCAACTGGTTTCAGAGTTACCTGTCTGACCGCCAACAATCCGTTGTATGGCAGAATGACATATCTCCCCAACTACCTGTCTCCATAGGGGTTCCCCAAGGATCCATCCTTGGACCCCTACTTTTCTCTGTTTACACCAATAATCTAGCCTCTGCCACCAAACATGGCACACTCATCCAATACGCAGATGACTCAACCATCATCTGCTCAGCCCAGTCCCTACCGAAACTGCAAAAAGTCACACAGGAAGCCTTTTCCTCTGTTGAAACATGGTTATCCGATGCCCAATTAATACTCAACCCAAACAAAACTAAATTACTCATCTTCCAACCCACTAAACATACTCAAAACAACTCTCACTTTAACATCACAGCAAAAGACAACACCACTATATACCCAACTGAACACACCAAATTGCTAGGAGTGGAAATAGACAATAAACTAAAATTTGACATTCACATATCCATGACCATAAAAAAGTCCACAAAAAACTAGGAGCATTATATAGAAATAAACAATTTCTCACCAAAGCAGCAAAGATTTCAATAGCAAATTCCCACCTTATCTCCACCCTACTTTATGCCTCTCCAGTATATACCAACCTAAGGCAATGTGATCTTAACAAGCTAGAGACCTGCTACAACAAAATGCCAAATGCCACAGGGGCATCGTACCGTAGTCACCACTGTCTCTCACTTGCTGAACTGGGCTGGCTTGAACTCCCTCACCTCCTTCAGTGGGATCAACTCTCACTCGCCCACAAACTAGTAAACCATCCACTAAATGTCCCATCCCTCCAGAATCTACTCCAACCCTATCGCACCACCAGACCACTAAGATCCAGCAACAAAATCACTTGCAGATCACTAAAGCCAATAACTCTGCTGGTGAAGCACTATTTTCTTGCGCCATAGCCAAATTATGGAACTCACTCCCACCCACAATTACCTCTGTACCATCATGCACCAACTTCAAAACTTTATTAAAAGCACACCTAAAACATGCTGGCTATGCACTTGCAACTCCACTCTAATATCATCCACCCCATCCAACTACTACCTTTCTTTCACCTCCACTAACTACCTTGATGATATAGCTCAGATGCTCATAAGTCTAGTACTTATTATACAGCAGGAACTTCTCATTGTTACATTTGTTAATGCCTGTTATGTACTTCACAGATAAAGATTCTAGTTGTCTACTGATGTACTATGTTCTTCATCTGTAAATATGTTGTAAGTAATTTCTATGTTAAATTGTTAATCGCTATGTAATCCAATGTAACTACTGTCTGTTTATTTTACTGTGGAGCTTTTCTCCCTGAAAATGGACCCATGTCCAGTTGGACACTCCCGGTCAACAAATTTAAATAAATAAATAAATAAATAAATAATAAATAAATAAAAACTATATGGTGAGGGAGATTTCCTTCATTTGTTGTATGTCATTTATTTATTAGTAGAATAGCTCCCTTTAGGCTTACTTTGGAACAGATGGCTAGCTTCTGGTAGAATACTGGCATATAGGGACTATATATTTTTGTAACATTTTGGCTTTTGGGTTGAAAAAACAACAGATTGTGAGCTTATGGTCATGGATCTTGAAGCAATTTTGAAGGGGCTCGGTGCCGACAAGAATGATATACGTGTTTCTGGCATTACTAATGAAAATGACAATAATGCAGATGAACAGAATATGGATCCAGTTGACGACTGCAATCTGGCCTTTAACAAATTAGGAAAGAGTAGGAAAACACTACGAACAAATATCTGGCATATTAAGCTTTTTAAAGCTTACCAAAGCAAAGATATCACACCAAGAGGGCTTAGGGTGAAAATACAGCCCCTGCTGGGTAAGATGGATGATCTGTTGTTGCAGGAGTGGAGTCTTGCTCAACAAAATGTGTCCATGTCATTTGTTCACATTTTAAGTTCCTATTATGAACGTATGATAGATGTGAATATCGAGGAAGTGAAAAAAAATGTGTGAGGAATTAAAAACATATGAGGGCAAACCTCAATATTCTACTTCCCTTAATAAGCTCACAAGGGAGCTTTTTGCTTTTGAGAAACAAATCAAGGATAAGAAAATATGAAAGTTCAACAGGGATTTCACTAATTATCGAAGGGACAAACCCTTTGACACTCAAAAAATTGTCAGGTTTTCTGACACCAATAGGCCCATGAGGGGAGGGGGGGGGGTGGCAACAGAAAAAGACCAAGGTCTATCCTTAGAAAAATGGGTAGTACATACAGCAGTACTTCTGCTGATGAATCCTCAGCAACGTATACAGAGTGTGTGAGTGCACGGGACTCACCTGACCCAAAAAAACAGCAGAGCTCAGACCACCCTTTAGACATGGCAGGAGGAGGGGTGGGAGAAAACATAAAAATAGACACAGTGGAGGGTTTGCTGCAAACACTAATGTCCCGGTAGGTGAAGCTGACTGCAACATTCTTAATATTTCTAATGTGGAAATTACCGCTGAGCAGAAACAACTACTTAATAAAGGTTTAAACTATGTTGGTAACTTTTTTGTTGATGAAACTAGTTTTGTCACTGATGTACATGACTTTTGTTGTAAACTGAATTTAAGATTGTATTTTGGATCCAGGGATGCCTCTCAAAGATCGACTGATTTCAAATTTTTGAAGTCGGATTATATGCCTCCTATGAATAAGCACGTATCTATATTCCAACAGGTTGTGCTCAAAGATTTATATTTTGCATTGGGTCAGTATGCTCCACTCGGTCATAACCTTACTGTTGGGGAACGACAAGTCTTACAGGAACTGAAGGACAATAAAAACATTGTTATATTACAGGCTGATAAGGGAGGGGCGGTAGTCATTATGTATATGGATTATTATCCGGAGGAGGGAAATGGACAGTTGTCCAACTCTCATCATTATACGTGTATGCCCATTGTTCTGACACCTAATTTCAAAAGGAAAATTGATTCCTTCTTAAACAAGGCTGTCGATAAAGGTATTATATCGGAATCTGTGAAATTACACTTAACGGTCTCAGATCCACAAAAACAAATACTATACCTTTTACCCAAATTACACAAATCAGTGACTAGACCTACAGGTAGACCCATAGTTTCTGGAAGGGGTTCATTGACCGAGCCCTTGTCTGTATTTTTGACCCAATATCTGAAACCTTTGCTTAGTTTGATTTGTGCCAGAATACAGGATACGACACAATTTCTTAAGATAGTATCAGATGCCCAATTAGAACCAGATTGGCTTCTATGTACCCTTGATGTTAAGGCTTTATATACTAACATTCCCCATTGGGCAAGTCTCCAGACCTTAAATTTCTGGTTAAACCGAGCCAACCTGTATCCAGCAGGGTTTAACACCCTATTAATATGCATGGCAGAGCACGTTCTCAGCAAAAATGTGTTTTACTTTCAAGGGGAATGTTTTTGGCAGACTCAAGGTACTGCAATCGGTGCATCTTTTGTACCCATTTATGCTGACCTGTTCATGGCATTTCTTGAGGAATAGCTGATATATGACCCCACGCATAATATTTATATCAATGAACTGGATATTTGGAGGAGATACTTGGATGATTGCTGGTTGATGTGGCGAGCTGACAAAGAATATCTATTGGAATTCATTGAATATTTGAATGATGACAAATGGGGAATAGAATTTGCACTAAGTTCAGATTACCATCAAATTAATTTTCTGGATGTTGCAGTTACCAGAAATCCTGATAACACATTAAGAACTCAGGTGTATTGCAAGTATCCCCAGTACAATAACCTGCTCTTTGCCACCAGCATGCACCTAAGTCACACCATTCATAATATCCTCAAGTCCCAGTTCTTATGTATAAAAATAATCTGTTCCACAATACAGGACTATATTACATCACAGCAGGATCTTATTAACAGATTCAGAGTCAGGGGTTATAAATAACAGGACATCATAGTTGCCAGTGATTGGGCCTCAGCCTTGGACAGGATGCAATTATTAGAATATATAAAGACCAAACACAGAGGAGGGAATCTGATACTATCATATTTGTTACCATCTATGGTTGTAATATCAATCTGATTTGGAAGGTAATTTCCAAAGATTGGAATATACTTTTGGCAAATGAGGAGTTACATCATGTTCTTGGTCCCAATTGTCAGTTTTCCTATAGGAAGGGTAAAACATTGGGATCACATTTTTCTCATTTTAAACGTACCAGTACAGGGTGTGCGGTACACCATCTGATCACTTTTACTGGGGACAGATTGTTGGGCACCTTTCCCTGTGGTCATTGTTCATGCTCATACACATTCAAGTCCAAAGAATTTACTAGCAAAAATACCACTCAGCTTTAAAATACCAGATTTTTTGGTAATTGTGGAATGGATTGGGTTATATACCTAGCAACATGCACCTGTTTAGCCTTCTATGTAGGGCAGACATCACGTTCCTTGCGTCTCCGTATGTCTGAACATAGGAGTGATATACTCAATACTAGGTTGACCAATGCACTATATAGACATTGTATGGTTCACAGTACTGCCCAGTTCTACTTTATTATTATAGACAGGATCCTTGGCAAAAGAAGCAATAAACAGGGCTGGCACTCTAGTTTAAATAAAAAGGAGAAATATTGGATTAAAAAATTGGGGGGGGGGTCTCTTTTCACCGGGGCTAAATGATCACCTATAAAATTTATGAATTGTGATTTATAATACATATAATGGTGATATTCTTCTGTTCAATTTTCAGGAATATTAATCAATGTTATAGGAAATGACTTAACATGTGAAGTTGACTTCTTATTGCAGGGATGTACTATTTAATAGGTTATGAATGCATGGAATTATTTGTTACATATCCCATTTGTTATAAATAATTGCGGTGGATTTTTAGGTATGGTTTTATACAGTAATGAAACAACTTGGTGGCTTGTTGCAACCACGCACTAGTATAAGAGGCGTGGTGAACAAGAAAGGAAATTACTTCACCATGGTAACAAATCCATCAATAAGGTGAAGGACCAGCCCACTAATTGTCTCATTTAAGTATTTATTGGTTGAATTTCTGTTGTTTATTGTTTTAGCTTCTGAGGAAGTCGAGGACATATACCCGACGAAAAGTGTATTGTTATTAATCGCACTTAAAGTTAATAAATTTCTGGCTTTACTTGTGAAAAAGGCAACCTGTTCCTGGTTTTATTTATTGGTTGTTTTACGTTGACATTTCTTGGTTTGTTGCTTTGTGGAGTATGGAACCAGGTAGCCCTCATTCGCAAAGTAGTGACTCGCAGGAGAATGGAAGTAATTTAACAGCTCTTATCGAGCTCCTCACACAGAAGGTCGACCGCTTATCCCAGCAGGTCGAGACGGTTACTGGCACCCAACAGAGAACGCAGAATGAAGGGAGCCGAGTGACAGGAAGAACAACAGCGGACACACGAGGGCTGAACAGCTGCAACAAAAACACGTTAACAGGATGTATAGTTCGCAACAGTGAAGGCGAGAATACTAGCGCTGAGGGTAATGGACTGAGTCGAGCAACAGTTTCTAGCGTTGAATTTAACAATACAACGGGACTTTCAGGAACCAGATGTCAGGGGGTAAATGGGCTTACCTCAACGGTACCCTCCTTGGACGTTTGGGTACATAGAAAGTTTTCGTTTGGCGAAACAGCATCCAACGGTAACTCAACCAGCACAAGTGAGGTAAGCCCTGACCTTTTAACGAGACTGAACGTTTTCGATGATAAATTGCTTAAAGTCAGAAAGTCGCAACTAGAAGTTGCATACTTTCGGGAATGTATCAGACTCAAGATAGTGCCTAAAGGCTTAAGGCACTGGCAGTACCCGGCAGGTTTAGTGGAGGGGTCCAACTTCCACACTGCGCTTATTGAGCTTTTCGATAGGCATGGACTGGAGTTGATGGGGCTACTGTGCGATCAATACCAGATATTTATTAATAATTTACTAGGTGAAATTGATGAGTTGGACAGTACAATCAAGAATGACATTGACTACCAGAGGTACAAGTTTGAATATGAGAGGTGTTTCATCAGTATTGATGAACACCTATCAAAGCTCAATTTCACTAAAAAGAAAAAAATGACTAGGGACGTTAAGGACTATACAAACGGAACAGCTTATCCTAAACCAGTGAAGTATTTAAACCCTACTTTAGTTGCACAAGGAGATGTTACTGTGAATCAAACAACTGACCAATGCACTACTAATGATGGGGGTGAACTTGAGGATGATATAGGATACCATGGGCCTTCTAACAGCACTGATGTTAGAAGAAGTGAGAGGTTGGCTAATCAAGATGAAAGACTTAATGGCAACAATGACATTAGGGGAACAAGAGGTGTGGCCAACAAGCGAGTATCCCAGGCACAAAATTTTCAACTGGGAGCCTCCAATCAGCGGCCACCGAACAAGAGGAAAGGAGCCAGGAGGAAGAGGTGGTGAACCAAGGGGAACAACTTGAGCAGCACCACAATAATAATTTTGACTGTAAAGTTTTATTTAACAAAAGTGGTGATTTTAAGGTGTTTAATTACACTGATTATAACATCAGTATTGATACCATTGAGTTACTCTCTAAGGGTAACACCTTTGTCCCTTCCTCCCATTTTGACCTGGCGCATACCTTGGTTGATCTTAAGTTATTCACTAGAAAACTGAATTTGTCATTGTTGCTGGGGAATGATTTAAGTCAGAGATCTGAGTTGTATGTGTCTAGTGTTTTTAATCCCCCATTACACCCTGCACTGTTACTTTTTGAAAAAATAACAGAAATGGATTTGAGGAATTTAAAAAAAACAAACGACTAGGAACAAGCGAGGGGGCCACAACATCTCTAAGAACGAAAGGGAAGACTTTTCATTTCTTAGGAAAGCTCCCGTGCGCCTAATGAAACCAGACAAAGGAGGGGGTATTACCATAATGACTAATGAAGATTACACCACCCGGATGAACCTCATTTTAAGTAGTGAAACTTATGTTAAGGTGACCGGTAATCAAATGTATGGAGCTCACCAAAGGGTTAAAGCCTTTTTTGAGGAACTGTATGTGGAATGTAGAATTGACAGGGAAACCTACATATACATGCAACAACAAACACCCAGAACCCCAGTGTTATTTGGAATCCCTAAAATCCACAAAGATATTAACAACCCTCCGATGAGGCCACTAGTGGATGGGAGAAAAAGCATTACTTACACTTGTAGTAAGGTTTTGGATAAAATCTTACAGAAATATGTAAAAAGGGAGAGCCAAATAACTAAGGATTCATGGTCCTTTTTAGAGGCGATCAATAAAGTTGAATTTTACCCTGAGGCGCTACTGGTTACAATAGATGTGAAAGAGTTATACTCGTCAATTCCCCATAACATAGCGATAGAATGGATTGGGGCCATGTTGAAAACCTTGGAGGCGCCTGTTGTGGAAATTCAACTGGTGGGTGAGTTGATAGACACAGTCCTCTCCTATAACTACTTGATGTTCAATAACAAATTATTCCATCAAAAAATTGGGGTTGCCATGGGTTCCCCAAGTGGTGGAAGTATTGCAAATCTAGTCATGGCGTACTGGGAGAGGAACAACATCTTAGGAGTAGAAGTTATTAGATCGAATCTAATCCTATACACCAGGTTTCTTGACGACATTTTTATGATATATCAAGGAACGGAATTAGAATTTAAAGGCTTGATGCTTGCTCTCAATGCGTTTACTAGTTTCCTTTCATTTACTTATAAATATAACAAGGACAGAATAGACTACCTTGACATCGACTTGAGGAAAGACTATGACAATAAGAAATGGTTATCCAAAATACATCGTAAGGAAACCTATTCCAACTCCATGCTGCACTATTCAAGTTGCCATCCTATACACGAAAAGAAATCGGTGGTGAAGGGGCAACTTGTTAGAGCAGCACGGATGACCAGTGACGATGAGGACGTCTTGGAAGAATGTCTTACTTTGACTCAATTCTTCCTCAAGCGGGGGTACCCCCCCAAGTTTTTGTTTGAAATTATTGAAGAGGTTAAGCGCAAAAAAAGTTCAAAGGAGTATGTTCCTTTGTTGAATAACGATAGGGCAAATAGAGGTGGAGCTATTACACAAAGACCTAGTGGAATGGTAAACCCAGACTTCCTTTGTGGATTCAGTTGTACATTCAACTTGGATTCGCATAGGATCAAAAACATTATTTTGAAGAACTGGGAGTTCTTAATAAATGACACTGAATTTCAGTCCATCTTGCCAGATAGGCCTAGAATAATTTACAAATGTGGCAGTAACCTTAAGGAACTACTGGAAGGTACCAGGCAACCATATACAACTAAACTAGGAATGTTTAAGTGTCAGATGTGCAAGTATTGTAAGTACATTGATGAAGGACTGAATTTTGTAATAGGGGACCAAAAATTTCGATCTAATTCTAAGTTCAATTGTAACAGCAAATTAGTGGTCTACCTGGCTAAGTGTTCCCAATGTCCGGCATTCTATATCGGGAAGACCGATAGGAAGCTAAAAGAAAGGATATACGAACACTTGTATAGCATCAGGAACAACAAGATGACTAACGCTTTAGCCAGGCACCACTACGACAATATTGGCCACGAGTTTAAATTCTGGGTCATTGACCAGCAAGTGAGGGACATAAGAGAAGGATACGACTCGCTTAAACTAGAGAGAAAAGAACTTCTCTGGCAGTTACGGACCAATGCAAATCAGAAACCAGGCATCAATGAAATGACCTCGATTACATGCATTTTGAAGTTAAAAAACTTGGAGAGGTGAACTTTAATGTCAGGTGCAAGGGTTTGAGCCATGACATTTAGAAGACAACTATGTTACACGTAACAGAGTAGGAGCATTGATCATGTTTAGTTTGAACCACTACACAAGGGGGTGGAAGTATACTTATAAGACATAATTGGGATATAACCTTTACTGTTTTGTTATTACTTCCGTCTTTTACTCCGTTCTGCATTTTTAAATACTGGCCATTAGGATAATATGGAGTCGGTATTTTGATAGGAATTTCAATAGAGACATACTAATTTTTGAGGGGTTTAATCTAACTAAAATAGTTGGTGCGGGGTACTTTTATTGAAAACCACCGATTGTGTTATATTTTTTATGCCCACTGTTTAAGGGCAGTCTTGGAGGCACTGGGTAGCGCTACTACTTGCGTGCTATTAAAGTATTGGAAACGACTGGCAGGGAAAACCTGAATCCACGATTGTCCATGCCCATGATTTTCAAAGGGGCTTTTACATCCCTTATTAAGTAGAATGTTTTAATTTTACTTCCAGGGCTATGTTGCATTCCAGCCTACTTAAAATCAAATAAGTAGGTTTGGAATATTTGGCTCGTCATACAGTAGAATTGGCGAGGGAGGTTGGCACATTTAAATTTGTACCACATCCTGTATTTTTGTATTTTTTATTTTACATTTTACATAGTAGTTTTAATTATTTGTTATAAATAATTGCGGTGGATTTTTAGGTATGGTAATGAAACAACTTGGTGGCTTGTTGCAACCATGCACTAGTATAAGAGGCGTGGTGAACAAGAAAGGAAATTACTTCACCATGGTAACAAATCCATCAATAAGGTGAAGGACCAGCCCACTAATTGTCTCATTTAAGTATTTATTGTTTGAATTCCTGTTGTTTATTGTTTTAGCTTCTGAGGAAGTCGAGGACATATACTCGACGAAAAGTGTATTGTTATTAATCACACTTAAAGTTAATAAATTACTGGCTTTTCTTGTGAAGAAGGCAACCTGTTCCTGGTTTTATTTATTGGTTGTTTTACATTGACATTTCTTGGTTCAATGCACTATATAGACATTGCATGGTTCACAGTACTGCCCAGTTCTACTTTATGATTATAGACAGGATCCTTGGCAATAGAAACAATAAACAGGGCTGGCACTTTAGTTTAAATAAAAAGGAGAAATATTGGATTAAAACATTGGGGGGGGGGGTCTCTTTTCACCGGGGCTAAATGATCACCTATAAAATTTATGAATTGTGATTTATAATACATATAATGGTGATATTCATCTGTTCAATTTTCAGGAATATTAATCAATGTTATATCAAATGACTTAACATGTGAAGTTGACTTCCTATTGCAGGGATGTACTATTTAATAGGTTATGAATGCATGGAATTATTTGTTACATATCCCATTGAGGAAGGCAGGTTTGCCGAAACTGGTCTGGGACTTATTTCTTTAATAAAGTATTCTAACTACTTTGTTATACTGTGTTGATTACTGTGTTGGTGTTGGCCACTTGTGGACTGAATTGGTTTGGTTTGGCCCTGCACAAGCCGTAAATGCAGAACTCTTTACTGCTAGGTTTGTGAACAGACAAGAGCTTTTGCTCATTGGATCATAACGATCAACTAGGAACATAGTTGTGTAGAATTTTATTTAGTTCTTGACAAGCAGATGAATGCTGAATAATTTTATGGGTGGTAAGAAACCGTGTATGTCAGTTGATGGCTAGTTCTAACCGATTTAGTCTTTTTTGTGCTATATAATCATAAGTTCTGAAATAGGTATTTGCTGAAAAGTTAGTAACTTTGTTATATCATTATTTAAGTTTTGATTTTTGTAATGCCTAAAGGTTAGTAAGGATAGGACCATTATAAAAAAGTGTGGGGAGGAGATAAGTAGTGACAAGTGTAGTTTAAATTGCATTGGTAAGAATGAGAATGTTTTTGCCTCTATAAAGCATCCCTAGTTTTTGTTGAGTTTTTCTTGCTCAATTTTGTATATGCAGATCAAATTTAAGATTATCATCCACTATCACCCCTAATAATTTGTTATGAGAAGTGACTTCAGTGGTTGTATTATCGAGACAGGACGCTGTTTAGTCGAACATCATTACCCGAAATGGCAAAATACTGAAAGCATGGAAGAGCGATTTTTTTTCCTAGGGAAAAAAATCGCTGGGCCGTTTTCGGGACTTTCCCATTTCCTCCACTGTGGTGCAATCTCAGAGTTGATATATTTAAGTAGGGGTGTGTGTGGGTCGAAGCCCCCCACTTTATTTTGCATTTTGATTTTTTTTTAATGAATCAGCGATTTTTTTTCCAGTACGTGTGTTCGACATTTTGGGTTTTTGGGGATTATTGGTTGATTATATAGCGTTCGCAATTCAGTGCATTCGCTTATATAATACAGAGCCGTTTCTTTCATGGATGAGTATGAGCTGTGAGTAACAAAGTCATATCAAAGCTTCCTGAGTAATCTTTTGGAGGTGTGCCATATTGTCAAATGTGCAAATGAGTGTGGAATCATGCATACTGTATTATGCAGGCCAGTTGTATGGATGGTGTTGCTAAGAATGTTAAAGGGGAAGGGACCAAGGATAGAGCCTTGTGGCCCACCGTTAGTGACTGTGAGACATGGAAATAGGGTGGAGTGCCATTTTACTGACTGATACTTATTTGATAGGTAGCTTTTGAGCCATAGTTGGGTGAGCTTTGAGAGACCTAATGAGGACATCTGAAGTTGACATTTACTATGACAAACTGTGTTGAAGGCTTTAAACAAGTCTAGAAATAAGGAGGAGACTCATTTAACATCATCTCTAGCTTTATTGGCAGTATCTACATAGGTTAGAAGTGCAGTGTTAATATTATGGGAAGGACAGAGTCCAAGTTGTGAGGGGGTTAGGAGTTCATTTTGCAGGAGCTAGTTTAGAAATTGTATTCTTGGGATGTCAACTAGAAACAACAGTTCAAAGGACTTTTCTTACACAGGAAAAAATAGTTCTTTATCTAGATCTATTTCTAAGGTTTTCCTCTCGGACTTCAGTCACTGTAAGGGAATACCTCAGGATTTTGGGTCTAATGGCATCTATTATTCTCATGGTATCCCTGTCAAGACTCCACACGAGAAAGATACAGCTGTATCTGAAATCTCTTTGGTCCCAGCATCAACACCCTTTATCTTTTCAAATCCCATTTCTGGGGTATGTTAGAAAAGAAATAATTTGGTGGAGACAACAGACATCCTTAAATTCAGGACTCCTCTTCTCTCCCTGTCTCTCTGCCCCAAGGTAGTCACCTCAGACACTTCAGAAATTGCTTGGGAGCAGTTTCCAAAGTGCAGGGGGCATGAGATACCACGGAAAGGTACAGGCACTAAGTAATAAAAACATGCCTGTCCTGATAAAACACTCAACTCTCTGAACTATGTTTGGTCCTGGGACCTCTTCAAGTGATTACAGACAATACCACAGTTATGTGGTCATCAACAAGCAAGGGGGAACCAGGTTGTACCCCTTTGCAGACTAGCTACATTATCATGATATATAGCTTCACCCTCCCAAAATCTCTTTCTACCAGCATCATACATTCTGTCAGAGCAAAACTGGGTGGCAGACAAGCTGAGTAGGACCAGGTCAGACCCTCTTGAATGGAAAGCAGATCAGGGGGGTCTCAAAGATTTGATCCAAATGAAGACCAGGTCAGACCCTCTTGAATGGAAAGCAGATCGGGGGGGGGTCTCGAAGATTTGATCCAAATGAGGACCAGGTCAGACCCTCTTGAATGGAAAGCAGATCGGGGGGTTCTAGAAGATTTGATCCAAATGAGGACCAGGTCAGACCATCTTGAATGGAAAGCAGATCGGGGTGGTCTCAAAGATTTGATCCAAATGAGGACCAGGTCAGACCCTCTTGAATGGAAAGCAGATCGGAGGGGTCTCGAAGATTTGATCCAAATGAAGACCAGGTCAGACCCTCTTGAATGGAAAGCAGATCGGGGGGGGGGTCTCAAAGATTTGATCCAAATGAGGACCAGGTCAGATCCTCTTGAATGGAAAGCAGATCGGGGGGGGGGTCTCAATGATTTGATCCACATGTATGGAATTCTTCTAATAGACCTCTTTGCCTACTCTCTGAACAACCAGCTGGCAAGATCATGTTCCAAGACTCCATGCAAGAAGGTCTGGAAGATGGATGCCTTTTTTTTTTGACTGGACAGTTATGTTCCTGTATGCTTTTTCACCCTTTCCACTAATATCCTGGCTACGTCTGAAAATTTAGAAGGAATTCCTAAAGATCACTGTGGTGACTGTTATCTGTCCCAGGCAACCATGGTTCTGTCTTCTTTTGGAACTGGCCATGGGCAGTTACCACAGCTTCCTTACAGGCTGGATCTGCCCACGCAAGAGGTCATGGGCAGTTACCACAGCTTTTTACAGACTGTATCTGCCACACACGAATAGTAGTGTTTGATATACTCTGACATGAATCAGCTTCAACTGACTGCTTGGAAGATAGGACCATAATTCCTTATAGGTACATTTTTACTGAGGGCATGCAGTAGTTATTAATGGAGGCAAGAAAGCTTGCTACTGAAAAATTGTATATTAGCAAATATAAAAGGTTTTCTAGTTGGTGCCAAACATAACCAGCACCCATTCGGGGCTAGTTGTTCTCTGTTGCTACAATATTTGAGTGAGTCACTATCCTATGGACATTGTCAAAAAACAGATTCGGGCGAAACACAGCTCATGAAGAATATAAAAGTCAAGTAGCATATATCCAGCGTGTCAAACGTCAGTAACCAAGGAGCATCCAAATAATAAACGTCCAAGTAAAAGATCAATATTTTATTACATATAGGTACCAGAGTTAGCGCTTTCACCTTTCGGTTTCATCAGACTCAATATAGGGTACAGAATTAGTGAGTCTTAAATACCAGCAAAGGCGGGAAAAAACAGATAATAAAGCTCATTAACAAACAAGCCCTACCATTAAAGAGATACATCCAAATAAAAACTTCCAAGATAACATCTGATAACATCTCATAAATACATAAACAATGAACACTTAAAATCAACATATATATAGATACATGCTCATAAAATGCATTTTATAAAATACTAAACTACTAAAATAATTAAAATAATGCTAAACATGAATTATTTAACTCTAAGTCTCCTCATCCTCAAGAAAGGTTTTAGAGAGAGCTTAGCATTAAGGCCAGGAGTCATATCTGACCTGAGCTTCAAAATCCAAATATTCTCTCTATTCTCAGTAGATGCCCAGATGTCTCCTCCTCTACTCGTAACATTAATAGTCTCAACAATCCTGAAACTAAATGTGTGTGTAACATCTGTGTCCATCACATGTTTAGCCAATGCATTAGTACCATTCTTGATCCTGATGTTATACAGATGCTCACGCATCCGATCCCTTAAACATCTGTTCGTCTTACCAATATAAAATGACGAACAGATGTTGCATGTGGCTAAATAAACAAGATCTCTGGACATACAATCGCCTCTGGCCTTGAATAAATAGCGGGTCATAGTAGTGGGATGCACGAAGACTTGATCACCACAGATAAAGTCACAAAAATTACATTTACCACATTTCATAGTCCCATATGGAGACTCCATGTTATCTTTGTTACTAGCATTCCTATCACATAAAAGCCTCTTAATATTTTTCTTGTTCTTATATCTAAAACGTGGACACTCACCAACAATGCTTTTAATATGTGGATCTACCATCAGGATATCCCAATGTTTCCTCACTACATCCTTTACTTCACCAACATCTTTGGTATAAAACAGCGAAAACGCTGTAGAATCAAAGGATGTGGGAGGGATGGTATGCATAACAGATGGTCCAACATCCAAATGCATGTCTGAAAAATATGGAGCAGCTGCTCCAGACCTTAATTCAAGAATGTCTTCACGACCTATCATAATATCATTAATCTTGTACCCCCGCTTAACCAACCTTTCATCTAAATCAGACAAATCCTGATAGAAACCTAGGTCTGTGGGATTATATCTTGAAGTCCTCATACTCTGTCCCCTAACAATATTATTAAAGATAAACCCGGGGTGCATGCTATGTCGATGTAGGATGGAATTCTTATGACAGGGCTTTCTATAAACTCCAGTATTTATAGACCCATCAGATAAGTGCTCAACAAAAATGTCTAGAAAAGGTAACCTAGTATCAGAAGTCTCATAACTAAACTTAAGATAATCAGTACAAGCATTTAAATCTACAACAAAAGTTTCTAATTGTTCTACTGAC
>NC_056726.1:1567501143-1567606143 GCF_019279795.1 Protopterus annectens
TCTGTGGTGATCAAGTCTTCGTGCATCCCACTACTATGACCCGCTATTTATTCAAGGCCAGAGGTGATTGTATGTCCAGAGATCTTGTTTATTTAGCCACATGCAACATTTGTTCGTCATTTTATATTGGTAAGACGAACAGATGTTTAAGGGATCGGATGCGTGAGCATCTGTATAACATCAGGATCAAGAATGGTACTAATGCATTGGCTAAACATGTGATGGACACAGATGTTACACACACATTTAGTTTCAGGATTGTTGAGACTATTAATGTTACGAGTAGAGGAGGAGACATCTGGGCATCTACTGAGAATAGAGAGAATATTTGGATTTTGAAGCTCAGGTCAGATATGACTCCTGGCCTTAATGCTAAGCTTTCTCTAAAACCTTTCTTGAGGATGAGGAGACTTAGAGTTAAATAATTCATGTTTAGCATTATTTTAATTATTTTAGTAGTTTAGTATTTTATAAAATGCATTTTATGAGCATGTATCTATATATATGTTGATTTTAAGTGTTCATTGTTTATGTATTTATGAGATGTTATCAGATGTTATCTTGGAAGTTTTTATTTGGATGTATCTCTTTAATGGTAGGGCTTGTTTGTTAATGAGCTTTATTATTTGTTTTTTCCCGCCTTTGCTGGTATTTAAGACTCACTAATTCTGTACCTTATATTGAGTCTGATGAAACCGAAAGGTGAAAGCGCTAACTCTGGTACCTATATGCAATAAAATATTGATTTTTTACTTGGACGTTTACTATTTGGATGCTCTTTGGTTACTGACGTTTGACACGCTGGATAGATGCCACTTGACTTTTATATTCTTTATGAGCTGTGTTTCGCCCGAATCTGTTTTTTGACATTTATACTTATTGCTGCTGTTTGGTTTGGGCGTTTACCCTGTTCCGTATCTTTTTACACTGATCCTATGGACATTCTTATTCCTCTATCAAGGTTCATTTATCAGCCATTTCAGCATGTTCTCCCATGGATCCCTCCTCTTTTAATGCAATTTCATGTCAAAATGTTCTTGAAAGGGGTTTTGTGTAACAGGTCTCCAAGAAAACCAGTAGCACCTCCTTGGGATCTTAAATTTGTGTTAGAGAAAGTAACACTTTCTCCATTTGAACCAAGTAATTCAGCTGACTTTAGGTTTTTAAGTGGAAAAAAGTTTTACTGATTGCTCTGACCTCTGCAAGAAGGGCTTGGCTTCATCTATGGCTTTTTGGAAAAAGCTGGATTCTAGAAGTGTTCTAGAAGCTGCTACTTGGTCCAATACAATACTTTTACAAACAGCATAAGCTTGTTTCCTTCTCTAGGCCAAGATCAAGCTTTGCTAGAACTATTTTCCTGGGGTTCCTGGACTGTTCTCCTTCCACCTCCCAAACGGAGTTAGCTATGGTAATCTACCCACATAGCTGAGGGTACTGCAGCAGTGATCATTTGAACATTTGCTGTTATGATCAGTTTAACTTACAGAGGTGTACTTTTTTTTTCTCCAAAATCTCTTTATTTCAATTTTCTTTTTTCAAATAATAACAACAAAACGGTAACTCAAAAACACAAATAAACAACACAAATACCTATCTAAAGAAAACAGACAACAATCTCGTTCTGAGGAAATTATACATATACACATATACACATATATATATATATATATATATATATATATATATATATATATATATATATATACAATATATACACAAGAAGCCACTACACCGTCAAGTAAAGTATGAGAATTCTTATGTTCATTTGGTCTCATAAGGGATAGTTAGAATGGGGATAGTCTATATATATAAAGTAAAAATAGAAATGTAACCATTTATTTGTATGTTTAGGGAAAATAGTTACACATTTACTAAGAAAAGGGAGAAGATGCAAGAAAACTGGTTATACTACATTCATTTCTTATTTAAAGGTTAGCTTTTCATGGCAATTTGTAGGCAAATTTTATTTGTCAAGAATTATATCTAGCAAGTATCCCCAATATTTTTGATAATAGCATTTGTTTTTTGTTTTTGAATAAAATAATTTGTGAGATGAGATATATTTGATAGCAAGATTGCTAAAATTTTCCCATGTAATTGGTGACATGACATTCCAATTCTTTGTAATAAAGAATTTAATAAGGGCACACATCGTAATAAAAACATGTTTTAATATTTTTGGGAGTTGATTGATATTAATGGACAATATAGCTGTCTCCCAAGTAAGGGTTGATTTTTCTTATCCCATCTTCTCTAATCTTACTCTCAAGGAACACCATAAGTTGTGTATCTTAGTACAGTTCCACATGACATGTAAAATATCAGCTGTTTGATCCGGACAATGGGGACATATAGGCGAAACGTTAGGATTGAATTTATTTAATTTAGATAAGGTATAATATAGATTGTTATTTACCATAATTTGTGTATATAACAGCTTCTTGAAAGGAATACATTTGATTGTATTTTCAATGGCTAGTTTCTTATTTTCTTCAGTCAGTGATTGATTTTTCGTTTGTCAATAGTTTGAAAATAATAAAGAATTCTGATGTTTTGCACTCATTACAATTTTATAAGTTAACCGAAGGATATAGAAGGGTGGAGTGAACCACTTCTCCTGACACAAAGACAGAGAAAAATAAAGTCTGATGAAGCCTGAATAGGTGAAAGCACTAACTCTTTCATAATAAATCGTTCAACTATTTTGGAGAGTTTGGATACTGTTTCATTACGAGCTGAACAACTTGTGACATTTACTAAAGGATTATTTGTTCTCCGCCTGCTTTGTTCCGCTTCTCCGACCTTGCTGTTTACCCTTTACAATTTTATAAGTCTTAGAAATTGTTCTCCCTTTAATCGCAAGATTTTCAAGTATTAATTTAACTAAATCTATGTTCTGTAAGTCAGTGTGTATTTGTGAGAATTTAGCATTTATAAGATGATGAAGCTGGTTAAGGATAATACCATATTTCATAGGAAGTTTGAGTTCAAGTCTCATTTGCCTCGTGTTAGAGTCTTTCCATTGGTATATATCCCATATTGTGTAGTGTTTTATCAGGGGGTAGTTTGTTAGATTTACTGGTTTATTATTTATTAGTAAATTAGGCATTAAAAAGTACACTTCGTTACACAGAAGTGTACTTTTTAATGAGAAGTTGTTTTTGTACAGAACAAAATACAGTTTTATATTTTGCTTTATAAAATAGTCCACCATTATGACTAGTTTTCAGTAACTTCAGTTAAAGTGAATACTTGTTCTCTTAACATATGCAACATATCTTTCCATTCTATTGTTTTTCTACCCATGCATTTAACTTTTTAATATGTTTACCAACTATTAAACTACACACATTGTTAACAAGCTCAAAAACCAAAGTCATATGATAAGTTATATTTACATGAATAAGAAAAAATATGTATACAAAAAAATAATCAATCTCAGTGGATAATCCAAGTTGGCCCTATGCAAGGTCTTAAACAAGATTGTTAAAGTCCAGTATCTCATGCATTAACTTTACATCTGCACTTTGTCATCTCTCACATTGCAGTTCCAATCATCTATAACAATAATGGGACAATTAACACTTAAAAATGTTGCAATAATGTAAATACATTTTCCCTAGATATTTTACCAGTAACAGCATAATCAACAATGAATCTAAAATGCCCACCCAGGAATGCATATCATACATAAGGATTCATCCTGGAATAGCAATTAATACATATAACAAAGATCTATACCAGAGCATATATCTCTTCCAATGCTCCAAACAACATTTATGCTCCCAAACAACCTCAGTCTGTTTTTTTTTTTTTGAAAACCAGTAAGTAATCTTGTGTCAAGTAAACAGATATTATCAGCTTCTACTTGTATACAAAAATGTAACATCTGCAATCTGTGACATTCATCGATCAAGCTATTCACATTAGAATTGCTGATAACAAGACTATTCTTTTCCGTTCTTAACAAAGTGCTTATTAGCCCCTTTGTCTCAGATTCCTTGTATGTACCCTGTTACCAAAAGTGGTCCTATTTTTATACATTTCATCATCACTGACTTCCCCCTCCTTTCCCTCTCTTCCTGTATGGACTCTGTTATTATTTTTAAATATGTTCAGAATCACTGTCTGCCACCTCTTCTATATCTAATACTTGAAACTTATTAGACGTGGTAAGAGGAACATTTTATTGCACAGACTTGATATATAGTCCTATAACCTTTTTTGCCAGGAGACTTTTCAGCCCCTGGTATATTTTTTATGTTTAGTAACTTGCAAAAGTTGTTTAGTATTCTCAATATGTTTTGTAAGTAACTCGGGACAGTCAAACCAGAAATGTCCAGCAGCTTTACATTTTCTACAAGAAGGGACACAGGAAGTGGAATGGTCTAGAGTACCACACTGACTTTTCCCTGGTATGATAAGAAAAAATAAAGAAACTAGTGTTAGGCTGCCCTTTGTAGTACTCATACACTCTATTATCATTAACAGAAATGACACTGGCACTATGTCTCACTTTACCAAGCTCTTTAGATAGCAAAACCCACACTTCCCATAACCCATTCCACACTCCCCTATTCTCATAGATGTTCTTATATAAAAAACACATTCACAGTGAAGAGAGAAGTACTGCCTAATCCAAGTGATATTTAATGTCCCCAATTGTAAACAGTAGAATTAGTTTTCTTTTAAAGTTCATATTCAGACCTGAAAAAGTATACTGCTGCTATGGCTAATGCAAACTTTTCAAATCAACCTGCTATAAAAATCAATCTTCAGTATCAACAGTCTCAAAGATCAAATCACAAATGGTATCCTTCTCCACACGTATAAACACATGAATGTCTTTTAACTGTAATTCCCAAAGGAGCAACAGTAAAGTCCCAAACCGAATACCAATCACTAATGTTGTCTTTAGTGGATGAAATATGTACCATGGGGAATGGATCTGATTTTGTAACGGTCCTAACAAGTTCATTCTGTGACCACTTCACAATACTAGCATCTGCAACACAAGAAACATCTGTTTTCGGTGCTTGTGGCACATTATCTGATCCTTGAACAGGAAGAGGAGTAACTTCCTTTTTTTTCTCTGACATTACTTCCTTTACCATAGAAACAATTTTTTCATCATGATTCATTTTATCCATTACTTTACTCCATGAAACCACATTTTTGGATTCTGATTCTTCAACATTGATCATATTTATAAGCAATTTATCTGATAAACCATTAGACCCCACTGTAGTCAATTCTACAGTAGTTACAGGAATAGTAACCAGAGTATCCTCCTCCTGATGCACTGGGCAGCCACCCTCCGCTTCATTGCATCACTTCCTCCTATGACAATAGTGGGGTTGCTTTATTATATAAACACTTTGCCATCTTTTGTTTATTTACACGTTCATTATATTCATACTTTATATAATACTTTATACATCATAATAAAGCTCTTTGCTTGATTATCTTCCTAAATACATATTAAAATCCATTTCATCTACCCCTCCTTTCTATCATAACCATTTCTTTATATTATATATTACCTCTTTATCATCTTTTCTTTTGTTATAGAACAGTTTTTCACATCTTCTTTTCCATAAACAGCAAATAGGAATGAATAAAATTGTATCCCATATTTCACTTTCTTTTTCTCTCCCAACCTTATATTTCCTATACATAACCATATCCATAACAATGTTTTAAATGCTTTCCAGTCATAAACATCTTTGAATATCCAAAAAAATTAATTTGTCTTGCAATCCAAAAAAGGTGTTGTGATGTTTCTTCAGCATTACAGCTACTACACATTATTTATTATATTATTTTAAATTTCATGTTAATTTTCAGTGGCAGTTTGTCCAATAATAAATGCCACAGAAAATCACTTGCTTCAAAAAATGATTCTGATCTTTCCTGCCTTTTCCTTATTGCTTTCTTGCATTAACCCCCCTCATTTTCCCAGGGATCAATATAATAATTCACTTTCATTATTGGCATACGATTGTTTCCTTTCCATTTCTACTTCATATATAAATTTATCATATCTTTATTTTACCTTCATATTCCTTCTCTTCTATTTTTCTTTTCTTAGTCTCATCCATCTACATACCTTTATATTTTTGAAATAAAACAATTCCTAAAATTGTATTTTTTCAAATACTTTTTAAACACGCAAAATAAATTTATTGAAGCTAAGAAAACAGCTTGGTTTATTACATTCACCCCCCCCCTTGTTTTTCACATTATAAACTATCCCTGTTTTAATGGGAATTCAACCTTGTTTCACACAGAACCCAGAAACATACTGGATAATTCAGTTTCCATACAGGATGGAAGCATATGCAAACCACCTAAATATAATAACTTTTCTAAAATATATGTGTTTATCAGATATACCTTTTCTCTTGGGGACAATGGAAATACCTTTCACCATTCTGTCAACTATCGTATATTTTTTTATTGCTTCTCCCGATTCTGTTGCTACTTGTTCCCTTCCAAAATTAACCCCTTGAATATCCATTTCAATTCTGGTAAGATAAACTCCTGCCATTCCTATCATGTTTCCAAAGCCCTTTTTTTTTACTTATTTAACTGTAATCCTACTGTATCTAAAATTTATACTGGTCTGTAAATTACTCTTTCATCCAATGTTTGTTCTTGCCTGCTAAGACCAAATCATCTGCACAGGATAACATTAATGGTAACCTTATTCCTTCCTTAAATTTCATTTCCCATCCTCTAAACTTGCTTATATAAATGCGTTTTTTACCATCATAAACAGTCAAGTGGTCAATGTTCTACCTTGCTAGACCTCTCTTCCCTTTCTTATCTTTTTTTCTAACTGTCCATTCACCATCGCAGACACACACAGACACACAAATTTTCATACATTTTCTTTGCTATACTTACTTTTTTTCCTCCTACTTCATATTCTTTTAAGTCTTCAACATTTTCCCGCTATGAATACTTTCAAATGCCTTAACAACATCAGATACTGTTACGTTTCTTCCCCTTCCCCTTAGATATACACTCAACCACTTCTTTAACCACTGTTAACATTTAATTTACGCTTTTCCTTTTAACCACAAATACTCCTTTATCCAATTCTTCTTTCATGATGTCCATCATTCTTTTCTGAATAAACCGTCATCAATATTTTATAGTCAGTATTTCCCAATATATTTGGTCTCCGGTTCTTTATTTCTTCATGTTCCTTTTTTCTGTATAAATTTTATAGCCTCTATACATGCATTTAATATTCCCAGAACAAAAACATCCTTTTCTCCATCTGACATTTCTTTATAAAAATGATGCCCTAATACATCTAGACCTAGTACGGATTCTTCTTTAGCTTTCTGTATAGCACCCTCTCTTTTTCATCTTCTTTACTTTCCATATACCCTCATCACATTTTTTCTCATATATATTTCTGTACATACCTTTCAACTATATCCATAATTTGCTTATATATATATATATATATATATATATATATATATATATATATATATTTTTTTTTTTTTAATGCCCATTTTCATCCTTCATTACATTAATTTTTCTCTCATTACTTCTCAGTTTCTTACCCAACAATGGGGAAACTTCTTTGTTTCTCCTCTTCAGATAATACTTTTATCTGAGGTTTCTTTTTGGGACAAACTCTTGTCTGGGCTTGTAAAGGCTCAGGGCCATTAGCCTTGTAACCTTCTATAATTCCATGATCCTATAAAGATCATTCTATTTTTTTTTCTTTAATTTATTCACATAATTTCTACTTTTCCCAGCCCCTTTTTCTACTATTCTTCTACATATTTATTTTCTTCCATTGCTCTCTCTGTCTCTAATTTTAAGTATATTTTAAACTTTTCTTTATAAACCATCCACAACTTTGTTAAACTGCCATAAAATTGGCTTCATTGTCATATGAGCTTACCACAGCTGCCTTCTTTCTTAAGACATTCCATTGCTGAAAATTTTCCCGTCACTCTTTTTAACCCTTTTCCATTACATTTTCAATCACTCCTGTTACTGCCTGTACTGCCCCATGATTTGAAAACTTTGCTTCTCTAATTCCATCTTTTATTTCTTTCATGTCATTTCTAAACAACATATAATCAATCTTCATTTTAAGTAACCCCCTCTTATAAGTATATTCTCTACATTTACCCATTCTTAATATTCCTTTGTTTGAAGCCTCTCTCAGCATTTTTACATCTTGTAATATTACCCTTTCACTTTGCTTAAATTGCAATTAACATCTCCCTGCACCATAAAAGCTATATTTACTATCACATAATTGTGAATTACCTCCAACATTTTTTCTGTCAGTTACATTTGTATATGCATACACTGCTACTATTCTAAACACCTTCTGCCCGTTTCTTATGTCTGACACAACCATTATATCTAATGGCGTAATGTCTTTATTTTTAGTAATACTGCAATACCTCAACATATATCAGTCTCTATAGTCCACACCACTTTTCTTTTCCACATCATCTCAAATCCCGCCCTTTTCCTTTTATCTGTACATCATATGTCACTGAAACGAATTACCTCTGCATCTATTTTTTTCATATCTTTCAAACATCATCTCTCTTCTAACATCACCCTTCATGCTTTCCACATTCAGTGATGCTATACTGATATTAACCTTTCCATTTTTTATGATTTGTTTTTCAGTTACTCCTTTTGGCCTCCTTTTTCTTCTTCTCACCCTTCCCCCAATAGAACCTTCTGCCTTGTTTTCTGCCTCAGAGATTATTTCTCCCTCTTCTTCTTCCTCTGTTTCTAATACCCCAAACCCATTTTTCATCTCCATGTGTTTCTTTCGTGGACTTCATCTAGTGTGGCTTTTTCTTTATTTTTATCTTGTACTTTCTCACTCTCATCCCCACCTTTCTTGCCTAAAAACGTGTTCTTTCCCCTCATTTTCCTCAGATTGTCAGTGTTCATTAATTGTAGATAATCAAACCAAAAATTTCCAACAGTTCCTACAATATCGTTTACACTTTTTCTAGAATGCCCAAACTCCCACACACAGCCTATATCTTTTTTTTGTACAATCCTGGTTTAAATGTCATTCATCCACACAGGACAAAAACAAAAAAACAAAAAAAAAATGACATGCTTTTGGCTGCCCCTGTACTTAACAGTCCCTTTTATCATGTAAGGCACATGCTGTAATTTATTTTCTGTCTTTAAAGTTACATAAACTACCCATTTCCCAATCCACAACTTTTTGGCAGTGTCAGTGGCACAATAGGTAGCACATGTGCCTTTGGTGCAGAAGGCTGTAGGCTCTATTCTTCTACCCTCCGGGTAGATCAATAGCTGATACTTTAGTACAGCATAAGTGGGGGGATGCTGCCTCCTGAGTGTGTCATCCTTCGGACGAGATGCTGAGGCTCCATGTGCTTGAGTTAGTGGTAGCTCAGGGGGATGCAAAAGATTGCATGGGACGTATTGGAAACACTAGAGGAAGTTCCCTGATGCCTTGGCCAAAGTTACTCAGTAGTATAAATACCATCTTGGGTCTCCCCTGTAAAGGGGCCACTAGCTTCGTTAAACTAACCTGGTCAACGAAGGATGAATAAATGCAATATCATGCACATCTTGACACAAACTGAATCCTAAGAGCATAACATTGTTGTCTGAAACACAGTACCTGTTTATTTGCTGTTCATACTTTGTTTTTATCCAGACAACACACCTTTTCCTCCAGCTCAGTCTGTCTCCTCTGCACCTCTGCTTCAAAACACTGCTGTCAGTCTCTCTCCCTCTCTCTCTTTCTCTGTTTACTGTTCCCTGTTCTATATTTCTGAAGCTCAGCACAAAGCATTATTTTAAATTTAGTTACTGCACTGGCCAGACATGCCCTCTCTCTATAATTACACCATCATTTACAGCATCCTTCAAACCTTCTGTCATCTTCTCGCTACCAAATATTTTATCCATTACTACAATCCACTGCATGGACTCAGTTTCTTATGGTTCTGCTTCTTCCATCATATTTTGCAAAACAGAGTCATACAGACCTCCTGAAGCCACAATATTCACCCTAAAACATATTTTTTCCTTCTGAATTACAATTTCCTTTTTCTCCTTTCTCAGCTATCTGTATTTACAGCCTCCATCTTAGATTAGGTGATCACTGGTAACATTCCTCTGCTGCCACCCAGTGATCACCTCACAAAGAACAGGAGAAGTTCCCCGACACCCTGGTATAAATACCGCCTCTGGTTTATGTTGAAAAGAAACAATTAGCCTAGTGGGACTAACCAAGTCAGCGAAGGATAAATAACATAAAAATAAAGTGAAAACTTGTTTTTGATGGGAAAGAAGTAATCTTTCTATCTCCAAAGAAGTGCAATCTCAGAACTAGTATATTTACTTATCAGGACTTTGGACTGTGATGACGCAGCCTTGTACATCATGAGGTGCAGGAGGGTGAAGTCCTCCCCACATGTATAAATATGCATTTTTTTTACTTTTTAATTTAGCATTTTGTAGATGTGTTTGCTGATTCTGTGCATAACTGTGTCATTCAGCACATTCAAACTGATGAGTTGTTTGATACTAAACCATTCAAAAATGTTGTTTGATGTTAAACTTCTCAAAAATACTCAATGTGCAACATCTACAAGCACTTAAATCAGCTAAATAACTGGATGATTTAATCAGAAATGCAATTCAATGAGCACTTGTGATTAAACCTTCCATTTATTTAGCTACTTTAATTACTGGCTATGTTGCTAGTCACTAGGCACAAGGGATTTCAGCACTGGTTTATATAACACAAATTATGACAATGAAGTTAGATAGAATCTGTTTTAAGCACAATTGGACAGCTGTTGTTTCCAGCTGTTTTCTAAATAAAGACAAAATGCATATTGGCTGACTATGCCAGCTTGCTTGCAATTTTAAACATTAAGTCACCGCAGGTCCTTTATCTCCCTGAGTCAACCCCTTATATTATGGAAGGCCTTCCCCATCCACAGCAGGACTAAAAAAAATACAGCAAACATTTAATAAGTAGAACTGACTCAAAACCCCTATAGTGCTTTTTTTAGGCAAGGTTCAAATGACAAATTCACCACCCTAACAGGTACAGGCAAGAAGAATCTGGGGGTATTGCTACTTAATGCTAGAAGTCTAAACCTCAAAATGCACTCTCTCGAGGCACTCCTTAAAATGGAGAACATTGACATCTGTGCAGTGACAGAGACCTGGTTCAAGGCTCCAGAGAGTACCCCTGCTTTACCAGGCTATAATTCATACCACACCTTTCGGCCACCTAACCTGGACCGAAACACTAAAAGCGGAGGCATGTCCATATTCATTAAGGATATCCACACCTCCAGGCTAGTTGCTCAGCATAATGCATCCGAGATTATCCAAGTGCAACTAACTCTGGGCAAGACCGCAATTCAAATTGTAGCTTGCTACAGATCCCCCACCATGCCCCAGGATTCCCACTCCTCATTTCTTAATACACTGGAAAATATTAGGGTACAACCTAACACCCTAATAATGGGCGATTTCAACTACCCTACCATTAACTGGGAAAACTACTCATGTACCAACTCTTGTGCTCAACGTTTTCTGGAATTCATAAATTCCAATGCCATGGATCAACTTATCCACACCCCACCAGGGGCAGCAATATCCTAGACCTGGTTATTACCAACATGGGCAACCGGTGCTCCACACCAGAGGTCAATTTCTCGTTGGTCAGATCCGACCATAAGCTAATCACCCTAGACATCCACATCCCTCCCCCACCCCCATTAGGGAAACCGTAGTAAAAAATTTCTCCAAAGCCAACTTCATGCTTCTTAAGACAGAAGTGGCAAACTTCACGACACCCATGCTGACGGACAATAGAGGTATGACTGCTGAATCCTACACAAATGCACTTTATAAGCACTTACATGAGTGCATGGATCGTGCAATCCCTAACAGAACCAAGATGCTATCCTCCAAAAAAAGGAAGCCAATCTGGTGTTTCCCTGCCATAAACAAACTCTACAACAGAAGAAAGAAACTGTTGCAAAAAAGAGTAAAATCCCATGATTGGAGAAACTCCCTGGTCAGCTTCAGTAAGAAGCTGAGATCCCTCATAAAATCCTCCAAAGCTAGTTATGAAAGCAAAATCGCCACTGACTCTAAAGACTACCACAAAGCATTCTATAGCTATGTCAAGAATCTCAGTGGCAACACTCAGATCTGCTCTGAGTTACAGCACAATGGCACTAAATATGCAGAACCAACGGACATTGCCAACATCCTGGCAAAAACTGCAGCTTTACTCCGTTGCATATCGCCTACTCGGAGGCAATCTCTGCCTAACACACAAAGCTATGTCAAACCCAGAGCTTTTAGACATGCTCCACTTAAAGAAATCCCAATCTCTATGAGCTACACGCTCTAGGGACCTAAACCTCATCACCACAATAAACAGAACATGCTGGAGGGATAGATTCCTGTCCCAGAGACTTCCCATACTCTGGAACAAACTACCTGTCTGTATCAAACAAAGTTCCTCATTAGCACTCTTCAAGAAAAATCTTGATGATTGGAAGGGAGATAGGAAATGCACCCCAGGGATCACTTCTGTGGCTCTGCTCGACAGTGGCACAGGAAAATAATTTTCTTGGGTGGCGAAAGCCAGGGTACCTTTGGCTAGGCTTATATAGGCACTAGGGCCAATAGCCTAGTACCTACCTATGAACCTATAAACCTATGAACCAATTAGGAATAAATCTCTATAACATATTAAGGGCACCAAACTGTTGTTTTAATTTCTAGTGTAGGAAAACAGTTTACAGAGGTATGCAAAGTTTGTAGGTTATTGCCAGAAAGTCATAGATTTTGAAAATAATTGACTGAAATACAGTAGATGGGTAATTAAAATATGGCATATCTTCAAATCTATCAGTCTGGAGTGCACACTTAATTCAAACATGCCCACAAGTTACACGACAAAGCCCCTGTCCCCTTTTTTTGATCTTTGTTTTCATCCTAATGGTATGCTATATTCCTGATTTTCGTATGTCCTAACCATTAAAGGGTCACTCTTCTTCAGAATTGGAACTTTCAGTGTCAACCTTGCTGCTAATAATTTTACTTTTGACTCCCCATTAATCTCATAATAATGTATGCTTTTAAAATTAATACTATACTACTTTATTTCAGAAATTGTACTGTACACTCATTATCTACTTAGAAACTATAAGCATAACTTCAACGTTTTTCTGATATTTCTGTAATTTCTAAACAAAAACATTTTTTCTATGTAAAAAAAAAAAATTTTTTTTTCTATGTAAAATTAGTTTTTTTTCTCAATGTAAATTTCATTGTATCTGCCTTGGAGATTTTCTCCCCAGGACTCCATTGAAAATGGGTTCCTTGGCCCAATGGACTATCCTGGTAAAATAACTGCAAATAAATAAATAAATAAATAAAATAGTAGCAGCTGTCACCATCCATCATCCCAAGGTTCTTTGTCACATGATAGTCTAGGTAGGACTGCATAGCTGCAATCATTTATTTTCTTATGCCATCTGGTGTCCAGTGAGCCAATCCTGTACATCTATAGCTTGGAGCTAAAATGTTCATTTCCTATAGAATCTGCATATGACCCAAATTGGTTTGCATTATTAAGTGTTTACGGATTTTTCAGTAAAATTTCTTAGTAAATATTTTTTTCTTAAATCTATCCTTAAAGCAATTGATTTCATTCTTTTTTTTTAATTTCACTTATTGTACAAAAATTACTTTCTTTCTTTTGCAGCAATGCAATGCAAGACGTTCTGGAACTTTATATACAGAACTACATACAGCAGGACCATTCATTCTCTCCACTCCGTGAGGTATGATTTTATTTTACTTTGACAGACATCAAAGTGTACATTTTTGAAGGGCTTGGTATAGAATACAGAACTGGGGATGGAGATGGTTAACTCTTTCACATGAGGAAACTTTTTAGGACTACCTTAACCATTCTCACTGGTGGTGATGTGAGCACCCTCATAACCATAGGGTACACCTTTGCTGTTCTACAGAGGTGTGCATGCACCTATACATGCCCCCCACAAGGCCTGCCACCATCAGCTAAGCCCATACCTCCCATGATGCACGTGTTTCTTCCTGAGTAGTATATTCCCGCCTTACCCCTGGACTAACAAATCCCATAGGACAAGAGCTACCAAGTTATAACTACTCACAAAAATACTAAAGAAATTAATTTTTGCAACTGTTATAATACATTTTGAAATATGACATTCTTTCTGCCAAACAGCATGGCTTTCAGTCAAACAATAGTACTATTATGGGAATGTATATGCTCACTAACTAAATTTAAATGGACAGATGACGTGGTACTTATCAAATCAGGTCACAGTACAGATGCAATCTCCATCTCAATGCAGAGTGATTTTAACTTAGTATGGAATCGGTTACCCAACAGTAAATTTACTGTAAATACAAGAAAGACTATAGTTATGCTGTTTGGCACTAAGCAAAAGCCCAAAGCAGTTGCTAACATATCCATTGTAGAGACTTCATGCATCATAATATAAACCACAATTTCAAAGATACACCAGAATCACTCTAAGACAAAGTCTTTCCTCCCACCCTCTCCCCTCCCCCACAAAAAATGACAGACAATGTGCATTCTCAATTACAAAAATCATTCAGGCCATCCAACTCGTTTGCTGCCATCAATGCACTTTTGTTTCCAGGACCGGAATGTGGCCGCCAGTAACTTCGTTACTCTTATGTCAGAATCCTGCCGTTATGACCAACAGAAAACAGGTGCTTCACGCATTTGAATAATCATACAGAAGACTGCTACAACAATTTAAGTAAAGGGAAATGACTACCAGTCCAAGAAACTTTCATACTAAACACGTGTAATTTCAATTTACTGAATGGGGGACACTGCCAGGGAGCAAACACACATTCCATGGAACATAGTTGCACATCAAAAGGTTAGACCTACATTTATGTTAAGCTTAATCAAATCAGCATTTACAAATTTTGTACTACCATGCTGGAACATGAACCAGAACAGCGTAAAACTCAACAAGCAGCACTATTTTATTTTTTTTTTGCGCCGGTGGCATAGAGGGATAAAGCGCTGACTACATCCCACCTGACCTGGGTTCAATTAGCAGATTAGTTGACTGATGGAGTGACAGGGAGGAAGGGTGCTCATTGGTATGCTCCCTAACAGGAGGCGTTGTCCAAAGTGAAGAATTTCCCTCAGCTGTAATTAATGAGTGGGGAGGGGGGTGGAGTGAGTAGGTTACAAAAAAAAAAACAGATACAAGCACAGATGATCCAAGCCCCCAGGACACTCTAAGGATCCACAATCAGCCCCAACAAATATGAAGTAAGTCCAGGGGGGTGGAGAATAGCAGGAAGACCCAATGTAAACATTGGGTACTGGTGCTTTGGTTCAGTAACAGTGACATTCAAGGGGAATCAAAAAACATATGGAACAACTTTTTTTAATGAAAATACTGCAATGCTTGCTAATTAAAAGAATAAATAAAACTTACAGGGACCTGCGCTATAAAACAAATTCATCTGTTACAGGGACCTACTCTAACAAAACAGAGCAAATGCAATGATGTCAGGGACCTAAGTTAACTCAAAGACATATATACCATGGAAATCTTTAAGAGATAAGTTAACTCAAAGAAATATATACCATGGAAATCTTTAAGAGATAAGTATGTAGCTTTTTGGGTTTCAGAAGTGTCAGATTTAACTGCGTGTACCGCTGCTTATCTGTTGCTCGCCATCATATATGCAGAGCCCTGGAATAATAAAATAAGTAAATAACTTTCAGTAATACTACTCCAGATTTGCAGATTATATTGTTATACTGCATGGAGTGACACTATTATGCTCCAAAATCAGTAAAAAAAAGAAACAAAAAAGAGTCATTTAACACATTTCTGACATGACATCAGAAAGGTGCTTAACCAAGCTTTTGTTAAGCACTCCTCACTGCTAAGTACTAGTCTAGTGCTAGAGCATTAACTGCAGCATCCACCGCAGAAAAGTAGTTTAAAGCCATTAAAGGTTCATTCAGTGTTGTTTTAAACACTTCATTAAGTCTTAATGAAAGGTTAAAAAAGTCTGAATGAAGCATTTAATGGCTTCCTGCCCTGCTCTGTGGTAAACATTCTTTGTGTTGTAGCAGCAGGCTGTGTAGGATATGCACCCTGCACATGTATGTACATATTTTGTGAGGTAACAGAATACCTTTAGAAACAAAAGTTTGTCTGAGTCTAGGTATACTAGTGTCGGGACATTTCAGCAGCATACGAGAGATACTGTAGGAATGTCCCAGAAAGCCTATCACAACCCCTTGCATTCCCTGACAGCAATGTGCACCACGGTGCATGATTATATCCACTTCTCAGCTACAGTCATGGAGCCAAGAACTGCCATGCAACAGTTCTATGTCATAGCTAACTTCCTCAATGTCCTTGCTGCAACAGACTCCACCCACATTCTTTCTAAAATCCCCACTGTACCTGATGCAGAACTGTACCTTGCATTCCCTGACAGCAATGTGCACCACGGTGCATGATTATATCCACTTCTCAGCTACAGTCATGGAGCCAAGAACTGCCATGCAACAGTTCTATGTCATAGCTAACTTCCTCAATGTCCTTGCTGCAACAGACTCCACCCACATTCTTTCTAAAATCCCCACTGTACCTGATGCAGAACTGTATATAATTTCTGATCCACTCAAGAAGGCTGAGGCCATGCTGGCACAGAACATCAATTATAATTTCATTTTCTCAGTGTGGGAAATGGTCTCCCCTAAGTCTGACTGACATCTAGAAGTCAAGGTGATATGCACATTATATTTTATACTAGGGCTCACATATTAACATAATGATGTTATAAGCATACGTCAATTGACTTCCTTACCTCTCATTTACAGTGCAAGGTTATGCAAAACAATCTGTTTCATGTATATTTCTGTTATGCATAGAAAAATAGAAGGATATGGCAATGATGTCTGAATATGTAATACACGTAACAACCCATTAAAAAATTGCATAGGCTATATGTAACATTGTGCCACAAGCCAGTTGTTATAGTCACAGAGTTGCATGCACATCCAAGCATAACGTGCACGTGTATCTAAGAATGGTAGATTTCCCTCGTATACAATCACAGTCAGTGGCACACATCATAGCAAATGTTACTGTCATTATATGGCATACAGTACACATAACAGAAGATATACAGAAACAATGATGAAAGTAGTCATTTTAAAATTAACTGTTATGCACTTGTGGCTACACATCAACATAATAAACAGTGAACAGCCAAAGCCGTCCTCATGTTTTTTTCTATCAGACTGAATGTAATAACAACTGCTACTGTATTATAAAGCATCAGAGTTAAACAGTAAACTAGTCAATGAACATACAACTTACAGGAGTCTTAGGAAGTTGTCAGTTTCTGTAAACATACCGCAGGCATTACAAGTTAATCAGACATTATGGATGTATTTCATTCATCCTTATCTATTGTTCATCAGGGCTGTTTCCTTTTTATGGATACAACTGCATATGAGGAAAATGTCCTTGTCACTCATGCTCATTTACCTATCTGTATACAAATTGTTCAATTCTATACCCCTCCTTTGTGTCACAGACAGATTGAAATTTAGCACTTAGCAAAACAATTGGCTGACAACCTGTATACATTGAATTATACAGATTATGATAATGAAGGTATGTGATAATAGCACTTTAGTCTACCACAGCAATGCCAGCAGGTGACAGCTTACCTTTGAAGTTAGCTGTACATCAGTTATACCTAAAAAGGTTTAGCGATGTGTAATCAGCTTTTAAGTTCCATTTGTGCCATACATAATTAATGATCTTCGTTAACATTCAATGTTTTTAGTTCCCATTTGCACAAGATCGCATAAGTTCCAAAATGTGGGAATTAACCAATAGCTTGATGTAAATGGAAGGTGCTCTATGGAACTACCCAATAGGTACCAGTAAATGGGACTATCTGTAACACGTGCCTGATACCCTCTAGCAGTCTGATACCATCCTATATTTGGCAACTTTAAAACGTGATATTGATACATTTACTGTTCATACCATTGCTACCTGTGAACTGAGTGGGTCCTCAGTTAACATTTTTATGAAGGCTTTTTTTGTACCAGTTTCAACTGCAATAGTGAGGATGTCGACAGAGAGGACGCATTGGTGTGCCTGGGTGATGAATAGGACCAAGAAGAAGACCACCCAGATGCTCACTGTCTATGTTGGACAGAACAAAATATGAGCGCATGCCCCAAGAACTTGGTGAAGATAGACATCTGGAACTAGATTGCGAGGGAGCACTGGAGATGGACAGGGATCTCCTAGACTGACATGAAAGTCTGTCACTGCTGTGATGACCTGCTTTGGAGGGATACATAGGATCTTTGTCGCAGGGTCACAGAGGTCTGATGCCTGCCAGAAAGTTGCATAATCCACACATAAACACCTACATTACAATACATTTGTATTTTATATATATATATATATATATATATATATATATATATATATATATATATATATATATATATATATATATATATATATATATATAGACACACACACACACATATCTATATATATATATATATATATATATATATATATATATATAAAATATATATATATATATATATATATATATATATATATATATATATATATATATATATATATCTATATATATATATATATATATATATATATATATATATATATATATATATATATATATATATATATATATATATATATATATATATATATATACTTATATATATATATATATATATATATATATATATATATATATATATACATACACGTTTATGTTTATGAGACTGTTTCAGTTGTATTTAGTGGGCATCTTTACTGATAGCAGCAATGCAAATGTAGTTAACATTACAGTTTTGATGCATTCTGAGGTTATCCACAGCTATACTGGGCTAGTGTACACATTCTGAATAAACTTTATTATGACCATACTGTGACACCCCTGCACGGGCCCTGTAATGAAGGGACCTCAATCCTCACCACTGGCAACAGCTAGGGGATGTACATAATGGGAAGATGACAAGTAGACACACAGTAAAGTACAATTTCTCTTAAGAGCACACAGAGATCACAGTCAGTCTGGGGCTGTTTTTTCCCTCTTTATCAAGATCCCCAATAAGACTCCCCACTGGCACAGCTATAGGGTTAAGAACTCAGCTGAGTGGCCAAGCTAAGACCTCCATCACCCTCTCTGTCCAACCAGTGCTTCGTGTCCCTGCCTAAGAAGCTGACATACACACACCCTTTGAGATTTGATTGATATACAAACACACACACACACACACACACACACACACACACACACACACACACACACACACACACACACACACACACACACACACACACACACACTCTTGGGAAAGGCTGGCACAGGTTCATAGGTTCATAGATTAGTACTAGGCTAACTGCCCATGTGGGCTATTATAAGCCTAGCCAATTACCGCATGTCAGAATCAAACCCTGCACCTTGTGTCTGTAAGGTAAACACTTTAACCATTATGCCAACCTCCCACCCCATAGTTTACTAGCTATGCCCCCTTTTGCCCAGACTATAAGGTAGTACCAGCTGCCACCAGCCACCCTTACTTTTCAGCTACTATAAGGCTCTTAAAAGGGTGTCCAGTCCCACTGTGTAATGTTACTAATGGTACTCTGACCGAGCAAGGCTTTTTAGGAGTGACCTGTACAGTGTCACCAGATACATATGCAAGTACTCTTAGACCTTAAATATGTCTCACAAATATCATCCACAAAGATAGATTTAAGTATATTTAATAATAAATAATAAAAGAACAAGACAATACTCAGAAAACAAACACACTTACTTCAGAGTTCAAAATCACAGGAAATATTGTAAAACAACATTGCAGGATAGTCTCAAATAAATACAGAAAACATCTAAACTAATCTTTACTATATTCATTTCTATATCTAAAAGAGATACTATGCCCTAAGTCTTACTTACAAACAACATGCAGGCAGAAGTGCTGAGTGTATGTTTCTAGGTTCAAGACAAGATAGAAAATGCTCAGTCTCTCTCTGACAGAGTTCTTAAATAAATATCAAACATTACTGCTGGGTTAGGTTGGATGACATCACTCTTTGTTACCTGACTTCAGTTCCCAGGCTTAACAGAAACCTAACATCTCTGTGTTAAAAATACATATCTCTCAGATGTGCTCAGAACTGTGTAGCTGCTAGGAAGTCATACAGCAATCAAACAGTTTACATTTTAAACCTAGTAATTACTTTTCTTTTCAGATTATAGAAAAACGTCTAACTCTAGACATTGTGTCTGTTTGCTGCATTGAAAATAACTTTTATAACACATCATAAAGCACTTAATTTCAACTTATGTTCTTGAAGTTTTGTAAGTTAATCTTCTATGTTCCAGCAGGGTATGCTGTGGTTACATTCTTGAAGCTCAGTACATAACACAGAGTTCTGTATAAATCATATCAGTATTCACAAATGGCATATTATAGTTCTGAGTAAATCATATCAGTATTCATAAATGACATAGAATTATTTACAAAATTCGTGATAGCTGGGTTGGCAGTGTCACACATACATTTATACGTACACCACACATATAACTGCTAATGATATTCCATAAATTCTCTTTTTAGAATTAATGATGAGCTGTTTTGTCAATTAGCTCAATTGGTTAAGCAAAGACTCAAAGTGGCTTCTGATCTAACTATGGGTTCAAATCCCATTGTAGGTTATTTTTTAAGTAGTGGTGGTTATGTAGATAATATTGAATATAACATATGGAAGACCTATGTTTATTTGGCAACTTATACAGTAAATCTTTTTACACATCTAGCATGGCCATGGTTCACTGACGCCTATAGCACTTAGGCTGCGGATGACTATGCATTTATCTGTTATCTGTAAGGGTTCTAGAAGCATTGCACAGTATACATCTGTATGTGTGAATGCTGAGTAATAGATAGATACATACATACATTGTTAAGCTCTACGTTATAGGGAGTACATTATTATAATGCCCATGTTTGTTGTATTCATTTTCATGAATTTAAGACCAATGCAGGTCAGCATTACTGAAATGTGTTGAAGTTTGTAAAAAATAATGTATCTATAAGACAGTTAAACAATGACGCATACTAGTATTATAAGGTGAATTCCATCATTACTGCATACAGTTTTACAACATTAAAGAAAATGTGTTGTCCATGAGAAAAAAACTTTAAGTAAAATGGTAATGTGACTGTTTCATGCATGTATGTGGTTTGAATCTCAGTTTACACTATTTATGATGTCATTTACCAGATCCATATTTCCTATTCCATATCAGAGTTGTGAGATATATACTTGTTTGATAAGTTACACACTACAGCTTTTTACTCATCTAGTATGTACATAGTGCATTGACGGCTACAGTGCGCAGGTTTTGGACGACTGTGCATATCTCCATTATCCTCAAAGTTTCTAGAAACATCCTGCAGTACCTCTGTATGATGTGATTAAAATGCAATTACAATATGTATGGATTTGTAAACCTTATTCTGTCTAATGGCTGTAGGTTTACCACCGTATGTGCAGATGTGTGTTATTTAATCACACAGTTGTACACTAATGCCATTACTGGCTTGCCCATTTTGAAAAGTAAATTCTGAGTTTTATCTTTGAAAACTATGGTAGTTTAACTCAGTAAGCTGACACATACTAATTTTATAAGGCATATGCATGCATATTCTGTTGTTACTCCATATAGATTTACAACATTAAAGGCAGTGTGTTGTCTATTAGCTCAAAATATTAAGCACTAGGTCAGTGTAAATGTTACATGGATATTTGTGGTTTCAAGTTTCCCTATTGAGAAAGTTGGACAGTATTTTGGTAATTCTGTATTTCCTATTTAAAAACAGGTATATGAGGTACTTATTTGGTAAGCTATGCAGTATAGCTTTTTATACATCTAGTATGTATGTGGTACATTAATGCCTATAACACTTAGTTTTGATGATTATGAATATCTTCATTATCTACAAAGTTTCTGTAAATATCCTACCTATGTCAACATGGCTGTATGTGTAAATGTTGGGTAATACATACATAGGTTACCTGAACATTTTGAATGACACAATGTTGTTGTTTGTCTTTCGGCTTTTTCCCGGTAAGGGGTCGCCACAGTGGAACTCTGGTCCGCTAATGATTGGCAGTAGATTTTTTACAAAACGCCGAGGTACCAGCTCGACCCCCAACCTTCAACGAAGGCACGCCCATTTACGCACGCATGTCTTTCGAATGCTACCCAACCGCGGGGAGGACATGCAGACTCCACACAGAAGGCACTCCCATGCCAAGCCCAGAATTGAACAGGAGAACCTCTTGCTGTGAGGTAACAACGCTACCGCCGTACCACCGTGGCATCATTCATTCATTCATTTTGAATGACCCAATATTATGTTATAATCCATTATTATTTGACATTCACTACCCTCCTATCTAACTTACACGTTGATGTATTAAATATCACTGATGAACAGTGATTTCTATAATGTCTAGTCTTTCAAGTGCAGCCACATGTTTTATTGCAAAGTACGGCACTTTGAACTCTTAAGTGTTATAGCTGTTTGTTACTGCTGTGAGCAATGTGCTAACATGCACTCAAGATTGTATACTTTTGTTGTTCTAATGCACAGCACATGGCAGGAGTTGTACTTTTCTCTTAACCATCCTTTAATTCTTCCCTGCTTAGTCATACAGTTGAGTTTTTTAACTTCTATCAATCCATGCAATCACAGCCAAGATGGATTTGCTAGGCAGATAGGTGTCAGGGTCGTTGTAGGTTTGAATCTTGGTCACAGCCCTCAACTGTCTGGATTTTTGAAGAATGTCCAAATTTCTGCCTCATATTTCTAGTCTTTTCGTCACAAAATTTGTGATTTTCTGGCAAATCAATGGGATAACCCGAGGATTTAATTCACTCCATAATGACATACCTTTGAGTTTCATATTCTTCAGAAAATGCACGTTAACACAAATCCTTTAATTCTAACATCGTTCTAATTTTATAGGAGTAATATTTAAAATCTGTCCATATTTTTGGTCTTTTGTCCCCCCATTATGTCAGACTTTGTCCAGATTTCCTGCTGTAAGAGGTTGAGAGGTAGTTCTTGGTTTTTTCTGTTTTTATACAGGACCCCTTATGTGTATGTAGTATTAAGAATGACACAGTGATAACTGAATGTGCAAAATTTGAAATTGTATTTCATGTAAAGGCTAGCTGATATGCAATGCCCACTCTTTTTCACTGTTTTGCTGTGCATAGTGTTCATCATATACTGACCTGCCATAATCCTTCTGTGGCTGTAATACATCAGTTTTCCCTTTTTGCAGGTTGTTATGAAGACCATGTCTGTAATCGAGCTCTATGCATTGAGCGTATGCACAGGCTGGAAGGGCAGCAAAAAGAGACAGATAAATGTAACTGTCAACATTTATTTCCCCAGAAATACTCATTGCATGGATAAAAAATCAGTTTTGATTGCAACTTCAGGCATGCTAATATTAATGACAGATTACCCATAAAGTATCTTAAAGGTGCAATAGCCATTGATTTCTTCTGAATAATAGTATGTATTTAATCTAAACTTGTCCTTTGAATTATAAGCAGGGCATGTTTGAAAACTGCAGTTTCTGCTTTCTTTCTAGTCACAACCTAAATGACAGATGGGTGTGCAACCATCATAGTGCTTTTACGTACATTTCATATATACATTGCTTTTGCTGAACACCAGGTGGCGCTTGGCGCTTGTTGTATTCTGTAGCATCTGCCTATTCAATGACTGTCGGCTGTCTCAACATTATAGGTTCATAGGTTCATATATAAATGTATGATTGTGTATGAAGTAAGTGGTGGATTAATAAAGATGTTTCTTGTTTAAAAGGACAGGAAGTGATTAATTTATGTAATATTGCTCAGGTTATAAGATATATAGCAATACATGAGAAGTATAATGTTTATGTTAATATAGTTTGATTACTTTTATATGAATGTAAATGTATCTATGTTACAAGTGATAATTTAATAAAGGTGTTTAAAAATAACATTCTGAATTATGCTGGCAGACGTTTTCTGGCACATACCTGCTTGTTGCAATTCTGTATAACTGCCGTGTGATGGCTTGTTTAACACAAAATTGTGTGCTGTTTTTTTAAAACTGTTGTGCACAAAGACACTCATTCAGCCTGAATTACCCAAGCAGCTCACTTACACCCAACTATTCCTACTCCATAAATTAACATAGAAACCAGAACAAAGCAAAAGCCCACTAGCCTTATTACATACGTAAACCCCTTCTAGACCACGTCAATCTGAAAAAAAAAGCTCGTCACTACCTACAAACCACATTGGTCAGCAGGAAACTTCTTGAACTCTATCCCCATATCCCTTAAACATGCTCACAACCTTTCCAATTTCAAGATCAGTCTAAAAAATATCTGTCTGACACCTGTATCTGTAACTGCACAACTCTTAAAACAGACGTATTACCACTACCTCACTATAACTATGCCTTTCTCACTCTTTTAACACCTTCATATCTTACCAGGTAGTAATGGCCTAACATCAAAAGAAGCTCTCACTTTAATGCTACCATACAACTACCATATGCTCTTCTACCTCATCAGCCAACACTTCTCATTTTTCTAATAATTAATCAACTCTCTCTCTCTCTCTCTCCATGTCCTTAATTTTTACTCCCACTCATTACATCACCTCATCTCATCCTATTCCTCTGTCTATTTTGGCAGCAGAATCCTCTACCATTTCTCACCTTCGTATATTATTACAAATATAGTCAATATTTTGAAAACTATGTATTAGTTCACTTGACATAAGCCATCCACTTCTGCAAAGTGTCTTTCTACTTACAGCACATACTGTATTCTTGATCCTAGTTTATCCTAGTAATATTTCTGAAAATGTATCTCATCTGTTTGTGTTTCATCTGTTATAGGGATTTTCTCTTCTTGTATATAATTTACTTCTCAGCTATTGTAAAATGTGTTTTGTGGAGTCTTTCTCCTCAGCTCATTGTAAAATATTTTAATCTGTTGCAGGGCTTTTCTTCCCTTGTATATAGTTATTCATCAATTACTATTTAAATACTTTTTAATCTGTTGTGGAGCTTTTCTTTCCAGACCTCTCCTGAAAATAGGCAAATACCTCAACTGAACTTTCCTGATTACCAAAGGACAAACAAACAAATAAATGACTAAATAAATGTTCTTCGGTTATATCTGAGTCGATACACATCACATTTATGATCATCATCACAGTGTTTGAGTTGTGCAGGTACGTAGATAAGAATAACGCAGACATGGGTTGTGATGGTGATAATATTAGTGCATGTGCATCATACCCTAAAATTGTAGCTGTCACATGCTATAACTGTGATTATGATTGTCCCAGTTGCTCTATCTTTTCGTATTGCATTCCATTTCTATAATCTTGTGATGTCCGCCCCTTAACTGTGTTGCATTAATAATCTCATTTGCATCTCTCTCTCTTTCTATAGTTTACCACTTCTTGTTTTTCTTACTATATATTTATAATAAACATGTTATTTGGAGGATGCCAGCATGACACATTACTTACATATGAACATAATTTATGAAAAAATAATGTCTGAGGCAAAAATATGAATAGTGGCCCACAGAGGGAAGGATTTTCTGTCAAATTGTCTGCTTAACACTGTATGTTAACTAGGTTACATCAGTGGACCCATTCTCAGTGTTATGCTGTTAGTGTCACTGTGAGCTTAGTGTAGTAAGTTTTTTGGAGTAGAGAAAATATGTCAGTGTTGCAATCTGTCAGTGTCATGGTACACTTGCCATGATATATATATATCTGATGGCTGTGCACATGTTTGTTTTGCATGCATACTGTTAACTGACATGTTTATAACTGAGCAAGTAATCACAGCATTTTCCCTGATAAACTATGTTGTGTATGCCATATAATGCAGTGAAGTAACATAATGACACTGTATGAAAAACATAGTTGCCCACATAGCCTTCTATTTATACTGTCAATACACATAGATAATAGAACATTGGGAATGTTGCATAATAATGACTGTACAACTGCTATGCTCATATTTTTGTTTTTATGCAAAATATAAATACACCTTATAGGCTATATTGTCTGACACTTGGCATTTTAATGGCAACTGTAATGTAGTGTGCAAACATGTCATATGTACTGTCTCATATGTTTTGATCATGTTAATGGCACAAAATATACTGTCTTAAACATAATTTAGTTGCATATCTGATTGTGTGTTATTACAGACCTGTTTTGCATGACTGTGATGTATGTACATCATTTTGTACATTGTCATGGATTGAAATCATGCCTTTGATCACATATGGTGTTGCAGTTGCATAAAGTAATACAGTACTGTAATGTGACATGCAGAAAAGTTTCCACATGTAGATTGCGTCAGTTTGTATGCAGCATGTTATGTACTCAGCTTTTGTTGGGCAAGTATTATGCATGTATTTTTTCATAAGATCATAGGATATTACTAGATTAATGGCCCTGCGGCCCTTACAAGCCTAGCCGAGAGTTTATCCCCAAAAAAAGAAACCTCAGTCAGCACCTGTTGCCCCTGTCATTGAGGGACAAAGGTGGAACCCCTGGGACAAATTTCTGGTTTCCCATCCACTCATCAAGGTTGTGCTTGAAGAGGGTCAGCAAGGTACTCTGTTTGACATATATGGTAAGTCTATTCTAGAGACAGGGAAGCCTCTGGTAGACAAACCTGTCTCTCCAGCAGGATTTGTTGATGTCACATATTAGAGTTAGGCCTATCGAGCGGGTACTGCGCAAGGAGTTAGACATACGGATATGGAGCATCTCTAGTAGGGCAGGGTCTGATATTGCCTTGTAGGCGAGACACAGATCACCTCTTAGCAATCTGTATGATACCAAGTAAAGTGATATATGACAGGTATTGGTGGCCATGGATTCTCTTTGTGAGGTATTTCTGTGGCCTTTCCAGTTGGTGCAGGTGTTTGGAGAGGTACATACCAAATGGAGTCCTATACTCAGTTATAGGGCTAATGAGGGAGGAGTATAGAGAGGTAATAACCTCCTTTTTTCTGGATGCTATCCCTTTACCTATGAGATGAACCAAATAAAAGGCATTTCTGACCACTGCCGCCACATGATGGTCGAATGTGAGATTGTTGTCAACCTGAGTACCAGGTCTCTCACCACGAGTTGTGTGCTTAAGGGGGTGTCGTTGATGTGGTAATCAGTAGGGGCCATGTTTTTTCTGAATGGTATGATAATACATTTTTTTGTATTTAACTTAAGGCCATTACTTTGGCACCAGTTATTTGTAGCCGTGAGACCCTCTTGCAGTTTCTTAATGTCATTTGGGGAGTCAATGACAGCACCCAACTTATAGTCATCCACAAACTTGGTCAGCTACAGGTCCTTTGTCTTTACCTGGACCTCTGAGAAGTAGATGCCAAACAGTAGGGGTCCCAGGACAGATCTTTGGGGAATGCCACTAGTGACAGGTCTGCTATCAGAGGTGGTGGCACCTATTTTGACCTTGTGGGTCCTATCTTTGAGCCAGTTGGGGACCCATCTGATGAGATAGGGATTAACACCAAGTTGTGTTAGCTTTTCGATGATGGCCAAGTGGGGGATTGTGTCAAAGGCCTTGGCCAGGTCAAGGTAAGCTGTATGTACTGACTTTCTCTCATCCAGGGCTTTGGTTACAGTCTCAAAGAATTCATCTAGGTTCAAAAGGCAAGATCTGCATGTGATGAATCTGAATTGGGTGGGGTTGAGTGTTTGGAGATCGCCTATGTCCTTGTTTATGAGATCCATAACAATACACTCTATAGCTTTACAGATCAGACTTGTTAAGCTAATGGGGTGATAGTTTCCTTCGTTAGTAGTGGCACCACCTTTGTGTGAGGAGATGGCAATGGTGGTGTTCCATTCTGTTGGAATGAAGCCTGTAATTAGGCTGTGGTTGAATAGGGTGCTCAATGGTGAAGCTAGTTCTTGCTGGAGATGGTGCAGAATACAGCCTGGGATATTATCATATCCCATGGAAGCTGTGTTCTTTGCCTTGGATAGGGCCTTTAACACTTGATTTATGCAGATGTGAGGTGTGGGAAAAGTATCGAGGATGTTGGCTGGGCCTTTGTGGGGTGATAAGGGGGTGAAGTTTGCACTGAACCTATCAGCTAGCAGGGTGGCTAAGTTGGCAGGATCAGTGTAAGTGATACCATTAAGTAGTAATTCAGAACAAGCTTGGGCTTTGCCATGGTGGTTCCTAATGTAACTGAAGAAGAACTTGTGGTTTCCCTTTGTTTCAGAGGCTAATTTCAACTCATAATTGGCTTTGGAGTTTTTCACTAGTGATCTAATTTGCTTGTTGAGGCAAAGGAAGAAGATTTTCCGATTTGGAATTTGTTCCTTTTAACTCTTGGACAACAGTATCTTCCTTTTGTTGTAAAACCTGTTGATGGAGGATGTCCACCAGACATGTTTGTGTTTCCTTGAGGAGCAGGTTTTAGTTCTGTTGGGTATGGCTGAGTCCATGCAGTTGTACAGGTGCTTGTATACTGCACTGGTGTACTGTTCAGCATAGTTATCTGGATCCTCTGAGGAAGGTGGTGGTGTGAAGCTGCTGATACCCTTCCTTATGAGGTTGTAGTCAGCCTTTGAAAAGTTTTTTAGTCTGGTTATGGCTGGGGGGAGGGGTTGGGTGGGATAGAAACTTCAAATGAAACAGACTAATGATCTGATCTCACCAAGGAAGAACATACTATGGTATTGGTGCTGTGGTCATCCATGTCGGTGGGAGCCAACCTTTTAGGGGATGAGATGAGCTGGTCTAGTGTGTTAGAGTTGATTAAGTCAAGGAATCATTGGGTGAGTGCATTAGTGTTTACCCAGTCTATGGTAGGGTAGTTGACGTCACCAAGGATCAGGGTGTCAGGGTGTACCTTGATGGAGTCAAGTATGTCCCGGTAGGAGGAGTAGGTGTCCTGAGACATGGAGGGGAGGTCTATATCTGGCTATAACTTGGATGGCAGTCTTGCCAACTATCAGTTGCGCCTGGAGTAATTCCAGTGCATCATAATGGTAAACCAGTTTGGAGGTGTGCCTGTATTTAATGAAGATGGAGACTCCACCACCCTTAGTGTTTCTGACCTCATTTTGTAGTCAGAAAGTGTGGACTGAGGTATAGCCTGGTGAGGCAGAGGTGTTCTCCACAGCCTTGAACCAAGTTTCTGTGACTGTGCAGACATCAGCATCTTCCAGTGTGAGGAGAGCCTCCAGTGAGTGCATTTTCAGATTAAGGCTCCTAGCATTTAGCAGCATGACCTCCAATTTGCTTTTTGACAGATCTTTTATGTTGAATGATTTGACATAACCTAAAAAAGGCATAATGGAGGAGGCAAATGTTTTGACCAAGATCCGGAACCCCAGGGGTGACAGATGGAGGCCATCTCTGGCAAAGCATCTAGGCCTGTCAACCATGTCATACCAGGCAGACAGATACTGGATCCCCTTGGAAAGACACCAGAAACTAAGACAATTGTTGAAGTCAATAATTTTTGTTGGAATTGTGGCATCATTCTTGGTGAAGGTAGGATGTTGCTCAGGGCTGGGGTCATACCTGCCTGGGACACATACTCTGAGAGCTCAATCATGTCTTGCTTCATATAGTCCAGGCAGGTACATCTTAAGTCATTCACACCTGCATGGATAATGACAGAGTCATACATGTGCCTGTTGTGGAGAGGCTTAAGTGTGTGCATGATGTGGTGGATTCTAGTGCCTACAAACAGCTGACCATGACCTTCTCCTTCTTGAGCCCGGTGAGGGGGACATCAGTGTGTCTCACTATTGAGTCACCAATGACTAGTATGTTTGGTTTATTGTTTTGCCTTATGGGCTGCATTGATTTACTGTTATGCCCAATGGGCTGTGTTTGAGAGACACTAGTGTGTTGACTACTGTGTGCGATGTGATTGGCATTGTGTGTGGAATGTTTGTGAGTATGGTTGGGTGTCTCTGTTGTTTAGGTACGTGTGTAAACGATGTATGACTCACTATTAAAGTAGCAGCAAGTATGGTTTATAAAGTCTATAAAAATCAAGCCGCACGTCCACAGCTGAAGTAAAAACATAAGGTAAAACTTTATCAAAAACTTTGTCGAAAAGACGTTCTCCACTAAACTTTTTCAAAGAACTTGTTGTGAAACACCACAAACACAAGCTAATACACAAACCCTTCGGTACTAGTGTATAGCTCGATACTGTTCTCCAGACAACTTCACAAAGACGTGGAGTAAAACAAAAAAACTCTTCAGTACAAATATCCCAGAGTTACTTCACAAAAACGCAAGATAAAACATATAATTCTTCAGTACGAATGTCCCGTTTTGGTAACTTGATAAGCACTTTTGGTAAAACCTTCCTCAGATCATGATAAAACAGGGACTCCATTTCTTTCTTTAATAGGACATGTGACCAACAGGCAATAAGACAAAAGACAACACCCCTCTTTCTTTCAAAACCAGTTGCAACCAAATCTTTGGATCAGAAAGATGACACACCTTTTTGATTAGCCAATAGTAGGTCTTCTAGCCTTTAAAGTAGGTTTCAAGGGAATTACAGCATTCAGCCCAGGAGGACAGTCTGACCGTAAATTTATTATCCATTTGGTTTCACTGGTTTCAGTCTTGTTACAGATGTCATCTCGTCTGGGTCCTTCATAAATTCTCTCAATAACTTTGAAATTAAAAGTGTGATTTGGAAATGTATTTATATGTACTGCTAAAGCATTATGGATGTCACCTCTACGTATGTCACTTAAATGCCTTAACACTCTTTTTTAAAACATTTGGTTGGTTTTGCCAACATAAAATGAAGTGCAAATTTTGCAGGTTGCTAAGTAAACAACATTTTGGGTGGTACAAGTTGCTTTACAATTAAAGATGAATTCACGCTTACAATTTGGATGTTTGAAAACATTACTACTATCAATATGTTCACAAGCGGAACAATTCCCGCATTGAAAAGTGCCTTTATGTCCAACTAGCTTTTGTCTTGAAAAACCATCTTTAGTACATAGAAGCCTCTTGATATTTTTCTTATTTTTGTAACAAAAATGCGGTTTAGCTCCTACAATGGCTCGAAGTTTCTGATCTTGTGTAAGAATTGGCCAAATTTCGTGATAATATCTTTCACTTGGGCATTATCGGTGCTATGTGTAACCATTAATCTCAATGGATCAGGTCTAGAGTGCTTCATATTTGTTCCTTGCCCAGATTTCTCTGTTGATTTCTTTGAAATTTTTCTTAATGTGGAATCAGTATATTTTTTAGAGTAACCTTGTTGCTGTAAACGTTTCTTCAAATCAGTTGTCTCTTGCTGAATGGTGTTTTCTTGTGTGCACCTTTTAGAAATCCTAGATATTTCATTTTGCATTATATTGTTGGTAATATGTCTAGGGTGCATGCTTTCTTATGGAGATAATGATTTCTCCAAGTAGACTTTCTATATAGGGAAGTTTCTATTCTACCTTCTATGTTTAGAATGACATTAACATCTAAAAAATTAACGTTGTTACATGACCAATGACTTGTAAGTTTTAAGAAGGTGATAGATCCATTCAGATACTGTAAAACCTGTGCAAATTGAGCCTCATCTCCATCCCATAACAAAAAAAGATCATCTACAAAACAGCCATAGAATTTAACATGTTTATACCAAGTATTCTTAGTACTTAAAATATTCTGCTTTTCCCAGTCTGATAAGACAATATTAGAATAACTATTGGCGCAGGGAGTACCCATAGCTACTCCCCAACGTTGCCAATAAATTGATTGTCCATAAATAAAAAAATTGGTTTCAAGTACCATTTCAAGAAGTGAACAAATGAAATTGGCATCTTTATTGTTAGCAACTTCTCCTATGACTTTCCTAACAGTTTCAATTCCATGTTCATTTGGAATTGAAGTGAATAAACTAGTGACATCCATCGTAGTTAGTAATAAATTAGCTGTGTTTGTTATTGAATCCATAACAACTTTCAGTTTAGTCAAAAATTCGTTTGTGTCTCTCAATACACTGGGAATGTTTGTCAATATTTCTTTTAATTCTTTTTCAACATACAAGGGCATGGTTTCAGTTATCCATCTTTGTCCAGCTATAATGGGGCGAAGAGGTGGATTTATTGAATTTTTATGTATTTTTGGAAGTCCACTTATAGATGGAATTGTAGGATGAATTATGTTGAAAAATTGTATTACAATATTCACAATACCTTCTAATAACATACAATAAAGTTGCTCTTGAATTTTCTTTATATGTATATCAAGTTCATGAGAGTTGACTTCCAAATAAGTTATTGAATCTTTTAGCATCTCTTGCATGCTTTTTCTATACCATTCAGACGAAAGAACAACACCTCCTCCTTTATCGGCTGGTTTCAGCACTATTTCATCATTATGTTGCAAATTATATATAGCCTGTCTTTCTTGAGGTGATATATTGTGAAAGTGTTTAGTGTCCTTTCCTGTTCTTAATTTTTCCACTTCGTCATTACACATTCGGGTAAACAAATCAACAGCTGGATGGTTAGTAGGAACAAATACGCAGGGTTTTCTAAGTGTTCTGCTCTCTTGCTTTTCATTCCCATAAATGCTTTTTAAGGTCACATTCCATGCAAAATATTTTAGCTCCAGCACAAATCCACTTAAATCTGATTTAAGAGATGGAATAAAGCTAAGGCCTTTTTCCAAAATATTTGCTTCTTCTTTACTCAGAGAATAATTAGATAAATTCACCACTAGTGAATTGTTGATTAATTCATGGTTTTATTTCTTTTCCTGTCTTGGCTCATAGCCCGTGGATTCCTCTGTTGATTCTGTTTCAAGAAAACCGGCAAATGGTGGGTTAATGGAATCTGAATTGCTCCTTTTTTAGGGAGAGTACCTATCTCTGCAGGTTTACATACTGATTCTGCGGATGTAGTAGCATGATCATCCACCACCTCTATGGATTCCGACCGGATATATCTACTCTGTCCTTCTTCGGACAGTCCTGTGTCCATATTCACATTGGCTGATGATTTATAGTAGTATTCTGTAACATCATTCCTTTCCCCATATTCCTTCTTTGATATGCATCAGTTCTTCTCTCCTCTCTAGGCCATTCAAAAATTTGATCATTTTTAAAATCGATGACATCTCTTGTTAGCTTCTTAATTTTTTGTTCTTTCAGTCTTGACTCATACATATTCAAATAAAATTGTAATGATTCTAATTTGCTAATTTGGGAATTTGTAAGGTCAAATTTTTCCAACTCTGCTTGCTTATTTTGGATAAAATTAGTAACTTTCTGTTCTTCCGGTTTAAAAAATTCTATGAGCAAGCGCATATATCGAAAACTTGTCTCAAGATTTATCGCTTGCCATTTCGCTAACAGCTCAGGGTATTGGTTCCCATAGCTAGGCATGCATTTAATTCTCATCCCTCTTGGGATTACTTGATTATTCATGCTAGCTTCCATATGGAATCGCTGCCATGTTAGTCTTTTAAGGCGATATGCAGCTGCTTCTACTTCTCCCAAAATAGTTTCAAAGGTAACATCATCTGTAGTTTCCGTAGGTGCCATATCCACTACGGATTCAAAATTCAAGTGTATTAAAGGATTTACAATATCACCTGGTATCTCTATTCCTGAATTTGTTGGCGTAAATAATATTGCAGTACGCGCTTTTCCGTTAGTCTGTTTTTCAGCGTTATTTACTTTATCAGCCATGTATAATGAGGGAATACCAAAAAAATCAAATGCGTAAATGATGTATGACTCACTATTAAAGTAGCAGCAAGTATGGTTTATAAAGTCTATAAAATCAAGCCTAGCACCTCCACAGCTGAAGTCAAAACATAAGGTAAAACTTTATCAAAAAACTTTGTCGAAAAGACGTTCTCCAGAAAATTTTTTCAAAGAACTTGTTATGAAACACCACAAACACAAGCGAATACACAAACCCTTCGGTACTAGTGTATAACTCGATAATGTTCTACAGACAACTTCACAAAGAAGTGGAGTAAAACACAAAACTCTTCAGTACAAATATCCAAGAGTTACTCCACAAAGACGCAAGATAAAACATAATTTTTCAATACGAATGTCCTGTTTTTGGTAACTTGATAAGCGCTTTTGGTAAAACCTTCCTCAGATCATGATAAAACGGGGACTCCATTTCTATCTTTAATAGGACATGTGACCAATAGGCAATAAGACAAAAGACAACACCCTCTTTCTTTCAAAACCAGTTGCAACCAATTCTTTGGATCAAAAAGATGACACACCTTTTTGACTAGCCAATAGTAGGTCTTCTAGCCTTTAAAGTAGGTTTCAAGGGAATTGTTTAGGTAAGTTTTTGTTGAGGACCCCTGCATAAGTGGGTATGTGAGTCTGTGATGTGGGTGGTGTTTGTGTTGGCAATCTCCTCTTTATCAGGAGTACTGAATGTGGTGTGAGAGAGCATGGATTCCAGTTTACTGATGTAGATGCATTCCTCGCAAGTAGAAGAATTATGTGCTAGGAGAAAGGGACTATCTGTAAACATGAGGGAGTTGCTACACTGTCTCAGTATGCCCATGTCAACCAGGCTGGCAGGGGAAACTGATGGGAATTGTCTAGACATAGTGCTCTGAATACTTGGTGGACTTAGGGAGAGCAGAGTTTGTCCACAAAAACCCTAAATGTAAAATAACTGGCCTAAAGCACAAGTGCTAAAACCAAAACGAAAATGCTTAGAATAGCATGCAAATTTAATCAGGCTACTAACAAGCAGTAATAAGTGCAGAATAAGAGCATTTAGACACTTAAGAGCATACAGAACAGCAAACTATGGTAATAAAGAAGGTAGAAGACAGTTACAGTAAGAGCAGCTGAATAAAGTATAAATATTTTTTTTGTTAGTGGAGAGGGATGGAATAGATCAGGATTAAGAGATTAAAGGGGTTGTCCTTCCCAAATACTCTCTCTGTACACAGTGGATAGAACTGAAGGCATGGGACTGGTAGAAGTGTCTGAAATCAACTAAGCAAGGGAGTGCTCCTTCCCAAATGATCTCACTGTACTCAGTTGAGTGAGCAAATGAGATGGGTCCAAGAGGAGTGTCCAAACACAAATTTACAGGAGAGGCAGGCAATTCCAAAGCCACCAAGATTAATACCACAACAAGAACAGGGAGGGATAGTAGGAAAATAACTGCAGAGAGACTACAATATTCATTTAATATTAAATGAAACAAATAAATAAAATGCAGTTGTTTTTCATTCAGCTTTTCCCGGTTAGGGGTTGTCATAGCGGAACTCTGGTCCACTAATGATTGTTGTAAAATAATGCAAGTGCAGAACAAAGTATACTTAAATCAGCCTGTACTTCAGTAGATAGCAGCCAGCCAAATAGCTCAGATATTGAGCAGAAATAAATACACAGATATGTGACTAACACTTATAAGGCAAAGAGAAACCCACTAGGCTAAGAGTTAAACACCAAATATCAAGGAAGTAAGACAACAACCACCCCCAATGAAACCAGGTGGCTACACTTCTAGTAAGCTGACTGCAGAGAGACAGAGAGATGACAACATTCAATGAAACAAATAAATAAAATGCAGTACTATCTGTAAAACAATGCAAGTGCAGAACAAAGTAAACTTAAATTAACTTGTACTTCAGCTGATTGCAGGTAGATAGCAGCCAGCCAAACAACTCAGATATTTTATTGTGTTTAACCTTGACAGTGTGTGCGACCTGTGGCAGCTCTCCCATTAGACACAGAAGATGAGTATGTGCCAAACCAATGCCAGGCAACTTGGACTGCGAGGACCTGGACAATGACCATGATGGGGTTGATGATGACAATGATAACTGACTGTGACCTGTATGTGCCAACTTTTCCTCTGTTCACTATAGAAGACGCTCACCAGCATGAGAGGGAGTTGATTTTCAGGAACACATCCTGAAGGTGATGACAGACATCATCTGTTTCATCTGTTTCTGTTTCATCTGCTCATTTGGACAGCACAGTCCTGCAGAAGTTTCCACTGTCACCTCACAGCAAGAGGTTCTCTGGTTCGATTCTCGGCTGGGGTGCTTCTTGTGTGGAGTCTGCATGTCCTTCCTGCATTCATGTGGGATTCCTCCAGGTGCTCCAGTTTCCTCCCACATTTGAAAGACATGTGTCTGGAGTGTTTCTCCCTGGGCTTCTGCTGAAAATTGTCTGGTTTCAAGTTGGACTTTCCCAGTAAACAAATGTTAAGTAAATAAATAATCCAGGTGCAGATGAGGGACCTGATGGGGAACTTTTTTAAGGACACCGCACAGGCCATGCATCATACCTTCTGGGAGAAAGAGATCATTCACGATGTTTGACCCCATCAGGGTGGCCCCTCAGGGCCATAAGTATTGTCTGTCTGATCTAGTTATGTAATGCTGCCACCATGGTGTTTGCCATTTCCCAGTATGCATTGTGTAGGCACAAATGTGCAGGCATAGCATATTGTTGTTGTACTTTTCTGCTATACATCCTACTGTACACTACACATATGTCACTGTTGCAGTAAAATACACATTACCATATTACACATGTAGTAATCAATTAGACATTCCTTCATATGGGCAAGGGCAACTCCTTATGTGTGTGTGTGTGTGTGTGTGTGTGTGTGTGTGTGTGTGTGTGTGTGTGTGTGTGTGTGTGTGTGTGTGTGTGTGTGTGTGTGTGTGCACTCCTATGCATGCAGTGCTGCATAATACTGTTATGTGCAACACACTCTGGCCCTGTATGTGTCCGTTGCAGTTACCCTGATGCAAGTGAGACACAATTGTTCTGCTTGTATTGCTCCCTTGTAAACCTATGTGGGATGACAGCAACTAATAAAGTACATTATTCCCATATTTCTGTGGGCTTTGTTTGCACATATTACCCATGTGTAAGCATTGCACCCACTTCTATATTGGTTGTTACTACCTTATGTTTGTTGGACAGCATGACATGTTCTTGCCTATGTTATTTATGTACTATTGTTATAGTTGTAAATATTGTGCCACATTATATCAAGGTACACTGTGAGTGGTATATATGAACAGGTATTCTTCCTATACTGCATAGACCTTCACTGGTCCATAAGTAAATATACAGAGGAGGGGATGCTTTATTTAGCATCATTCCTGAATACTTTATTTGTTCTCATCTTATGAGTCAGTAGCTGGTATTTTTGAGAAGAGCTTATATTAGGATATGCATAAACAGATTTGCATACATGCCCATGTGTATGCAATTATAGCAATCATGCAGTTACATACATAGGTGTATATGTGTATGCACGTATTATAATCGACACACAAACACCTTTGTATTTTGTGACTGTGTACATGCAGTTATTCCCTTTTTTGTGCTTTACTGTTGTTCAAAGGACATCCTTTAATCAGTCCTACACACGGATGGTGATATTTATTTCAATAAGGCAATAATAAGGGTGTTTATTGTGCCTGTTGTAGTTTATTTGCATGACAGTAAATATGTGTATATGAAAAGGAAAATTATTTTGTGTGCCAATGCATCTTGTTGTTTACAGTTACACATTACTATGTTTCTGTAATTTGTACACAAACATGTTTAGAGCCATCAGCAATGTGGACTGCCCATGCGTCATATGTTTGCCATTTGCTTCAATGTAGCCATGTGGTGAACACACGTATGTACAATATGTCCCTTTAAGATAAGGTTGCCCTGCTTTATTGTATGCCTGTTTTCAGTTGCTGGCATTTCCTCACTGATGTGGGCCTACATTGTCCCTCTTCCTTCCCCATTTAGCTTTGGTCTATATGTTGCGCATATACATGGTATATGTTTATCATTGTTGTCATGTTGTTGCACTGTTACAATAGTACCTTATGTCTATGTATTGGGCATTATACACATGGCAGACGTATGCATGCAGATTGCTGGCAATTGCTTGGATTCAATCATTGTTCTTGTTATACTCAGGAATTGCTTTTCTTCCTTTCTATGCACAAGCTGGCATTCCTTATCTATCATTATTCATGCACATCTCACCATTTACACAATACTCCATGTTACTGGTGTGTGTATGTGAGATGCCATTTCTTTCTGATAGGATCATGTTAATCCATTGCATGCCACACCTATACATTGTATACCTGACAACACATCTGTGTTGCCTCTGACATGGCATATGTCTTTGACACATGGATCCCTTTTTGCCTAGGTTTGGGTTAAGTACACTTATTTGTGTATTAGACAGATGCATTCTTGCTTTTCTTGTGTACTGCTGTTTAGCACTATACTTGGGTATTTGCCTTTCATATGCAGGATTAGAGGTTCTAGTCTACCTTCCACTTGTCATTTCCTTGGCTAGATTTGCTCATTCATGCTGTTGCTTGGCTGACACCTGCACAACTGCCAGATTACTTGCTGGTCAAATTTAATATGTGCTGTGTAGTGTAATCCCCATTTATCTTTCTACAACACACACCTAAGATCAGTCATACACATTCAGGTTTGACTGTCACACCCTGACTGGTAGACATTCCTATGCTGTTTGTCTATTTTTATTCACCCATGTTGTAGAATCTGAATGTGTGATGTCTGTGTACCTTACTTCATGTGTGCTGTCTGTGTACCTTACTTCATGTGTGCTGTTTCTGTACCTTACTTCATGTGTGATGTCTGTGTACCTCACTTCATGTGTGCTGTCTATGTACCTTACTTCATGTGTGATGTCTGTGTACCTTACTTCATGTGTGCTGTCTGTGTACCTTACTTCATGTGTGCTGTCTGTGTGCCTTACTTCATATGTGCTGTCTGTGTGCCTTACTTCATATGTGATGTCTGTGTACCTTACGTCATGTGTGCTGTCTGTGTACCTTACTTCATGTGTGCTGTCTGTGTACCTTACTTCATGTGTGCTGTCTGCATACCTTACTTCATGTGTGCTGTCTACGTACCTTACTTCATGTGTGATGTCTGCTCTGCGTACCTTACTTCATGTGTGCTGTCTGCATACCTTACTTCATGTGTGCTGTCTGTGTACCTTACTTCATGTGTGATGTCTGTGTACCTTACTTCATGTGTGCTGTCTGCGTACCTTACTTCATGTGTGATTACTTTATGTGTGCTGTCTGTGTACCTTACTTCATGTGTGCTGTCTGCGTACCTTACTTCATGTGTGATGTCTGTGTACCTTACTTCATGTGTGTTGTCTGCGTACCTTACTTCATGTGTGCTGTCTGTGTACCTTACTTCATGTGTGCTGTCTGTGTACCTTACTTCATGTGTGATGTCTGCGTATCTTACTTCATGTGTGCTGTCTGTGTACCTTATGTCATGTGTGCTGTCTGTGTACCTTACTTCATGTGTGCTGTCTGCGTACCTTACTTCATGTATGCTGTCTGTGTACCTTACTTCATATGTGAAGTCTGTATACCTTACGTCATGTGTGCTGTCTGTGTACCTTACTTAGGTTCATAGGTTCATAGGTTTATACTAGGCTATCTGCCCTAAGGCATTTATAAGCCTAGCCAAAATTTTTGTGGCTTACGCCACCCCTTATATGAAAAAAATACTGTGCCCATTAGTTTGTTGTGCCTCTGTCCAGCAGTGACACAGAGATGATTCCCGGGATAAACCTATGATCGCCCATCCACAGGTCAAGATTTCTCTTGAACAGAGCCAGCGAGGTGCTCTGCCTCACATGGACCGGGATTTTATTCCACAGCATAGGGAGTCTCTGAGTGATAAATCTATCCCTCCAGCACGTCCTATTTATATCCGTGCTAAGGTTTAAGTCGCTTGCTCTAGTGGTTTTGGTGGATTTGGATTTTTTGAGGTGGAGCATGTCCATTAATTCCGGGTTGGACATGACCTTGTATGTCAGGCACATGTCACCTCTGAGCAGACGGTATGCAACTGAATAGAGCTGGAGTTTCTTCAATCTGGCAGCATATGACAGATTTTGGAGTCCCTTTATCCTTTTGGTGAGGAACTTTTGGGGTCTCTCCAATTGCTGCAGATGTCGGGTGAGATACATCCCGAATGGGGCATTGTACTCGATCATTGATCTGATAAGTGAAGAGTACAGGGGAACAATGACCTCACTAGATCTGGATGTGAATCCCTTCATGATCAGGTGGGCAATGTAGAAGGTCTTTCTAACCACTTTAGCAACGTGAGTGTCAAAAGAAAGGCCACTGTCAACCTGGGTCCCCAGGTCCCTGATAACCTCTTCTGTGCTTAGTGGATTGCCACCTATATGGTTACCTTGTTTTTCCCGAAGGGTATGACTACACATTTTTTGGCGTTTAACTTCAGGCCATGGCTCTGGCACCAGCTATCTGTTTCCGTGAGTCCCTTCTGAAGGATATCCGTGTCCGATGCACTTTCCACTATGGCGCCCAGTTTGCAGTCGTCTGCAAAATTTGTCAGCCAAAGTCCTCCCATGTTGGCCTGTACTTCTGAGAAGTAGATGCCGAACAATAGGGGGCCAAGGACCGAGCCCTGTGGGACACCACTTGTGACCGGCTTGGAGTCTAACATAGCGCCAGCAACTCTAACCCTGTGGGTTCTGTCCTTAAGCCAGTTTGCAACCCATCTTGTGACATATGGGTTTACATTTAAGCTGGTAAGTTTTTCTACAATACCCGAGTGGGGTGTTGTGTCGAAAGCCTTTGCAAGGTCAAGGTAGGCTGTATGGACTGCCTTTCCCTCATCAATGGCCTTGGTGACTGTTTCGAAGAAGTCGACCAAGTTCAAAAGGCATGATCTGCCCTTGACGGCCAAACTGGGTCGGGTCCAATGTCTGCAAGTCCCTATATCTTTGTTTATGAGCTCCATTATGATCCTCTCCATAGCTTTGCAGACTAGACTTGTTAAGCTTATGGGGCGGTAATTACCAGGGTCCGTAGAGGCACCGCCTTTGTGGAGTGGGACCACAGTTGCTGTACGCCACTCCTTGGGCACGTATCCTGTGGTAAGGCTGAGATTAAACAGCTGCCTTATGTGCAGTTTAATTCCTCATTTAGCTCGTGTAGCACACAGCCGGGGACACCATCCGGTCCCATTGATGCTGTGTTTTAGCTTTAGAGAGAGCAGCTTTCACCTGCGCATTTGAGATGTCTGGGAGGCTACACTCCGCTGGGATAGTTCTCTCTCCTTTAGGGGAGAGGGTGAAGTTTGCACTGAACCTGTCTGCCAGTATGTTGGCAATGTCTGTGGGTTCAGTGATTTTTGTATCATTTTGGACTAATTCTGAGCATATCTGGGAGTTTCCACCCAGGTTCCTAACATAGCTGAAAAAGGCCTTATGATTGTCCTTTGAATCCATGGCAATTTTTCTCTCAAAATTGGCCTTAGTTGATTTTATGAGTGCTCGTATTTTTTACTAATAATGATCAGGGGTGACTTCCCTTTTATGGATTTTGTTCTATCATGTAATAGCTTTCTCCTCTTATTGTAAAGTTTGTTAATGGCTAGGGTCCACCAGACTGGACGTTTGCCCTTTGTGGAAAGAGTCTTGGTTTTATTTGGGATTGCCTGATCCATGCAGTCCTGGGAGGTGTTCATAGAAGGCATTTGTAAGGGCTTCCGCAGCTTGGGTTGTGGTTTCCACTGGCTCAGGGGCCTTGAAGGATACCACACCAGTCTTGAGTAGTGTGAAGTTTGCTTTAGAGAAGTTCTTCACTGTGGTCTTTTGTTTGGGGTGGGGCGGGATGTGGATTTCCAGTGAGATTAGTTTATGATCAGATCTCACCAATGAGGGATATACTTCGTGTGGAGCATTTTGTCCCCATGTTTGTGATAATGAGATCTAGTATATTTTCTCCTCTCGTGGAAACAGTGACTAGCTGTTCCATGGCATTTGAATTTATGAACTCCAGGAACCGTTAGGCTAGAAAGTTAGGGCTTGAGTAATGTTCCCAGTCTATATTCGGGTAGTTGAAGTCACCCAATATGATGGTGTTTGGAGATACATTTATACCCTCCAGTGTCTTCAGGAAGGCTGTGTGGGGTTCCTGAGTTTGAGAGGGTGGCCTGTAGAATGCTACAATTTGTAGAGCAGTTTTGCCTATGGTTAGTTGCACCTGGATGGTTTCCGCTTATGCGTTGCCACCAACCTGGAGGTGTGGGTATCCTTTATGAATATGGATACACCCCCTCCTTTTGTGGTGTGGTCCGGGTTTTGGGGCCAGAACGCATGATATGAGGTAAACCCTGATAGTGCTGGGGTGCTCTCAGGAGCCTTGAACCAGGTTTCAGTCACAGCACAGACATCGATGTTCTCCATACTGAGAAGGACCTCGAGTGCGTGCATTTTGAGATTTAGACTTCTGGCATTGAGCAGCATTACCCTCAGTTTCTTCCCATTTTTGTTTTCTAGGGTGGTAGGTTTAGAATTTGAGCCTTGCCTAAAAAAGGCACTATGGGGGTGGCAAGAGCCTTAGCCAATATCCGGAATCCCAGGGGTGACAGGTGCAAGCCTGCAAAGCATTTTGTACTTCATGTGTGCTGTCTGCATACCTTACTTCATGTATGCTGCCTGTGTACCTTACTTCATGTGTGATGTCTGTATACCTTATGTCATGTGTGCTGTCTGTGTACCTTATTCATGTATGCTGCCTGTGTACCTTACTTCATGTGTGATGTCTGTATACCTTATGTCATGTGTGCTGTCTGTGTACCTTATTCATGTGTGCTGTCTATGTACCTTACTTCATGTATGCTGCCTGTGTACCTTACTTCATGTATGCTGCCTGTGTACCTTACTTCATGTGTGATGTCTGTATACCTTACTTCATGTATGCTGCCTGTGTACCTTACTTCATGTTTGCTGTCTATGTACCTTACTTCATGTGTGCTGTCTGTGTACCTTACTTCATGTGTGATGTCTGTATACCTTACGTCATGTGTGCTGTCTGTGTACCTTACTTCATGTGTGCTGTCTATGTACCTTACTTCATGTGTGCTGTCTATGTACCTTACTTCATGTATGCTGCCTGTATACCTTACTTCATGTGTGCTGCCTGTATACCTTACTTCATGTGTGCTGTCTATGTACCTTACTTCATGTGTGCTGTTTGTGTACCTTACTTCATGTGTGCTGTCTATGTACCTTACTTCATGTGTGCTGTCTGTGTACCTTACTTCATGTATGATGTCTGCGTACCTTATTTCATGTGTGCTGTCTGTGTACCTTACTTCATGTGTGCTGTCTGTGTACCTTACTTCATGTGTGCTGTCTGCATACCTTACTTCATGTGTGCTGTCTATGTACCTTACTTCATGTATGCTGCCTGTATACCTTACTTCATGTGTGCTGCCTGTATACCTTACTTCATGTGTGCTGTCTATGTACCTTACTTCATGTGTGCTGTCTGTGTACCTTACTTCATGTGTGCTGTCTATGTACCTTACTTCATGTGTGCTGTCTATGTACCTTACTTCATGTATGCTGCCTGTATACCTTACTTCATGTGTGCTGCCTGTACACCTTACTTCATGTGTGCTGTCTATGTACCTTACTTCATGTGTGCTGTCTGTGTACCTTACTTCATGTGTGCTGTCTATGTACCTTACTTCATGTGTGCTGTCTATGTACCTTACTTCATGTGTGCTGTCTGCATACCTTACTTCATGTGTGCTGTCTATGTACCTTACTTCATGTATGCTGTCTGTATACCTTACTTCATGTGTGCTGCCTGTATACCTTACTTCATGTGTGCTGTCTATGTACCTTACTTCATGTGTGCTGTCTGTGTACCTTACTTCATGTGTGCTGTCTGTGTACCTTACTTCATGTGTGCTATGTACCTTACTTCATGTGTGCTGTCTATGTACCTTACTTCATGTGTGCTGTCTATGTACCTTACTTCATGTATGCTGCCTGTGTATCTTACTTCATGTATGCTGCCTGTGTACCTTACTTCATGTATGCTGCCTGTGTACCTTACTTCTCCTTTATGTTTATTTCCATTCTTTGTCTGTCTTGTATTATGATATTTGTTATATGTTTATACCTGTTATTTTGCCCTTATCCTCCTATTTTCCTGTCTTTTCTATTTTCTGTATTTTTCAAAGTAAAAAAAAAAAAAATAGGGGGCCTAATCTCCCCTCCCAAAAAAAAAATACCCATGTCCCTCTGATTGTCCCTCAGGCCTTCCAATTTCAACACATTTTTTGTTTGTCCCTCTACTTTGCCTTCACCCCACATCTGCTTTTCTGTCACCCTATTTCCTTTGGTGAGTGCTTTACTTGTGTTCCCCACGTGTCCTGCACCCATTGTTAGCTACTGTTAGCCATGGCAAAGTGGCTGTGATTGCTCTTCACGTTCTTTAATTTTGTTATCATAAATTTTGTAGAATTTGTCAGATTCTGCACATTGTGATGAGTGCGTTTATACACATCCATATACAAATTATGACGTCTGTTATTTGTGGATATTTGTCACTTTCTAGACAGATTGCTGAACATTTTTGTTCCTTTAGTAATTTTCAGTAAGTTGCACTCATTTCTGTTAATGCACATTGGTAATAAACCGCTTGCTTTATGAAAAAAAATTTCTTGAAATACAGATTTGAAGTGACTGCCTGACAATGGACAGCCATTGCTGGATAAATCTGTTTTGCCCTGAGTTATTCTCTGTACACTGAGGCATATTTGCTTAATACTTGGTTATTTCATAGTGTATCAAGTATTTTGTTGCACAGCAGATAAAGAAAGAAGAGAGATCAACTATCTCAAATCATAATTAATAAAGCAATAGGGATTAAATATTTAGACCATAACTGATCATTTTTAGTGTAAGTGTATTTAGTAAGAACTAAACTCCTATGTGTACTGAGAGAGCTTATGTTTATGCAGTGGACGTGAAAGGTGGCAAACAAAGCATACATTCGAGGAGAATTATAAATGTAGGTGACCATGTAACATAGTGTAGATCTTGCCTACTTATGTAGGGCCAACAACAGCATTAAAGTTCACAACAGTATCATGAGCATGCTTTTCTAATGAACATGTAATGTAGCATATTGACTTTTTATCTATTTATTTATTAATGTATTTATTTATTTGACATGGTGGATCACCAACTTTTGATTCACACCCTGCAATCTTTCTGTCTAAATACCAGTGCTATTCAATGGTTTAAATCTTACTTCAGTGGGAGGCAGTAGGCTGTCCTCTGGCAGAACAAGCTCTCCAACCTATTACCTAACACCCTTGGAGTGCCACAAGGCTCCATATTAGGACCCCTACTGTTTTCCATCTTTATAAACAACCTATATACAGTCATCCCGAATGTTAGCTGTATCCAATATGCTGATGATTCCACCCTGATTTGTTCAGCCACATCTCCCTCAGAATTAAGGTCTGTTACCCAATCCACCTTTAATACTATAGAAACCTGGCTCACCGAATGTCGATTGCTGCTAAATCCCCAAAAAACTAAAATGCTGTTATTCCCTTCAACACAAGGGTCCACGCCATTTACCTTCACCATAAATGCAAAAGATGGCACAATAATCACCCCCAACTCCTCTACAAAACTGTTAGGAGTAATAATTCATAATAACCTAAAATTTGACCTTCATGTAAACCAAATGATCAAAACCATCAATAAAAACTAGGGTCACTGTATAGAATAAAAGCCTTTCTAACCCCTCCGGCTATGGTTGCCATAGCTCGCTCCCACCTGATTTCAACAGTTTTATATGCATCCCCCCCTCTCTCTAATCTAAATAAAATGGTACTTATTAGACTCTCAGTCTGTTACAACCACATTGCCAGGTTTGCCACTGGCCTACCTTTTAGAGCACATCATTGCATCAACCTTAAATAGTGTGGGTGGCTAGAACTTCCCAGTCTAATCCAATATAACCTTTTGATTATGGCTAATAAAATCCTCTATTATCCAGATAACACACCAGCTCTTAAATATATGATCACCCCCCACAACAATCCAAGACTGCTCTGATCCTCAAACAGACTACAAATTAAGACAATTAAAATTAACAGTGTAGCCGGTGACTCCCTCTTTGTAAACTCTGCAGGCAAAGCATGGAACCTCCTTCCAGCTAACATTACTTTTCTCTCCCCCCTATCCCAATTCAAAGCATGGAACCTCCTTCCAGCTAACATTACTTTGCTCTCCCCCCATCCCAATTCAAAGCATGGAACCTCCTTCCAGCTAACATTACTTTGCTCTCCTCCCTATCCCAATTCAAAGCATGGAACCTCCTTCCAGCTAACATTACTTTGCTCTCCTCCCTATCCCAATTCAAAGCATGGAACCTCCTTCCAGCTAACATTACTTTGCTCTCCTCCCTATCCCAATTCAAAGCATGGAACCTCCTTCCAGCTAACATTACTTTGCTCTCCTCCCTATCCCAATTCAAAGCATGGAACCTCCTTTCAGCTAACATTACTTTGCTCTCCCCCCATCCCAATTTAAAGCTTAACTCAAACAACATCTGGCACTAAACTGTCTTTGCCACTGTAACAGGCCTGGCTAACTCTCACCACGAATGTATATAATCTATTAATCAAATTACTGTTATTTTTTCCCCCTGACTGTTACCAGGGGGAACTCGAACTTGTGATATTGTCTATTCATGTCTGCTTATGTCATTTGTAAATATCTCATCTGTAATATGTCTTCTTTGTTATTACTTATCTGTCTACCTTGGAGCTTTTCTCCCCGGGCCTCCACTGAAAATGGACATTAATCCAGTTGGACTATCCCAGTCAACAAATGTAAAATATATAAATAAAAATAAATGAGGTAAGCCCATTTGGCACACAGGTGTCTTTTTAGGAGTAATCTAGGTGGGAGTATTGCTTGTTTATGTAACTTGCACAGAGTGTCACGGTTTGTAAATGTAGAATGAAGGGGAATCAAATGTAGGACTGTTGCATGAAGCTTATTTCAGTATTATGACTCCAGTAAGCACCTTAGCACCAGAAGTTTGTCTAAGCTGTAGATTCAAGATGTTCACTGCAGGAAGACCCAGATACAGAATCCTGCAGTAGTCATGATGAAAGGGTCTACTTTATTCTCTCGAAAGCTGAAAAGGGCGAATACAAATAGTGCGAAACGTGAAGAACGAACTGCAAATACGTTGAACGTACTAAACCATGACATTTAAAACCTCGAACCATCATAGCCGGTCAACCCAATGCCCGCAACACACTACCTACCCAAACACAATAAAAAAAATACATACCCTAACCCAAACCCTACTTCAAACCCTAATTGAAAGCACCAAAACCCTACTGCTAACCCTACACTAAACCGCACATACACAACTATCTATGCACTATCTTTAACCCCTCCCTAACCCTAAGGTCCGTAACTATCACACAATTCTGCTACGGAGCTATACCCAAACAAACCAAATATTCCACACACCTACACTTACCAAAACCCTACACTAAGCCTTACATACATTTCCTACCTATTCACTTACCTTAACCCGCACCCTAACCCTAAGGTCCGTAACTATCACACACTTACCTTACGGAGCTATACCGCAGATGGGCCAACTATGACGATTCGACACTTCTCTTTTCACGGTTTCGTTTGTTCGATGTATTCGTGGTTCGCCCTTTATGTGTCACACTATTTGTATTCGCCCGTTTCAGCTTTCAAGAGAATAAAGCAGACCCATAATGAAAAGTCTCAAATGTACTGCAATGCAAGCATCTTCTGTGGTGGGAGTACGTTTGTAATCTTGGTGATGTTCCAGAGATGAAAAAGAATGACATACTTACAGTAGAAACTGGTGTCATTAGGGTTAGGTAAGTCAATCCACAGGACATATCCAGAATCCCATTTCCATTCTACACTCAACTGTATGATGCCCAGCAAAAAGACAGAATGTGACACTTGAGTCTGTCTAATTCACGGAAGGTGCAGCTGTACAATCAATGACTGTATTTTTTGGTATTTGCCTTTAACAACAGTCTCAAACAATATGCTAGTTTAGCTCCGATGGTTCCAGTTACAAGCTGTGTGAATGAGCATCACTTAACCATACAAAGTTCCCAAGTCCCTAATGAAAAGGGGTATATGTGCCTTATGGGATTATTTATTTAACATATTAATTAAAAAAATACAATAGTAGCCAGTTCTGGACGTTATAGAGACATAATTTTATAGCTTTTGCTGTATCCTTTTGATATTGGAACTTATTAATAGATTATAGCTGTGTAACATTCATATAACAGTCACAGCTCCCCAGTATCTACTAAGAATGTCTACAGGTGGTGACTTATACATATTTGCTAACCCAAGTGAAAGGAATCACTTATATGACCTCTGAGAAGATAGCAAAATTTTCTTGGAAAGGTTAACTCCGATAGCCACCTTTTGAAGCATGCCTGTAAGAAACATTGGACAATTTCTAGGTAGATTGTGCAAACAATGGAGTACCATAGTCTGTGCAGTGAAAGAACAGGGCTGTATATACCTACTGACCTTTTCCTTTCATGAAAAGACCATATTAATAGTTGTTTCTTTTCTGTTTTTGTGTCACCACTGTGGTTGTCTGGCATCTTCAAGCCTTCATCGCCACCACCTATGTCTACATTACTAGTCAGTTAATCTGACATGCCCCTATTCAGTGACTGGATGGTGGGATGTGGGGGCTTTCATATACAGGGATGCATTGCTGAAGGATGTTTTTCAACTACTTCCTTGCTGCAGTAACAGATGTCCTGTGAGTCATCTTAATCCGAGTGTGTGTGTGTGTGTGTGTGTGTGTGTATGTGTGTGTGTGTGTGTGTGTGTGTTTGTGTGTCTGTGTGTTGGTTTGGCATTGATTTTTATTTTTTATATATTTTTATTTCTATTTTAATTAATTTTATATTTTAATATTTTGTTACTTCAAGGCATGAGCTTGGTTCTTCTAAGTTAAATCTAGGACCAAGCTTGGTTTAAACATATTGTAAAGAAATTATTTGCAGCTAGCTTTTTCAGTCACCACAGCACCCCCCACCACACACACACACACACACACACACACACACACACACACACACACACACACACACACACACACACACACACACACACACACACACACACAGAGTAAGCAAGCCTACTAAACTCAGACTACATTTTCATTTACATTTACATCCCTAACTGTCAGTTTATTTATTATGACCTGTGTCCAAGTTCGGGTCACATTACAACATCCATAATTGTAATCTAACTTAATTTTCTGGGTCTAACTAAGAGTTTACAAAACTGCCTGCCTTGATTACTTTTATTTCTCATTAATGACTCATATTATTTTTGCTTGACCATAACTCACTCTTTATGGCAACCCACTTGGGTTCCCATGCACCACTTTTCTCTCTACGGCCTCTCCATAAAATGTTTCACTGTCATTTCCCTCTAGTGTTTTAGCATAACCAAAATTTCCTTACCTAGTACCGGCGGCACACATAACAATGGTGTGATTCAGCTCTTCCTTTCTGTTTGTACTAAAAGTCCAATATTCTCGACTTCCTATGTCAAGGGGAGTGTTATTGCTGGTCAGAACCTTCTCCACTAAAGGCAAACAGGCATCTTCACCTTATCCCATATAGCCCTTTCTTATATGCAACAACGAGACCATAACAAGCCGTCGTTGCACACCCTATCCCTTATTGCAGTCATTAACATTTTTTTCCCGGATCTACCTTTGGGCTTTGCATCTTATACACATAAAGACAACATGAGGTGCTGATAACTTTAAGTTTCAGTAGACTGAATCCTCCAACCCAAAGGTGAACAATACTTCCCCTGAGACCTACAATTGTTTCATTTTCCACCCCTCTTAGACCTACTGTCTATTAGCCTCTTGTTCGATTGATCACAGAACCTCAAGCAGGTCATTCAACTTCCTCAGTTATCCCCACACTAGTCCCTTACAGCCAGTTAATACCTTACTTGCATACAATTTCTCGGGTCCCCACCGTAACACGTTTGATAATGAAGCCAGACCACATGGCCTCTGCCTCATTCAAATACCCCCCCCACACACACACACACTTTAAACCAAACATATACATCTCCCATACCCACAACATGGGTTTCCCCCACCACTAAAAACTCATGGCTCTCCAACACTAGACCCTGCATGACATAATCTTCTTAAATTAACTTTTTATAAATGGGCACATCTGAAGAAGTAGATAGGCAAAAGTGCTGTTGACATTTAAGGATCAGCATTGATTTTAATAACTGTGTCAACTTAAAGCTGTTGGTATAAGTCCAAGTCTCACGCTGCCCTATTTCCACTTTCCACTTACACGTTTGTTAATTTCTTAAGTTTTTTAAGTTTTGTTTATTAAACTGAATGGTTAGGGATTCTCACAACTTTATGAAACAGATTTTACATATATTTGTTTAAAATGACAACAAGGCTCTACATTAACCAGGTGGCTAATAAGTGACTGATTTTACAACTGTAATTTTATACTCCTGGTGCCAGTTTTTTACACTTTTGTCAATCAAAGGCAGGGGATCACTGTAAGTGGCCTGCCCCAGGGAGTGTCATATTATCACTGATATGCCCCCTAGGCAGACACCTCCCCACACAATGCCCTCTTATGAAGGCTATAAATGTAAACCAACAATCCCAGTATAATTCACATAGTACACAGCACTCATCTGCCACACCATTAATAAAGTTTCTGCACCAAAATGAATGGCATACTGAGTCTTCGTTTACTCTATTTAGATTGTGATTTTTGTCGTAAAAATTAAGGGCACAGACATAACAGCCCTATCCGACAAACCGACAAGCAGTAATGGATTTCGGGATCAAAACCTGAGCGATTAGAACAACTTCAGCAATGTTCGGCTTAGATAAGGCAAATATAATCCATGCAGCTATAGTTTTAGGGTCATTCTGGTCTTTTTGAAACTGTTCTATAACTCACATAATTTTGCAGAATGTCCCGGATTTTGTTTTCTGTCCCACATGAAATTTTTGAAATTCTGGTAAATCACTGAGGATTACAGTTGGGCGATAATGCCAGGCATTAGCGTTTCATACTATTTATTGTTCAGAAAATGCATGTTGATGCAAAACCCCTTATTTTATTAACTTTTTAAAATGAGTTAGATTAATATTTAAAAATTATCCCTGATTTTTGTCTTGCTTCCCCGTTATTGTTGAGAGGTATGTTCACAGCAGTGATGTGTTTTAACAGTATAACCACCACAATCTACCTTAAATCTATCTGCAATAATTCACAAAGTTAGAAATGACAAATGTCTGTCACATATGTGGCTGTTCTAAAGGCAATTTCTGTGATGTGTATCCATTTCACTGTTTTCAGTTTGCATTAGTTAACACAGCTCATGTGTGGCTGATGTGCCAACAGCTGTGTTTTCTTTATTTTTAATATTTTTATTGTTATTTTCTGATTGTTTGACTGTAGCCCTGTTATATATACACATACTCTACAATTGATTAATGGCGGCATGATGTAACTTGTTAAATTTACTCTGCATATTGGTATATTTGCTGCATTCTTTATATGCTGAAAAAGTTTAAAGACACTTCAAAGAAAATATGCAATCAAAAATAGTTTGCCTTGAAAGGAATAGAACTATACATCTGCAGTGGTGCAGCGGTAGTGTTGTTGCCTCACAGCAAGAGGTTCTCCCGTTCGATTCTCGGCTGGAGTGCGGGGAGTGCCTTCTGTGTGGAGTCTGCATGTCCTCCCAGCGGTTGGGTGGGTATTCGAAAGGCATGCGTAAATGGGTGTGCCTTAGTTGAAGGTTGAACGTCGAGCTGGCACCTTGGTGTTCATAAAAATCTACTGCCAATCATTAGCGGACTGGAGTTCTGCTGTGGCAACCCCTAACTGGGAAAAGCCGAAAGACAAACAACTTGAAAGGACTAGAACTATATCGTAATAGCAGGCCACAATCTCCATAGTAAAGAGGGAAACAATCCTGACTGTGAACCAGGAGATCCAGATTAAGTAGCGGGACTGCTGACCGAGGGATCCAATGGAGGGCTAAAAATAAGCACACTACTGCCTCCTCGTGGATGAGGGGGTTTCAGCAGACAAAAAAAGATGAAACTTGCACTTGCAGATGCTAGCATGAGTCCTGTTTATGTTGTTTGCATGATACGCACAGGGCTAAGATTATGCAGGTGGTGAAAGAGGATGCAGACATCTCATCCATTAGGGTGTCACCACACCAGGATGCTACATCTCCTCTCTATCCTGCTGCGGAGCCTGAGAAGGGGAGGTGACATATGGCAGATGGAGACTAGGAAAGCAGCAAAAAGAGTAAAAATAAGTCTGAAACCATGCCATCTCAGAAGAAAAAATATTTTGTGATGGGTTTCAAAGGAAAAGGTGGCTTTCAGCAAATCAGCTCTTGCTGTGCATTATAATACATGGCATATCAAAGCAGGAATCAGTAATGGATGGATGGAATCAGAAAATCTGACTGGAATAAAGCATAATCTCACCAATGCTTTTATTAGCAATGGAGCTGCAGCAGATGATAACACAGCTGGATCTTTTTGTTCTCATGAAACCAATAAATGGCTGCTAAAGCACATGGGTGAGGTGCAAAAACTTAATGGAGACTGTGGGAAGTAAACACCCCTCACACCTTAGCTGAACCTTCTCTAGAACATAAGGCTGGTGAAAAGATATTCGTATATTAAAGTATTAAACTCTGCAGAGAGAAAGTTCAGTTGTTCAGTTAGTCACCAAATGAATCTAAATGCAGCATTATATATCAAACTCTAAAGTCATAACACACTACTACAAGTATATTGTTCAAATTCTACAATATATTTACAGTACATAATTCATCTTATCACCAACATTAGCATTGTATTAGCTGGATAAAACACTGACATTTTGAAGCAGTACATTTTAACACACCTTTTGCTTCAATTTGTCCATATCTTCAGGAAGTTGGCTAAAAAAATCCATTTGAAGAGTAGTAGGTGCAGATTGCAGGCCCTTTTCCTGATGTCCACTGCTGTCCTGTCACTCTTCCTCACCCATACAAGGTATAAGGCTTTATTCTGACCTTTGGTTATTAGCTAGGACTGTAATAATCCACAAACTTAAGAAATAATTATGTGAGTGTGTGATTTGTTGACTTCCACCATGAAGAACTGACTCCGTGACCTCAAATGCAATGAATGAATCACAGAGTATTGAAAACCACCTGTTCAGGCCACCACACTATGCTAAATGGCCATCTTGTTTTTTTACAGGGGCAAGTTCCCTACAACAATATTAGAACCCTACACCTCTTTTCATTAGTACACTAACATTCCTATTGCACAAACACAGAGAAAGGACAGACACCCTGCAACTACAAGCACAATGCATGTGTAAGCTGCAGTAACATAATATAACTAAAGTCTGGGAAAGGTAACAGGGATGGATGAGTTAGGATTCAGGGAAATTACCATACCTAGTGCAGCCATTGTTTTTGTTCTGTCAAATGTCTTTAACCCTATCATGGTATGATGCAGTGTGCCGTCACTTGTAGTTGGTGTACGCCTCCACACGTACTACTCTGCCAAAGTGGTTAATGGGCACAGTGCCTGGGGAATGTCTTTTCTTCTCATGGCTAGCCTCTGAATCTGAGATGCATTTGCAGCAGTAATCATAGCAGCCTCTTGGATAGAAGGAAACCTGACCATTGGCTGCTTATCCTTCTCACTGTGCTTGACGTTCCAGGTCTGGGTTTGCTACCCAATCTCAGAAGGTCTGTTAGTATTGAAAGGCGGTACTTTGTCAATATACCAGCCAACTGATGGCTAGATTCGGTAGGAAATGGTGATTACCAGGATGGAATGCCTTTTTTCATCTTATAGCTCTTATGTTTTCCTAGGTAGACCCACTTTTATCTTTCTTGTTTTGTAACCAGTGTAAAGCAGATTGAAAAAAAATTACATGTATGCATTCACATGTAAATGTTTAATTATTAACATATCCATGTCTGTCTCCAAGCTTCTTCCATCAGATACACTTGAATATCAGTTTGTCTTCCATATTATAAGATGTCACTCTTATGGTCTTAAGAAAAATAACAGCAGGAAGTGCTGGTCATGTGCTTGTAGAACTAGGTCTAAGGTAAACAGGTTTCAATTAGTCAAATAAATAATAGTGCATCAATTGTTTTTCACCTCTATGAAAACTGTCTCATCACTTTGATGTAGGGATCAGTAAGGTACTATGACTGGGGTGCCCAAAATCAAGGAGAAGTCTCATTGCAATTGGCTTTTGGTGGCAGAGGGCAGTAAAATAAAAAAAGGTTTGTTTATTGGGATGTCTACACAATTCATATGATGTCCAAACATGTATTTATGCCACTATAAAGTCAACATCAGGGGAATAAAGAGAATGTGTGCACCTCCCAAGAGGAAACCAAAGGGGGGGGGGGTGGCATAGGACATCATTGGTGAATAAAGCAAATTCTTACAGGAGATTTCACCAATGGGAGGTTGGAACCAGGGTGCAGGTGATACTGTGATGTCAGATACCAGACTGGTACCACTGCTAAACAGGGAGAAAGAGTAAATCTTCAGAAGCATTAGAACAGTCTTTCTGCACTGCTCTTTTGTCATGCCCTTACCCATTAAGCTGTCTACTTAACTGATTACGCCATGGCTATAATTTGGCTCCCAGAAAATAACAAAGTGTAACGACTTCTCATCATATTTTTGTAGATGATTTAAAACTGTATAGTTCATCAGATGACAAACTAAAAGCACAACTGCAAGTGGTCAAAACTTTTTCAAATGATATAAGAATGCCATTTGGTCTTGATAAATCTGCAAAAGCAACCTTTAAAGCAGGAAAGCTGCAGCACCAAGAAAACATCAGTTTGGGATAGGAATGTGATATAAAAGAACTTTAGCAAGATGACGTGTATAAATATTTGGAAAGTGATGAAGGCTCAACAACAAAACATGAACAAATGCAAATAATAGTAAGGAATATTTTAGAAGGCTTAAATTAATACTAAAAAATAGCATTGACATCTAGGAACAAAGTCCATGCTATAAACCAATTTGCTCTTCCTGTCCTAACTTACAGTTTTAGAGTGACTGACTGGCCCCAAAAGGTGTTGGGTATTTTGGACAGGAAAACAAGAAGGATGCTTTATGTTCATCAAATGATTTATAAAAATCGTTGCATACCAAGACTATATATTCCCCATTCTGAATGAGGTATGGGCATCCTTGAAGTTAATTGCATGGATAGATCTGTGATAGTAGGTCTGCATACATATCTGCTGACCTCACAAGACCCAAATGTAGTGAAAGTTTTGAAACATGTGGAGATCAAGTCTAAAATGACTTCCCTGCTTACTTTAGAAAAAGCATATTTGCATCAAGCAGGAATGGAAATCAAATGAGAAGTAGATAAAAATAAGGCAGCAACTGAATGTGCCAAAAAACAAAGGAAAGAATATAAGGTGAAGGACCAGATGAGAAGGTAAGAAATGTTGAAAATGCATAAATATAGTTACAAGTATAGAAAACGTCTAGAAGAACCTCATGTTGATCAGGATCGAATGCAGGAATGGTTAAGGAGAGGTGAATTCAAACCCAAAGATGAAAGGTTAATATTGGCGGCCCAAGATAGTGGGCTACATACACACTGGTTTACAAAGTCCATTGAACATGTGGGAAAAACAGACAAATGTAGGTTTTGTAAACAGAATTGGAAACAGTCGCACACGTCATTGCTGGTTGTGACATACTAATGGCAGAAGGACTGTATATGAAAGGCATAATAATGTGGCAAGACTGTTGCTCTGGGGATTGTGAAAACATAATATTGAAGTGGCTGGAAAACACTGGAAACATGATCCACAAAGCATCATAGAAAATGATGAAGTTTATACCACATGGGATCTTATAGGTTCATAGGTTCATAGATTAGTACTAAGCTAACTGCCCTTGTGTGAGTTTTTTTCCCCAATTGTAATCCTTGTAGAGACTCAAACCCTGCACCTTGTGTTTGTAAGGCTAACGCCTTAACCATTAAGCCACCCTCCCAACCCCTAATCTTCCATTACCAACAGTTCAAAAATAGGTGAAAGAAAACCAAATATAGTAGTCCACGAATAGAAGACAAAAGTAGCATTGATTATTGAAATTGCTACACTCAGTGACTACAGTGTTTTACGTACGGAGAGACACAAAGTCATAAAGTACCAGGAGCTGCAGGCAGAAATGAGGGCAGTGTGGAAGAAAGATACTCAGACAGTTCCAGTAGTCGTAAGAATAACAGGTGTTTTATTAAAATAGAATTTACAATCGTACTTAGATATGTTACCAATACATGTAAATCCATATGAATCACAGGTGGAGTTAGTTCTGGGCACGTTGCAAGTGCTGCAAAGAGCACTTTTAGCTAATATCAGATTAAAAACAATAATAATTTCATGAATTTTAATCATACTCTGACCTAGGAATGGGGTCCGTTCTCATCATGGTATTAGAAACCCAAAAGACTTGAAGAAATTAAACTAAAAAAATGAAGATAATTTCTCATTTTGGAAGAACTGATTAAACTGAAGCAGAGGCTGACAATAGCCTTATTTGCATTTTGGTAGATTTATCTAGAATGGTGCTCCCAGGCCAAAGTTTGACAACAAGAATCTGTAAATACAGCATAGAGTGTAACAAGTGTGAAATAACAGAGAGTAGTTTGATAGATAATACAGTCAGTGTGAAACAATGAAATATAGGGAGAGAAACAGACATTGAAGAATTGCTTACATAAACAGGTAAAAAAAAACACCATCACCAGTAGCGAAAGTAAAGCATATTTGTTTAACCTTTTGAACATCTTCCATATTGTGTAACCTGAACCATTCCCTTTCTTGTTGTGGTTCCTGAATTGTAAGTTATTTCAACTGTGCAGGTGTTGTATTCATTCTTAATTAATGTAATACTTTCAGTATAGTTTTTCTTTTCTTATAGAGTGTTTCTTAATAATCCTGGACCAGCTTTATGAAGAACATCTCTGCAAATGGGATAACCTGTCTTTTTGCTTGCTTTTTTCATTTCTTACAGCAAAGGAATGAAAACATACCAAAACATGCCACTGTCTGCTTTCTGCTGCTGCTTGTCACTGACCTGCTCTATATATCCTCTCTATCACTGTATCTTGATTTCCTCTTACCATGACTCCCTCTTGTAATAGTTGTATTTCATTCAACTCCAGTTCTCTTTTGTTTGCTCTCTAGTGTATTGAAATTATCCTGACATTACTCCCTTCTTTTTTAAACACCTTTATTGAACTATCATTTGTGACACAGGCAAATTTATATTGATATAAAAGCAATCTAACTGTATTAACAAGTTCACATTTATAAACATTATACTTCACATATATTGCTATATATCATATAACCTAAGTGACATTACATAAATTATTCAATTCCTGTCCTTTTTTTTTATAAACATGAAACATTTTTATTAAAACATCACTTATGAAATAAACAATTATACATTTGCATAAATGAAAAAAAACACACCGACACAATCCTAGTCGCAAGCATTTTACATCACAAGCCATACTGACACACTCCCAGTTACAAACAGCATGCATCAATTATAATCTACCAAATCATTTTCAGTCAAACATTACATAGCTCATTTAAGTCCTACCTTCTTTTAAACCCTTTTCCTCCCTGTATGTATTGTTCCCACAATTCCCATTTTTTTCCTATGTAGTTTGCTCCTACCCGTTTCTAAAGACCTCAATTCCAGTTGTTTTATCTGTGTTACTATATTTAGTACTTCTAGTATAGTTGGTTTAGGTTTGATTTCCTTTTTCTAGTAATTGCTTTTTTGGCAGCCACCATAATTAGACACAGCAAGGCCTTATCATGCCTAAGCAATTCCACTTCTGTATCATAGCTCAGAAAAATCATCTCCCTCATCAGACCAATCTGCCCACCCAGCATCTCCGGCAGTGCATCCTGCAGGGAATCCTTAAAGTCTGCTAACTCACCACACAACCAGAAAATATGTTCCCAATTACCTTTTTCTTCACTGTCACACCTCCAACATTATCTGTCTACCCTGTGAAGAAATTGCCCGGAGTCTACTTGGAGTATAAAAATATCTGTGTAAACATTTCCAAGCAAAAATCCTAAATCTTCTAAATTTTGTTGCATATTTGGGAGACAGACATATATCCTTGGAAGGCTGTGAGCTGAGGCGCTAAGTTCTTATTAATTTTTTTTTTTCTTTATCTTTTTTTTTTCCTTTTTCTGCTCGTTTTTCACATTGTATTGGTGATATATCCTGTCATTATTTCTTTGTGAATTGCTTACCCAGTCACTCTTCCCAATCCGTTCTAAGCTCCTCTGGTTGATTCTTATAGCTATCATGCAATATTTTACATGCTGTGCTAATTATTCCTTTTTTATACTCTGATATCAATCCTTGATAGGGAAGGCAATCTATCCTGCAGTCCAAATACATTCTTGGCATCTTCCCATTCTATCATCTTTCCCTTTCTAGTTATTTGCTCCCAATACCTTGGTTCCTTTTCCAGTTTTCTTCAATATATTCCAGCCTCCTCTTGCGTGCTATCTGTATTCCTAATTGCAGTCATCCCTATGGGCAGAATCTCCTATCTCCATTCCCATGTTGGCTTAGTTCTTAGGATAATTACTACTACTTTATGGATATAATATTCTGTATGATTATTGTTATTCTCATTAAAGGCCTGCATCCAAAATCCCAGTCTCATAGGTTCATAGGTTCATAGGTTGGTATTAGGCTATCAGCCCTAGGGCCTATACAAGCCTAGCCATAACAATTCACTGGCTATTTCTTCTCACACTATTTATTTCCCTGGACCCCTGTCTAGCAGGGCAATTGACGTGATCCCCAGGGTGAATTTCCTTTCTCCCATCCAATCATCAAGGTTCCTTTTGAAGAGGGCTAAAGAGGCACTCTGCTTGACATGTATGGGCAATCTATTCCAGAGTCTGGGGAGTCTCTGGGTCAGGAACCTATCCCTCCAGCATGTTTTGTTTATTGTGATGACAAGGCTTAGATCCCTGGAGCATGTGGCTCTGAGGGATTGGGATTTCTTTAAGTGTAGCATGTCCAACAGCTCTGGGTTTGACATGGCCTTGTATGTTAAGCAGAGATCGCCTCTGTGTAGACGATATGTGACACAGTATAGCTGGAGTTTTTTAAGGCAGTCAGCGTAGGGCATCTGCTTTAGGCCTGTGATTCTTTTAGTGAGGTATTTCTGTGGCCTTTCCAGTTGTTGCAGATGTCTTGAGAGGTACATACCAAACGGGGCGTTGTATTCTATAATGGGTCTAATGAGGGATGAGTACAGTGGAACAATGACATCCTTTTTTCTGGATGAAAAGCCCTTAGTGATGACGTGCACCACATAGAAGGATTTCTTGACTGTTGTGGCGATGTGGTTATCGAAGGTGAGACCACTGTCCACCTGTGTCCCTAAGTCTCTTATCACACTTGCGGTGTTTAGTGTACTGCCACCTATATGGTAATTCACAGGTACATGTTTTTTCCCAAAGGGAATAACTATACATTTCTTGGCATTGAGCTTGAGCCCATGGCTCTGGCACCAAGCATCTGTTTCTGTAAGGCCCTTTTGTAGAGTATCCACATCATTTGGGGATTCAATAATGGCTCTCAGTTTGCAGTCATCTGCGAACATTGTTAGCCAGAGTCCCTTAGTGTTGGCCTGTACTTCAGAGAAGTAGATGCCAAACAAGAGCGGTCCCAGGACTGAACCCTGAGGTACTCCACTTGTCACTTGTCTAGAGCTGGATTTGGAGTCGGCTACTTTTACAGTGTGGGTTCTATCAGTAAGCCAGTTAGCAACCCATTGGGTGATGTAGGGATTAATGCCCAGCTTAGTAAGTTTATCTATGATTCCAGAGTGGGGGTTGGTGTCAAAGGCCTTGGCAAGGTCTAGATAGGCTGTGTGGACCACCTTACCCTTGTCCATGGCTCTGGGGACTGATTCGAAGAAGTCAATCAGGTTCAGGAGACAAGATCGGCCCTTCACAAACCCAAACTGGGTGGAGTCCAGTGTTTGAAGGTTGCCAATGTCTTTGTTTATCCCTGTTTCTTGAGCCCCCACCCATTCATCATCATCCCTTTCCAGTTTAAATTACTGTTTTCTGCTTGTGCTACGTATAGGAGCCTTAACTGTGTTGCTCTGAAATACCCCTTCAAATTGGGTAATCCCAGTCTTCCCTGTTCTGCTGGAAGAATCAGCTTATCCCACTTGACTCTTTGCCGTCTTCCCCTCCCAGATAAAGTCCTTCAGCTCTTTATTAATTGCTATCCACAACTTCTTCTCTGATTGATAAAAATATGTCTGACCTGTGTATAAAACAAATGGGACTAAAACAATTTTTAACTGCTTGTTTCTTACTATCAATATCCATATAACAAAGCTCCATTTCCTCAGTTTTTGTATTATCTGTTGTTTAGTCTCTTCCCACATATCCTTAGCTGCCACACCAGAATCATTTTAATTCATACTCCTAAATATTTCATTTTTATCAATGTGTCTCCCTTCTTGAGTGATTTTCAAGATTATCCATCCATTATTTCTAGTTGTTTTATTTTGTTTGTTAGTTCCTGTATATTATGAAACTGTTGCTACAGCTAAGCTTTAATTGCTACTTTATCTTTCTCTAAATCTTGCAGTTTCCTTGTAGTCTTTGCATTTCAGTTTGCTGATGTTCTATTTTTGTTTCAAAGAGGTCCCATCCTGGCCTACTGTGATTACCTTTTCAAACAAAATACACAATTGCCCCTCCTTATCTCTAGCTTTAAAAACAGCCATTTTTTTCTCCTTTTGTTCCTGCTCACTCATCTTTCTTTTTTCCCATTAGAAACACCATTTTTATCCAAAATTCTGCAGGCCCTGTCCATAGCTTTAGGCTTAAGCAGTCATATTAACTAGGCTCTGTGATGCCCTCCAAGAAGGTGCTTATTTTGGTTTTGTCAAGGGTAGATCATCCCTACTCAACCTGGTGTACTTCTTTGAGAAGGTCACCAAAGCAATGGAGGATGGCAAAATGGTTTAGACTGCCAAGGCATTTGACACATCACCCCACTTGGGCGTTGTTGACAAACTCAAGAGGTTACGTGCAAACCCGTATGTCACCCATTGGATAGCCAACTGGTTCACAGACAGGACCCATGAAGTTAGAAGTGGGGAGTCCACCTCTACAAAGAGGCCAGTCACAAGTGGAGTCCCTCAGGGATCAGTCCTTGGACCACTCCTTTTTGGCATTTACTTCTCGTAATTCAAGGCCAATGTCAGTGGTCGCTGGCTGACTAAATATGTAGATGATTGTAAGTTAGGAGCTGTCATTGAATCTCCCTCTGATACAAATGTTCTCCAAGAGGGGCTGACACAGACAAACAACTGGTGGCAGAGTCATGGACTAAAACTAAATGCCAAGAAATGCATAATAGTATCCTTTGCAAAGTCATCCATCCCTGGTAACTATCATATTGACAACACACCCCTTAGAGATGACCCAGTAGTCAGGGATTTAGGGACACACATCTAGCCTTTGATCATCATGTGTCTACAGTGGTGAGGAGATCATTCTATGTTGTGCAACTTATAAACAAAGGTATGGCATCTAAGTCCAAGGAAGTCATTGTTCCACTGTATTCGGCATTCATCAAACCTATCATTGTGTACAATATCCCCTTTGGTATGTACCTAACCAGGCATAGCCAAGAATTGGAATGTCCACAGAGGTTCCTCATTAAAAGAATACAGGACATAAGTAAAATGTCCTATGCAGACTAACTCAAGGCCCTATCCGTGTATTCTATCTCCTACCGGCTTTTGAGGAGGAAATCTATGCCTGGCATACAGAGCATTGTCAGACCCCACTCTGATGGACCTCCTTGATATCCAGAAAACAAACAGCACCAGAAGTACCAATTCTAAAGACTTATTCCTTGCTTGTGATATAAATAGGACCTGCTGGAGAGATGTATGTATCCCAAAGACTACCTTGTCTATGGGACAGGCTCCCCCATCCATGTAAAGCAGAGTTTCTCCTTAACACAATTTGAGTGCAACTTGGACAATTGGATGGAAAACCAGACATTCATCCCTTGGTTTGACATCTATGTCTCTAATGGACCCAGGTAACCTGTAAATGGTTCATCTCCCAGGCACATGCTTACACTTATCATGGGGATCAGAACTTGTCAGAAATGTGGGATGCATGGCTAGGCTTAAAAAAGCCCTTGTGGTCGTTAGCCTAGTAAACACCTATGAAGCTATGAAACTATAAGAAGTGTTGGAAACTGTTAAACTATTCTTGAGCTTTGTTTTTAATACCTGTGGTGAGAAGTTCATTAAACAGGATGTAATAATCTATGAGTCTAAAGGCTTTTGTAAGGTAAATAAAAATTGTTCTAGCCAAGTTTCCCCTTTCAATGTTTAGGGATATGTTTTCGGTGAGTGCATACAGAGCACACCAGGAGCTGTAAGCAGTGTAAAATCCATGCTGTTTGGAAGAGAGGATTCTGTAGATTTTGAGATAGTTGCATAGCTGGCCATAGATTAGTTTTTCAAATATTTTACCAAGGGTAGGTCGGATGGAGCTGGGGCAAAAGTCTGATGGTTTGGTTTTTTGGAGGGGTTTGACATAGCTTTGTTTGCAGAGAGAATGCATGATGTGGGAACGATAGTTAATGTATTATATTTTGAATGAGTACACAAAGAAGTCTGTGCAAAGGGAAGTGAGCAATGTGCAGATGCTATCAGATCCAGCTGGAGCACCAGAGGGGATGGTACAAAAAGACAAATTGGATTTCTTTCCATGAGATAGTAAGGGGGAGGGGGAGAGGTGTATAGGAAGGCACAGGTGTGACTCAGGTGTGAGGGATGGGTGGCAGGTGCTGTCTGAAGTAATGAGTAGAAGATGAGAGACCTTTCTGAGAAAGTCATAAGGGAAAGCAGACCAGAGGTGGATGCTATAGTGTCAGCTCCTGAAGGAAGTGTAACGGGGGGACATTCCATGATCTGGTTTACAATTTACAAAAGTTTTTAGGGTTGTTGAGGAGAGTTTCTGGGAAAAGACTAAATTAAAAGCTAGGCTTCCTAATAGATTGTTTGGCAAGGTTTCACGAAAGAATAACTCTTTCTTTATTATCAGGGGATTATTCCAAGTTTCCCCAGCTTCATCTCATAACTGGAATATGGTGAGTAGTTGTTTTGTAATCCAAGGGTTACAAGTGGCTTTATTGAGTCAGGTATTTTTTGTGAAGTATTTGCTTTGCAAGTGAAACAGGAAGTTAGTGAATGCTGCAATGGTGGTGGTGTTAGTGGGGTAGAATATATGTAATAGTAGACTAGCTGGTGTAGGCTAGGCCATTATGCATGGTTGTATTTTGGGAAGGAGAGATGGGGACTGGTGTTTTTGGGTGGGAATTTGAATGGTAAAGTGCAGATTTTCTTCTCAATCCAAGCATTTCTCCCTCCATAAGTAATCAAATAAATTAATAACATAGTGATTCCCTGTATGAAGGTTTGCCCTGGTAGTTTTTTTAACGAATTACGTAAGGACAAAACTGAATAGTAGAGCTATTGTTTCTGTGTATAGGGGTCCAAGGTGGTTGATGTTAAAATTTCCTATGATGAATAGGTCCCATTTGGACTGATGTACATTTTTAGGCTATGGAGAAGTAGTTTGAGGTTGTGGGGTTACTTAGGGGGGGGTGAATGTGCGATGTAGACTAATGCTAGTGATAATCAGAAATAATGGATAGGTTCAAATCTATAATTAACCAGTTGCTATACTCTGGGGAGGAAGTGCACTGACATATAACTGAGAATTTAATATTAATTTTAGTTAGAGGAATTGTTCTGCTTCATGATCTTTACCTGGTCAGGCACCAAATGAGAGGGTGAAACCTTGAAAGTGATGGCCAAGGTCAGGTGTTTCATTTATAACTTGAGATTCAACAATGCCAGTGATATTGAATTTGTGGGTTGAAAAATGCCTGCAATTTTTTTTTTGTTTACTTCTAAGGTTTCTATCATTCATTATGGGGCCCTTTATAGGTGAATGGTTGAAGTGATTGGTGATAATTGATGCAGACTGTAATGGCAGGGTTGAGCCTGGGATGGGTTTCATGTTGGTTTGGAGTAGAAAGGTAAATTAATGCTATAGGTAGATTGAAAATAAAGTTAGGCTAGTGTAGCTTCTATTCTAGTTACTTTCTTGTAAATGTCAATGGATGGGATTGAAGAAAGATAGTAAAATGTATTGGGAAAAGAGCTGGAGAAGGGGGTAATGGGAGGTTACAGGAGGGATTAATTAATGTAGGTTATAGGGTCGACCTGTTGGCCCAAGAAAGATTTAGAGGAGATTCTAATTTATTGGCTGGCAGCAGCAAATTGTTGCAGTAATTGTTTTTAAGAAAATGAAACTGAAAGCAATCAGTAGTACTAAGGATGATCCCGTGTTGGGTATTTGATTCATTTCATACGTTTTAAAATCAGGATCAGTGGAAGTGTTATTAGATAGATAGGGCAGGTATAGTTTGCATTGACTTTGTATATTTTCCTTTAATGGGATGGAGATATGGGTGGGTATTTGGCCATGGATATTTAAATATGTTGGTTTTGGTGTGGCAGGTAAAGTGGGATGGAAAGTGACTGGAGCAGGCAGAGCTGTTATCTTAGTGATACCCATACAGTATGTGTTTCCTGGTGTGACTGGTCTATTGACCAAGTGGGGAAGGAAATACAACTGTTACTAAGCTTCAAAGTCATGTAAGAAGGCTACACAACATGTTTCCTGGGTAACAGTGCACTTCTAGGAATATACTGTTATTTGATGTAATAAGAAGTTCAACAGTTTTGAGGACAGGGGTCTGTATGTCCTAATGTTTCTCAATATTATTATTATATTTTTTTTGCATCCCTCAGGACTGAGCCTGATGGCCGATGGGTCTTCTCTCTGCACCCAATCAGCCCATCTATGCCATGGCTGTCTGATTCCCAGGAAGGTGAGAGCCCTATAGACCATTTTCTTGTCTAGGAATACCCCATAAGATAAGCCACTCTCCTCAAGAATTAGATGGTAGAAAGAATGCCAGCCTTGCTCCTCCTGTGGGACAGCCTACTCTTTTCTCAAGATGGGCACTTCCCTTCCCTGTGGTGTCTCTTGATGTAGCTCTCCTCTGATGGTTCCCCTTAACTCACAGTGTGGTTGCACACAACGGCACCGACTTTGTAGACCCCAAATTCTATTGGGTAGATACCTATTGCTCCCACTAGTTGTCACCCATGAGGAGAACCAGAATCACATCCCTTCCCCTGTATGGGTAAGCAGGTAGTGGCCACTCAGTCCCATCCTCCCCTACTGGCTCTTACTGGCAACCAAGCCACCATTCAAACTGGGATTGCCTGCAACTTAGCCAGGGCTATATCCATCTGTGTTATACCTCTCAACTGCCCAGTTTTTTGCCTCATATTTTTGGACTGTTCCTCATAAAATTTGTGGTTTTCTGGCAAATCACTGAGGATTGAAGTCACTAAATAATGGCATAAATGTATGTTTCAGACTTCATATCCCCAGAAAATGCATGCTAACACAACTCATGCTATTCTAACCATTTTTAAGTTTTAAGAGCAATATTTAAAATTTACCCTTATTTTAGGGTCTTTGTCCCCCGATGAGTTCAGGCTTTGATCTGATTTCTTATCCTAAGAGGTTGAGAGTTATGCTTTATGTGACAGAGTGGTTTGATGTTTCTCTGTATTGTTAATAAATTAAAACAAAAGCATCTTTTGAATGGTAATCAGTTCTCACTACTGGATTCAACAGTCCATAGCAGAAGGATGTCAGAAGTATGCATATCAGAATGCAGCTGTAACATTTCTGTTAATGAAATATAAACATTTCCAGCTTTAATGATTCAAGCTGCAACCTGTAAACATGTAACACCATACTATATAAGGAGACATGGAATTACATTGGTCAGGTCTGACCATAGGCAAATCACCCTTGACATCCACATCCCCCCCCCCCCCCCCGTAAGGAAACCTCCATAAAAAAACTTCTCCAAAGCCAACTTCATGCTACTCAAGTCAAAAGTGACAAACTTCACGACACCCATGCAGACGGGAACTGAAAGTTCAACTGCTGAATCCTACACTAAGGCACTGTATGAGCACATCCACTCATGCATGAATTGTGCCATCCCAAATAGAACCAAGATGCTCTCCTCCAAAAAAAGGAAGCCAATCTGGTAGTCCCCTGCCATAAACAAACTTTACAACAAAATGAAGAAACTCTTGCAGAAAACAGGAAAATCCCAGGATGTAAAAAACTCCATTACCAGCCTCAGTAAGAAGCTGAGATCCCTCATAAAATCCTCCAAAGCTAGTTACGAAAATAAAATTGCCAAAGATTCTAAAGACAACCACAAGGCATTCTATAGCTATGTCAAGAATCTAAATGGCAATGCTCAGATATGCTCTGAGCTACAACAGAATGGCATTAAATATACTGATCCCAAGGATATTGCCAATATCCTGGCAGATCAATTCAGTGCCAGCTTCACCCCCCTCTCTCCCCCTAAAGGGCCCATCTCAATACCAAATGATTGCCAAATTCCAGTAATAACGGCCACACAGGTAAAAAATGCACTCTCCAAAGCTAAGAATACAGCATCCATGGGACCAGATGACATCCTGGGCTGTGTACTACATGAAATCCAAAACGAACTGGCACCACACCTAAGTGTAATGTTTAATCATGGCCTCACCTCAGGCTTCATGCCCACTGAGTGGCGCACAGCTACAGTTATCCCACTCCACAAGGGGGATCCACCTTGGATCCTAGGAACTACCACCCCATCAGTCTGACAAGCTTGATCTGCAAGGTCATGGAACGTATTATCATGGAACTTATAAACAAAGACATTGGCAACCTTCAAACACTAAATCCCACCCAGTTCGGGTTCATGAAGGGCCGATCTTGTCTCCTGAACCTGATTGACATCTTCAAATCAGTCTCCAGAGCTGTGGATGAGGGTAAGGCGGTCCACACAGCCTATCTAGACCTTGCTAAGGCCTTTGACACCATCCCCCATTCTGGAATCATAGATAAACTTACTAAGCTGAGTATTAATGCCTATGTCTCTTGATGTGTTGCCAACTGGCTTACTGACAGAACCCACACTGTAAAAGTGGCCAACTCCAAATCCAGCTCCAGACAAGTGGAGTACCTCAGGGTTCAGTCCTTGGACCACTCTTGTTTGGAATCTACTTCTCTGAAGTACAGGCCAACACTAAGGGACTCTGGCTAACAAAGTTAGCAGATGACTGCAAACTGGGAGCCATTACTGAATCCCCAAATGATGTGGATATTCTACAAAAGGGCCTTACAGAAACAGATGCTTGGTGCCAGAGCCATGGGCTCAAGCTCAGTGCCAAGAAATGTATAGTTAGCCCCTTTGGGAAAAAATGTGTACCTGTGAATTACCACATAGATGGCAGCGCACTAAACACCAAAAGTGTGATAAGAGACTTAGGGACACAGATGGACAGTGGTCTCACCTTCGATAACCACATCGCCACAACAGTCAGGAAATCCTTCTATGTGGCATGTCTCATCACTAAGGGCTTTTCATCAAGAAAAAAGGAGGTCATTGTCTCACTGTACTCATCCCTCATTAGACCCATTATAGAATACAATGCCCTGTTTGGTATGTACCTCTCAAGACATCTGCAACAACTGGAAAGGCCGCAGAAATACCTCACTAAAAGAATCACAGGCCTAAAGCAGATGCCCTGTGCTGACCATCTAAAAAAGTCCAGCTGTACTCTGTAGCATATCATCTACTCAGAGGCGATCTCTGCTTAACATACAAGGCCATGTCAAACCCAAAGCTGTTGGACATGTTACACTTAAAGAAATTCCAATCCCTCAGAGCCACAAGCTGCAGGGATCTAAACCTTGTCATCACAATGAACAAAACATGCTGGAGGGATAAGTTCCTGACCCAGAGACTCCCCAGACTCTGGAACAGACTGCCCATACATGTCAAGCAGAGCACCTCTTTGGCCCTCTTCAAAAGGAGCCTTGATGATTGAATGGGAGATAGGAAATTCACCCCAGGGATCATGTCAGTCGCCCTGCTAGACAGGAATCAAGGGAAGTAGATATTTTGGGAAGAAATAGCCAGGGAATTGTTATGGCTAGGCTTGTATTGGCCCTAGGGCCGATAGCCTAGTACCAACCTATGAATAGGCACGAAACTGAGCTATACAGATTTTTCTTCTTAAGACTGCAAATAATAGCTTAAGCATATGTGCCTTGCTACTTAAGTAACTTTTTGGAAGAAATGTTATTGTATCAGGTTTCCTAGAACAAGAACACGTTGTTAGGTTTGGGCAAGCTGACGATTTAAGTGGCCTGACCTTGTTACCTAAGCAACTTTTTTGGAAGAGGTGGAATTCCATCAGGCTTCCTAGTTCAGGTTATTAGGTTCAATAGGTTGAGGTGAGCCAATCATTTAAGTGACCTGACAGTCATGTGCTTCTCTGCAGACTGGGATTATTTGTTTTGGTAAAGACCTCATCCTCTTTCTCAAATCAAATTCTGGTACCCCACTCACAATAGAAACAATTGTATGGTATACATACCACTCAACATCTTAATGCAAGAAATCTGGACAAAGCTGAAACTAATGGGGGGACAAAAGTCGAAAAATAGGTGTAAATTTAAAAAATTGCTTAAATCAGCTTTGAAAGTTGCTAGAATAACAAAACAGCATTTGTTAGCATGAATTTTCTAATGGATATAAAGTCTGAAACTCAAATGCATGTCACTATTTAGTGACTTCAATCAGTGATTTTTCAGAAAACCACAAATTTTACAAACAACAGAACAAAATGTTGGAACTCCGGTTAGCTAATGATTGGCAGTTGACACAGTAGAACAAAAATATGAGGCAAAAAATCTAGACATTCTACAAAAATCTGCAAATTTGAGAGGTATGATGGTATATGTGTTCCTATGTTGATAAGAATCTTTCTTTTGATCATTAAATATCAGCTGTGGTTAGTATATCTGTTTACCTTGTTCAGCTGATGTGAAGAGGTACCTCATCTTTGTCTAGTGCAGTCTTGGTCCCTCTAAAATGTTCCCCTGTTAGACCTGTCATAGAATAAAATGCATCATTAGAAAAAATGTATCTTACAAAGCACCTCAACCAGTCTGAAAGGCCTAAAAGTCTTATGACCAAGATTTCTGCATTGCAGAAGCTAAGCTTCCTCAAAAGACTAAAAAGGTCTGTCCCTCTGTCCTCTCTCAGACTCCTGAATCTCCCTTGCCTTTTTGACCTCCTCTTCCTCCTCCATCGGCGCACCAACTGTCTGCCTAATATTCATGTCAAAGACCTCAACCTCCACCACACTGTAAACACCACCTGCTAGCATGATAAATTTATAGCCCACTGCATTTCCCGTCCTTTAAAATAAACTTCCTTTGCATGTCAAAGAAATTAACATCTTATCTACATTCAACACTAGATCAGTCCCCGGACAATTCAATGGAAGTCTATACATTCATTCATAAAATCAACCCTAATAAATGTTGGCACTCTATATCTTCTCTACTTAACCCTGAAACAAATAGAGACCACATCCTATCACCTGAAACCTCCTCATCACAAATAGCTGAAAACTTTAACAAGCACTAAATAAAATCAATATCATACATACTAACACCCCAAATGCTGGACCCCCCCACCCTTCAACCTATTTAGACAGCAACCCTACACCATCATCTACTTCTAACCCTGTCATTACTAACCCCCTACTCAACAAAATGTCACACAAACCCCATTCTCACTTCAGCCCATACCTACTGACACCATTAAGAAACTGCTACAAAAACTAAATCCCTGCTCCACCTCAGCTGATAATCTTCCACCACACTACCTCAAACTGGCTGCCAACTCAATCGCCTACCCAATCAGTATCCTTATAAATAGGTCTTTATCTGAATCAGAAGTACCTACCATATGGAAATAACCTCACATCACCCTCATCCACAAAGGAGGCAACTGTTTTGATCTATCCAATTTCCATCCTATATCCATCTTGTTACCCATATCCAAAATTCTTGAGAGAGGTAGCCATCAGCAGGTAATGCAAATCTATTGCAAAAGAATCTTTTATCCAAAACCCAACATGGCGTCCGACCTAGCCACAGCACAGCTATAGCCCTATTATCTTTTACAGACACTTTGAACAAGGTCAGAGATGCAGGATGCTATACAGCTTCAGTATTCCTTGATCTCTCCAAGGCCTATGACAGTGTCTCACCCCTTACTATTAAATACACTGTCTAACTTAAGCTTCTCACATAACACAGTAAAATGGTTTCTGAGCTACCTCAAGGATCGTAAATAAGCAGTGAAATGGTCCAATGAACTCTCGCCCTTTCTTCACAACCCTACTGGAGTCCCTCAAGCTCCATCCTAGGACCTCTACTCTTCAACATTTTCACAAACAACCTTCACACTGCCTCTCACCCTGGGACCCTCATTCAATATGCGGATGATTCCACCATAATCTGTATTGCTCATTCACTACCATACTTTCAAAAACTCAACAGTCCTTTACAGTAGTCAAGTCCTGGCTAAGAAATGCCTAACTCTTTCTTAATCCAAAGAAGACAAAACTAGTACTCTTTCATCCCAAGAACACTTGTCCTGTCACTGATCATTTTAACATCCTTGCACCTGACAACACTTTCATAGAAATAGTGCAGGAAACCAGACTTCTAGGAGTTATCATTGACAATAAACTTTCATTTAACCCCCATATACAGCATAATATAAAGAAAACTCATCAAAAACTGGGGCTTTTATATAGAAACAAACATTTCTTTACTGCAGCAACCAAAACTACCCTTGCAAAAACATTTTTATTTCCTTCCCTTCTTTATGGTGCCCCTATTCTAATGAACTTACGAACTAAGGTCGGGTGGCACGATGCCAGGGTAATCTTATGGGCTAGGCTTGTAAAGGCTCTAGGGCCATTAGCCTAGTATACACCTATGAACGTATGAACCTATGAACTTTTATCATAAACAAGATGGAACAGTGCTACAACAAAGTTGCAAAGTTTGCCACAAACTCTAAATATCACACACACCACTGTAAACCACTACTAGAATTAAACTGGCTTGAACTCCCCAACCAACTTGCCTTATTCAGCTATCCACCTTGCACAACCTTATCTTCAAGCCTACTGCCTGCTCTGTACTAACCACTCTAGTCACACCTTACACACCAAATAGATCCCTATGATCAGAAGACAAAAATCTCTTAGCTGTCTCAAAATCCACAAGAAAACCAGGCCACTCGCTGTATTCATACTCTGTCTCTATACTTTGCAATTCACTACCCCTAGCTACCAGTTCTATACCTGGCCAAACCTATTTCAAAGCCTCTTTAAAAAAATATCACCTCAAAAAGACATCGATGCTTTGCCAGAGATGGCCTGCATCTGTCACCCATGGGCTTCTGGATACTGGCCAAGGCTCTTGCCACCCCTATAGTGCCTTTTTTAGGCAGTGTTCCAAAGACCAAACTACCACTGTAACAGCTACAAACAAATGCAATCTGAGGGTCATGCTGCTCAGTGCTAGAAGTCTAAATCTCAAAATGCACTTGCTCAAAACACTCCTTAAAATGGAGAACATCGACATTTGTTCTGTAACAGAGACCTGGTTCAAGGCAGCAGAAAGCACCCCTGCACTACCAGACTATAACTCATTCCACACCTTTCAGCCCCAAAACTTGGACCAAAGCTCCAAAGGCAGTGGTGTTTCCATATTCATAAAGGATGCACACACATCCAGACTAGTAACCAAACATAACTCATCTGAGATACTTTAGGTGCAGCTAATATTGGGTAAGACAGAGATTCAGGTCATAACCTGATATAGGTCCCCAACCATGTCCCAAGACTCACACTCCATGTTCCTAAGCACCCTGGAGAATATTAGGGTCCAACCTAACACTCTCATACTGGGCGACTTCAACTACCCCTCTATTAACTGGGAAAACTGCTCATGTACCAATACACTTGCCCAACATTTGATGGAAGGCATTCATTACAATGCCCTGGACCAGCTCATTCTGATCCACACTAGAGGTAGCAACATCCTTGACCTGGTTATTACTAACACAGTGAACGTTGCTCTACAACAGTAGTCAACTCCTCTCTGGTTAGATCCGACCACAAACTCATCACCTTGGAAATCCACATACCTCCCACCCCCACCCCCCCACCCAACCCCACTCCCTCAAAGGTAACCACCATGAAAAACTTCTCCAAAGCTAACTTTGGGCTCCTAAAACAGAGGTGGCTAATTTCACGACACCCATGCAAATGGAGATCATTTGCATAACCACCGAATCACACACCGATGCACTCTAAGAACACGTACGCAAATGCATGGATCTCACCATACCCAACAGAACCAAGATGCTCTCCTCCAAAAAAGGAAGTCAATCTGGTGGTCCCCTGCCATAAACAAACTCTACAACACAAGGAGGAAACTGATGGAGAATAAGGTGAAGTCCCAAGACTGTAAAAACTCCCTTGTCAGCCTCAACAAAAAGTTGAGATCCCTTATCAAATCCTATAAAGCTAGCCATGAAAACAGAATTGCAGCAGATAGTAAAGAAAACCACAAGGCCTTCTATAGTTATATCTCCATGGCAATATCCAGATTTGGTCTGAGCTATTGCACAGTGGTACCTCCTATACTGAGCCAAGAGATATTGTCAATAAAATGGCCGACAGATTCAGTGCCAACTTTACCCCTCCCCCACCAAAGGACCGGTCACAATACCAGTAGATTGCCAGGCACCCAGTATTACTTATGCACAGGTTAAAACAGCACTGTCCAAGGCCAATAATACAGCTTCAGTGGGACCTGACAATATCTCTGGCTGTGTTCTACATGAACGACAGAGTGAACTGGCACCTCACTTGTGTGATGTGTTCAATCACACTGCTACAGTCATCCCTTTCCACAAAGGAGGAGTGACTACAGACCCTGGGAACTATCGCTCCATTAGCCTGATGAGTCTGATATGCAAAGCTATGGAATGCATCATCATGGACCTAATAAACAAGGATATAGGGAATCTCCAAACTCTGGATCCCACACAGTTTGGTTTTGTGAAGAGTAGATCATGCCTGCTCAAACTAGTCAATTTCTTTGAGTCAGTCACCAGAGCTGTGGATGAAGGCAAGGTGGTTCATTCAGTCTACCCTGATCTGTCCAAAACCTTTGATACCATTCCCCACTCAGGAATCATAGAAAAACTCACTAAGCTGGGCATCAACCCCTATATCATTTGATGGGTTGCAAACTGGCTCACAGGTAGAACCCACGGTGTGAAAGTTGTTGACTCCAAGTCAGGCTGTTGACCAGTCATGAGTGGAGTCCCACAGGGTTTGGTCCTGGGTCCTCTCCTATTTGGTATCTACTTCTGTGAAGTCCAGGCCAACACAAAGGGACTCTGGCTGACAAAGTTCGCAGACGATTGCAAGTTGGGAGCTAATATTAACTCTCCGTGTGATGCTGACATCCTACAGAAAGACCTCACTGAGACCAACGACTGCTGTCAGCACCATGGCCTTAAGCTCAATGCCAAAAAATGTGTCATTATCCCCTTTGGGAAAAACCTGGTTCCCATGAATTACCACATCGATGGTAGTCCACTGAACACAGAAGGCGTTGAGATCTGGGAACACAGGTTGACAGCAACCTCTCTTTTTACCAACACATTGCCACTGTGGTCAGAAAGCCCTTCTATGTGGCACATCTCATTACTAAGGGTTTTGCATCCAGGAAGAAAGAGGTCATTGTCTCCCTCTACTCTTCCCTCGTTAGGCCAGTCATCGAGTACAATGCCCCATTTAGCATGTACCTCATTTGACACCTGCAACAACTGGAAATGCACAAAAGTACCTCACAAAGAGGATCCTAGGCCTTAAACATTTGTCCTATATGTACAGACTAAACAAAAAACTCCATTTATTCTCTGTCTCATATCGCCTACTTACAAAGCCATGTCTGACCCAACTCTGTTAGAAATGCCACATCTAAAGAAATCCCAATCCCTCTGCACCACATGCACCAGAGACCTCAACTCATTACCACAATCAACAGAACATGCTGGAGGGACAGGTTCATAACCCAGAGACTGCCCATGCTATGGAACAGACTTCCCATACATGTCAAGCAGAGCACCTCACTGGCCCTCTTCAAGAGAAATCTTGATGAGTGGATGGGAAATAGAAAATTCACCCCATGTATCACTTCAGTGGCTTTACTTGACAGAGGCACTGGGACCTAAGGTCGGGTGGCATAATGCCAGGGTAATCCTATGGGCTAGGCTTGTAAAGGTCCCAGGGCCATTAGCCTAGTACACACCTATGAACTTATGAACATGGCTCTGCTCCTGCATAAAGCCTGCCTGATGCCAGTACTTCCTCTTCTTCCACACTAGCCTCATCTTCCTCTTCTGTCACATTTCCATCCTTCACAGTCTGCAAGATCCTAAGGCTTTTCTAACTCCCTCTCTGTTTTTATACCATATCCTTAAGCTACTGCTCAGGCTGTAATGCCTCTGTTCTTCTTAACTCTCTCACTATCTTTCTGCATCACTAACTTTCTGGCTATTATTTTCCTAACAGAAACTAACATTCTATTTATGTTTTTTTTCATGTACTATAGCAGTCAATGTCAGACATTGCTCTACCTATGTACTATTTTGGTCACTACATCATATATAGTGAGAGTGACTATTATTGTCCATAATGTTTTAACTCTGTAGAATTGTCTAGATGTGTAGTAATATATTGCGGGTCTATATCACTTCGATAAAATGGCAGACATTCAAACACCATATGTTCAAACTTCTAACCTCGAAGTGCAAAACCATCGACGGCTTAGAACAGCAGTTTTTTTCCCAGGGAAAAAAATTGCTGTTCCAAGAAAACACACACACAATACAAGCACACCAAAATAAATAATCCACACATATTTTAAAGACATGCTTCTGGAGCATCTCTCCCCAGGCCTCCACTGAAAACAGGCTCTGTGGAACCTAGTCGGACTTTCCCGGTCAACAAATGTTAAATAAATAAATAAATAAATAAATAAAAATATACACTTCTCAAAACCCTACTTCTAAAAATACACTAAACTGTACATACACTACTATCTATCCACTTACCTTAACCCAAACCCTAACCCTAAGGTCCGTACCTATCGCACACTCAACTTACCTGCTCTCTAACCCTAAGGTCTATAACTATTGCACACTCACCTTAATCCATTCTGTTCACACACTTACCTTAACCTGGTCCGTAACCTTCGCACCACAGTGGAGGGAATAGTGAAGCCACAGAAACGACTCACCAAATTCTTTCCCTGGGAAAGAATTTGGTGTTCCACGGCTTCGCGATAATCAGTTTTGGAACTTCACAGTTCGAACATATGGTGTTCGAACTGCTAACTTTTCAACGAACTGATAGGAACCCATATATTGCAACATCTTGTAACATAGTTTGTTCTTTCAACTTATTTTGTATAGTATTTCTAATGTGATTTGTATTGTATTGGATTTTACTGTATTTTATTGTACTGTATGTGGAGGTTTTCTCCCCAGGCCTCTGCTGAAAACAAGTTCTGTAGACCCAGTCAGATCACCCCGGTCAACAAATGTCAAATAAAATAAATACAATAAATAAATTCATACCTGGAGTATGTAGAACAAATGTTCTTACTGCCATAAGTAATATAATCTTAGTGGTCCATCAGTCATAAATGTAGCATGAACCGACGAACCTGTAAGTAAATATACTTGATTAATGGCTGACTTTCCCAACTGCGATAGATGAACACATCTTGCAATGAAATAACATTCGTAACATCTTCTCCTTGTCAGTAACACAACATATTAGTACCTCAGGGACCAGATGCTATTAATATTAGTTCCTTTTCCATGAGGCACACAACAATTTAAGGGAAGAATGCATTTACATATTTTATTTGTATTTCATCTCACTGTTTAATGGCAACAGGTACAGTATTGTAGTTGTTTTAGAATTACACAGTTCCGTTAATCATTTTATACAGCATGTACATTACTGTTATTATTGCATATTTTGTACAAAAGCATAAATACATGCAAATTAATTCTAACCTTCAAATGCTATCATTCTAGCCATCTGATATAATTGTAGAGCAGAAGCAGAGACCTTGATGAGACTTGAACTTATGACTCGTGGTTTGCAAGACCACTGCTCAAAACACTGAACTGCAAATGATAGCTTATATATTCAATGTTAACTTCAAATCTTAGTTTAATATTACACATGAAATTTGTATAAAACTTTCTTTGATCTGTATTATTTAACGACTATTATAATTACTATCAAAATAACATGAATACCTCTAAAAGTACGGTAACATCACTAGAAATGCAATGCCTGCAAGAAAAAATCTTCTAACATACTTAATATTTTACTTCCAGATTTTTGCCGCATATATTTCGTCTGTTGCTCCTGAAATCTGTGTTTTTTCCAACAAATCACTGAGGACTGAAATCACTAAATAATGACATCTATTTGAGTTTCAGACGTTGTATCCTTCAAAAAAATGCAGACTAACAATAATTTATTTATTTATTTTTATTTAACATTTGTTTACTGGGAAAGTCCAACTTGGAATGAAGCCAAATTTCAGCGGAAGCCCAGTAAAATATGCTCCAGATGCATGTCTTTGTAACGTGAGATGAAACCGGAGTACCTGGAGAAGACCCACACAAATGCAGGGAGGACATGCAGACTCCACACAGAAGACACTCCAGCCGAGAATCTAACCAGAAAACCTCTTGCTGTGAGGTGAGAATGCTACCACTGCACCAATTTAAGTCTGGGAAACATTACTGGCACAGACAGCTAGCAGAAACAAATCTGTTTTCATTTTGCTGTTGTTTACTGGTCAGTACTGCTGGATTTGATTGCCTAACACGAGATCAGTTAACCAGGGAATGCTTAACAATTGCTAAGACTGGATCTCTCGCTATAGTAGGGCTTAACTGACTTATATTTTTCCAAATATCAGAGCATAATCTCTGTACTCCATGCACTACAATTTAATTATTACCAGAAGTCATCATGGTAACCAGTAAGAATTAACATCTTGATTTCACTTTGATAATAAGCCACATAACTGAGTAACTGCAGCTTAATGTAAACCTGGTTGTGGGTTATTGCTCTAAGTTAATGTACACAGTTGGACATATATTTAAAGTGAATACATATTTTCAAATGCATTTTCTTTGGTAATTTTTGTGTATTCTACTTAAATGTGCAATTCTATGATATTAACCAAAAGGTTTTAATAAAATTTCTTTTGTTTTGCAGGCACATTATTTGAAAAGTAGAGTGGAATATGCAAATAAAGCTATTGTCCTATAAACACCACAGAGAGTAAAACAAAACAACATTTACAGTTATAGACCGGTGAACTGCAACTTTATTTTATCGATGGGATTGTCTTATTTCTGCCTGTTCTGGAAGACAGTAGATATAAATATGTTGTACACACCTGACAGAAATGCATCCCTCTGTTTGTTCCCTAATAGCTGTCTATTACAAAACATTACTGCAGTACAAAGCAATACTTTGCCGTAAAGTAACAAAACATGGATTGTTTCATCCAGGCGATTGCCTCTTATCTGCTTTGGCTTTACTGGGTAATGACAGCAAACTCCTTTTCCCCAAAGAATGTTGTTGTTGCTGCCGAATTAAATGACAGAACCAAATGTTTCAGGTTTCAGACTGTATTGCATTACATAATTAATAAATAAATAAATAAATAAACAGGAAGACGCACTCAGAAATACTGTATTTAGTTTTCCCCTCTGCAAATCCAAGGCAGGTTACTTTTCATAATATTATCACTCAATCAGGCCTATAGTGCTATTAAAAAAAATTGTTTGACATTTGTAGCTGTGTGCATTTTTCTGTTTTTCCAGCTGTATATTATGATTGTGAACTAAAGATTAAAATGAGAATAAGGCAGGAAGTATGTAATATTCATGTATATAATCTTTAACCTGAAATACATGCAGATAAAATAAAATAGCAGCAACAGAAACTCATGGTGAGGCACATCCAGTCCACCTCTTTTTTTCAACCTATTAAAAAATCACAAACCTTCTTTGTCCTCTTTTTATAGAACTAAACTGGACCATTTGAAGAAACGTTTTAAACTGCGAGCTTTGTCTCACCTATCTGCTCTATGACACATACTGAATACTCATTACATTCATCTGTTGTCTTTCACAAGAGATGCACTTATTTAACATTGCCAGTTACTTAATGTTGCAGAAACTCAGTTTTATACCCCCATTTTATATACCTAGTTTTTTTGAAGGATATACCGGTTACATCATAGGATCAAAGGAGGTTACTGGGCTAATGGCCCCAGAGCTCTTACAAGCCTAATCAAGTTCAACCCGTGTTCCCAAGGGTGTCTGGTTAAAGCAGACACTAAAATCAGCACCTATTGCCACTATATTTAGGTATCTGATATAGTTAATAATTTCTTTTATTTTGCTGTTTTTTCCTTCTTTGTATTATTCTTTGTTAGACCAGCATGCTTTGACTGTGTCCAGATTTAAAGAGTTTATCAGTTACTTTATTGCCTTAATTATTACTGTCTGAGTTGCTATAATCATACAAGTGTATAGAAACATGTTCTGAAGAATATGCAGAGACTTCCAGAGCAGAGATTTTCACCGACCTCAGTAGCTGCATTTTATGCAACAAATAGCTTGACCTTCCAGCCTTGCATGTAACTTATAGACCCATTCATTCCACCTTTTCCAACCTGGTGCAGTGCCTCAAATCATTCTTCAGTGGAAACTAGACTTTTAGTGAATTGACATTTATGGAGTACAAGGGGATGAGAGTCAGGCAGTGGAGGACTTTTATCCATACCTGATGAGGATTTCTCATTTATGGTCCTGCTTTTCAAGATCTCACTTTTTGATGGGTATGTAGTATATAAAATGTTGACCCCATACATGCCTTTGTAGTGTCATTATTGTATTTAGTACATAACCTGACGTAGACTCAAGAAGTGCATTTATATCCAGGGTTAGGCTTCTGGTATGTACTGGAAGACATTTCCAGAATGAATAAAAAAAAAAAACACTTCTTCCACTTGATCAGGAGTGCTTCCCATCATCCTTATATTCCTACATCACCTAGTAGGAACATCTGGCATTGGCTTCACTCTTTGAAACCTAGCAATCCTGCATTTGAACCACAACTGGATTCAATACACCAGAGGACCTGATAGTCTCATTCATTTAATTAAGGAACATCTGTCTCTATACTATAGAGTACTTTGGTGTCTCTTCCTTGCCATAATGCAATGAATAAACTTTCTTCATGATAGTAGCTATGATTTCCAAAGTTTTGCTCCTGTTATTTATTCTGACTTACTGCCCATTTTATAATCATTCATGCACAATTTTGCTTTGCTGTGAGAATTCACTTTTTTATCTATTTTAAAATTAGGATTCAGTGATTAAATTCTATTTATAATGCATGAAACTTTGTCACGCATGATATAGTTACAATATTCCTTGCACTTTTCATACAAGTGCAAGAGTTCTACATGTCCTATGTAATATAATCGACAGGAACTGCCTAAGCAGGCAACTTGTACAAGCTGTCTGCAACATGTGTGCTCCACACATGTCTGTGCAGACCCTGAGAGGAAACCCCATCCCTCTTGAAACCAAAGTGTGCACACATATACTTATCAAGACACCAGTACACCCAGATGCAAACCGATACATAAACAGAAAGGGCTGGCGATACATCAACTGCCAAGTTGTGTGTATGGCAGATGGCAGCATAACAACACACCTTCGAAGTCTCTATGATGCTGCCATATTGAGGGAAAGTGGACTGAGGGCTGCATTCTAGCAAGGTGAAATACCTGAGGGACTAATACTAGGTAAGTACAGGAGCACAGCTGGGATGTAAGTTAAGGACATCCCTCTCAACATTACCCATGCTGACCAAATGTATTTCCAGTCCGCACAACAGGTGACAGTGGTTATCCACTTGAGCTGTGGCTAATGACACCATACTGTGAACCATGCAACCTTACATAGGAGGCCTACAATAGAGCACACACAACAACAAGAAATAACATAGAGCATGTGTTTGGTGTACTGAAAGCTAAGTGCAGATGTGTGGACACATCGGGGGTGCACTGCAATACACACCTGAAAAGGCAGCACAGATGGTAACTGTGTGTGCCATGCTTCACAACATGCTAACTAGAGCACATGGTGGTCTTCCAGCTGCAGGTGTGGATGAACTACCCCAAGAACTCAAGATGTCTAAAGAGGACATCCCACAGGTATCAGAGGATGAGCAGGAGGACATAGGGGACAAAAGACACAGGCATAGGAAACATAAGGTGTGATCACAAGTGCAGGCCCAGGCAACACGGCAGTGTCTGACCCACAGCTTTGAGTCATGACAAGCCATAAGTACAGAACTACACAGATTAAACATTGATGTTCAGGTGTTGTCACACCACAGCAGCATAGATTGCATCTAATGTCAATTGTCCACTAGATGGACACACTGAGCATCAGACACAACACCATCACCATAATATATTACAATATGGACATATGCAAATGTGTCACAATGGGGATCTTCAAATCAGGCCACAACTGACACAGATGTACATGCACACTCAGGTTGTTGCATCACTGTATGGAAAACATTAAGGGACACACATCAGTGGTACACATTTCTATCTACACAGTATAATAGCATGAAAAATGAGAAACCGCTCAGGACATAATGCAGAACATTTAATAGCCACAGAAAAAATATATCACAGTAAAGTGGTAATTCAATAATATGAGCCAGCTATGTTGGTGATACTGCTGGACACACTCTAACGCAGTCTAGGGTAAACTCACTGTTGTCTCACACCATGGTACGCTGTACCACAACCATGTACAGGCACATGTTGCCCTTGTTGCTCCACAGAGGAGATTGATGGGGTGACATCATCATGATGAGGTGAAGGAACATGACTTGAGTTGAAGGCCTTATTGCAACTGGTGGGACCACGGCAGATGGGCCAGCAACTGAATTCTATGCAGGTTGGACCACAGACACTCATACTCAGTGGCCACTGGTGGTTCTGCAGCCAGGTGGCCTGCATCTCCCATGTTGCAATCTATTGGGCATAGTCTGGTAACATAGATCCCTGCTGGTATTATGACACTACTGCAGTACCATAGAGGCCAGGTTTCTACTGACTGTTCCACAGCTAACAGACTGTCATTCTGAGTGGCCAGTGCAGCCATTATCTCACCGTGTTTGCACACTTGTCCTTATTACATCACACGTAGATGGTGTGCCACATGTTCTGTGGCACGTGCAAGTGTATGGATATCTGATCAATGCTATTGTTGTGGCCATTAATTTTACTTCAGTGTACTCACACACCCTCTGTACCTGGCCGTGCACAACATCTACTTGCCTACATCTACCATGATGCCCTGCTTCAGACTGTTGTGAGGAACTGCCATCAGCAGCGATCTCATCTGGGGTATGCTGTTCACCAGCCTCACCCTGTTCAACATTCAATGTCCCATCATCCTCCAAATGGTTAGACAAGTTGATCTCCACAACTGATGCTACAGCATGCAGTAACTTCACTGTCAAAATCTTGGATGTTCTCAACATGTCAAGGTTCTGTGTGCCAGGGGCCATAATACAATGGTGAGACACATCTGAAACCACATCATGATTGCTGGATGGGTTGATGGACGATACAGATAGTTGATGTGCTACAAGTAAAAAAAGACACGATGAGGACAATGTGCTTACATCACATGATGGATATTAGCATCAAAAACATATGACATATATATCTCAATGCAATGTTACAAATAATAATGACTTAACATGAGGTCTATTGTATGTATGTTTCACAGAATCTACATAACTGGATAATGTAATTTAGTTACAAGGCCAACAAACTGACGTATGTGAGGAATACAAAGCACACACACACACACACACACACACACACACACACACACACACACACACACACACACACACACACACACACACACACACACACACACACACACACACACACACACACACACACACACACACACACACACACACACACACCTGACAGCCCTTCGTAGGAAGATGGTGTTACTGAAGAGGGATAAATTTCAACTACTGTATGGAAAAAAATCAGCATTAGTGATCACATCATTGCCACCTCCCTGGCCCAGGAAAGGGAAGAAGGACACAGTATTAATGGAGGACAACAACAGGAGTAACAGCAATGCGACACATGAAACAACATTAATAGCATACCACTGATAGACTCCTGCTGTGGAGAGGTTGTGGGTTGCACTGGGGATCCTGTATTGGGAAAATAAAGAGAAAGACAATAAAGTCATGCCTTTAACAAAAACAATACTGACAGCAACACCTATGCAACTGCAACATGGTAACAGGGGTTGCAGGTACTCACATAACAGACTTTGCAGCTGTACACCAAAAACAAGGCAGCAGCAAATGGAACAAGATGAAATAATAACTAGCAGTAGAACGACCAGCAATAAGGAAACTTGTAGCCCAAAAATAAAATATAAATCTTGCTTAATCCACAATTTCATACAGAGTTTAGCACTTTCATTCCTTCTGGAACTTCATCAGAACTCAATAAATAAAAACACAACATTCCTATCAAATACCAGTTTCAAACAGTCACATGTCTATTCCTACCAATAAAATAACTTGAACTTCAATTGTTTCAATTTTAACACAGGGTGTATGGATAAAGTGTTATTAAGACCTGGATAATGTGTTGCATTTAAAACAATTTGCCATTTTAATTTGGACATATCCAGGTGCTCTTCCACCACCCTCCCTTGTGAATCCTTCACCACCTTCTCCACTACCATAAATTTGAAAGAATGAGTAGAAAGGGTCCTAATGTGTCTGTATAGAGCATTGCTCAACTTACAGTTCCTAGTGTCAGCACTGTGCAACCTTCTCATATGTCTTACCTATGTAAAAACTTACACATAGGTTACATAACACAAGTAAACAACATTTTTGTGTCACAATTGTACCTCCCTTTAACAAAATAGGTGACATTCCTCACTGTGAAGTGGTCACTGGTCATTATATATCAACATTGTGAACAAGCTCCACATTTTTGATGCCATTTACTTGCGTATTAAGAGAACTATTAGAGCTTAGAGTTCACTACATCCAGTTCCTGTTTAAAAGACCTACCCTTCCTATATACAAACGTTGCTTTACTGTCCATTTTTTTCAATCAGTTTACTGCATACATCCATATCACTCCCAAAAATGTACCAGTTCTTTTCTATAATGTTTTTAATAGCCCTACTATCCAGGCTATAAGTAGAAATAAAACTCTTGCTGTTTACACTTTGTTCCCTGTTGTTTGCTACCATAATTGTACCATCGGTAGATATACACCATTTTGTCTTTTTCTAACCACTTCTTCTCTTATTTCTTCCAGAAATACCAATGGGTAGCCTCTTTTCCCAAACATAGACAGAACTTTGTCACATTCACTCATAAAACTTTCCATATTAGATACCTTACGTGCCACCCTCAACAACAAGAGTTTTATTTCTTTTATATAATGACCAGTGACCACTTCACAGTGAGGAATGTCACCTATTTTGTTAAAGGGAGGTACAATTGTGACACAAAAATGTTGTTTACTTTGCGTTATGTAACCTATGTGTAAGTTTTTACATAGGTAAGACTATGAGAAGGTTGCGTGATCGTATATATGAGCACAGTGCTGACACTAGGAACTGTAAGTTGAGCAATGCTCTATACAGACACATTAGGACCCATCCTACTCATTCTTTCAAATTTATGGTAGTGGAGAAGGTGGTGAAGGATTCACAAGGGAGGGTGGTGGAAGAGCACCTGGATATGTCCGAATTAAAATGGCAAATTGTTTTAAATGCAACACATTATCCAGGACTTGATGACACTTTATCCATACACCCTGTGTTAAAATTGAAACAATTGAAGTTCAAATGATTTTATTGGTAGGAATAGACATGTGACTGTTTGAAACTGGTATTTGATAGGAATGCTGTGTTTTTATTTATTGAGTTCTGATGAAGTTCCAGAAGGAATGAAAGTGCTAAACTTTGTATGAAATTGTGGATTAAACAAGATTTATATTTTATTTTTGGACTATAAGTTTCCTTATTGCTGGTCGTTCTTCTACTGCTGGTTATTATTTCATCTTGTTCCATTTGCTGCTCCCTTGCTTTTGTGTGGTTTCGACAGTTGGTTTTTGTTATTACTTCACAGCTGTACAACAGATGGGCCTGTGTTGACAAATATTGACATAAATGTCCTGTAGTTACACATTGATGCAGTCTATGAAAATTTTGCTGTAACATACCTGGTCTGTCTGAATTTGAACCTGCATGGTTTGGGCCCCCACTGAGTGTACCTGTAGTGTACAATGTCAGGGAATAGGTAATATGACAGTAAACAGCAGTGCCATGAAATGAGGCTGAGGCAATAACAAGGTAGAGGTCACAGTATCAGTTTGGAGATACTCACCTTCCATTCCCTAGTTTAGTCCCAAAGTAGATGGTCCTGTGACTATTAATGCAAACAGCATTACATATGTTGTTTGGACTACTCTATACCTCAGTTGTATGAATACATCATTAAACTTATGTTCATCATCTTCATCCTGAGTGGATATATGTGCATGGATCAATACTGCTGCTGTAAATCAAAAAACAGCATTACATGAATATGCATGTATTGTTGTTTTTGATTTACAATAAATGAATATGCATACTACAACAATATGCAGTGACTGCCTCTATTCCCAACCATGTAATGGAAAGAAAAACATACATGTTCAGCCTGGAACTCCAGCTTCAGTCCAACACATGGGTATCTGTCACTTACCTCTTGCTGTATGCAATGAGTCCAGAAATATTGTGATGTAATCAGGGAGGCAATGGAAGTCCACCACTGGTGGCATCCCTCAGTCTCTTGTAATGTCTCAATCTGTTGGCTGTATAAAGGATTGTATTTGAGCAGCATCATTTACAGGCATCATGGGATTGGTTGTGGCCTCCAACTACATTTATCATGTTGGTGAGGTCGGTCCAGATTTCATGTCTCCAAACTGTATCACCAGAATGGTCGAGGAGTCTCCATCCATGTTGCCGGAGAGCATCAATTATGATTTTATTTTCCTAGCAGGATAAATTGTCACCCCTAGGACAGCTGGCCAACTGAAAGACAGTGATACTTATATGATTATATTCCTGTCTGTGCCAATTTATACAGTTCAGTCTGTGTACAGCATATGTCAACATAAACAGTACGTATTCCTGTGCAATACAAAGTCTATATAACACTATCTGCGACAAATACTAACATCACATATAAAAAGTTACAACAATGCCCTCATACATAACATTGGTAAAATCAAAGTAAGTTGTAATATCTTTTGACCTCATGAGTAGGATTAAAACCCCTCACACTACATATATATTGAATGGAGGTCAAAAGACAACAACATCATGCCACAGGAGTCTGCATGCATTTCACCTGACAATATTACAGAAAATAACAATTGAGCAACTTACAGAAAGCATCAGAAAACTTCAGGATCACAGACAGCACTGATCCTTAGAATATTGTGCTAGTAGCAATAACACCTTTGTTAAGAAGTATTATTGAATAAATATCTGTAACAGCAACAGCACATATTTTTTGCAGTTTTCTGAGGAAACATGAATTAAGACATATCCATAATATCAGCATAACATAGTACATATGGATAGTGTTGAAATCCATACGTTTCTATAGTTACACCAGGGAGTGTGAGGAATTACTAGTAAGAATTATGAACAATCTGTAAATCTGCCTTTACATAGTGTTAACATTTGCTGTGCAAATTTGACAGTACCACTGCACATGGAACTGAACTGAATTATTTAAAATACCTGTATGCATAAATTTCAAATAAACATCACTCCAGTGACTTATAACAACTTCTGTTAAAGATAACATTTTGAGTAAAAATTAAGTTATGCAGATACCTTCGGAAATCAGTGACTTGGACAGATTTAATAATCACCAAAACAGAAATGGTTCTGATTGGCAATATACCTCTTTTACTCTGAATCACAGAATAAAAGTCCACCTAATCTGCACCCACCTTTAAGTACCATTTGCATCATACATAATAAATGAGGTTCATTAAAATTCAAATTTTTGGAATCCCATTTGTACACCTCCATGTAAATTGGCTTCATGCACTGTAACACCAAGAGGTTCTGTGCAAACACCCAAAATGTATCAATAAATGGTACCATGTGTGGCACATGCCCATTATCTACCTATTATCTGATAACTTGACATCAGAACCACCTTCAAATATTGATTTTGATACATTTACAGATCAGACCATTGCTAACTGTGAACTGAGTGGTACCTCAATGTGCATTTCTCTTAGTTCATATTTTTCAGACTTTTTTCCATTTGTGGATCATGATGGCTACTTCAAGGATGCTGAGACATGTCTGTGCACCCAACTGGACCATTGAGGAGATGACTCATAAGTTGACTGTGCACATAGCATTGGAGCAGCGAATGACAGCCAGACCTAGAAACTTTGCCATGATAGACATATAGAACCATATCATGAAGGAGCAGTAAAGACACACAGGGATCTACTGCACTGGAGTGCAGGTTGGACACTACTATGGTGACCTGCATCAGAGGAACGTGGAGGAAGCTTTGAAGGAGGGTTGTTGAGGTGTGGATGCTGCCCAAAGATCCTTACAATAAATGTTACTATGCTATGCATACCTTAGCATTCCTATGAAATTTAGATATATAGCTCTGTCCCATATATACCAGATAGATGGTTTTACATGCCCATTTAGTAGCTGCTGTGACAATTAGCTCATAGGGATAAATAAGTGGGTGTGATAACTGCTGTCACTCCAACTGTGGGTTTGACTCCCATGCTTTTAATTTATTTAATGTTTATAACATTCATAATTATGACCTTTGTAGCTATGTATATGTTTTGCAACATCTAATAACTTCATTTGACGTAGCAATTGTCTTCATGCAACACTGATACAAGTAATGCCTAGGCCATGGATGACTGCACACTTTGTCATTTTTCTGTTATAGTACCACAGTTTTCTATACTGTACCGTTATCTGTCGAAATGAAAACTCATACATAACTTCTTGAGTTCATTACTCCTAATGAAGCAAATAGTCACATTTATTTAAGACAAAAAGGAATGCCTATCCGATTGCTTACATATATGTTATCATTTATGTGTTGATAGCTGTTATTTCTTTTCAATAAAATGTCCAGTAATTGTTTGCAGTTTCTGTATTTATCCATTCTCCACAGGAATTAGAATAAACACCTGCAATGATCGTTTGTTAAAAATGAAATGCCTGCTGCCTGTTATCTTTGCTTGTAAGGAAACCAGTCGCCATACCTACATTTTGGCATGCTGTGGGCTCCAATTGACATAGAGAAAAAATATCTGTAACTCTTATCTTGGTTTACTTCACCCATAGCGTTTCTCTAGAGAAGCATATTCCAGTAATTGATATTAATATTCATGTTGTACATAGTTATGAATAACTGAGTTAGGCAGTGAATTCCTACAAATATGCCTGTAATCTGTAATGCTCTGCTAACATCAGCTTTTTAACAACAGGGTTTGTAGAGCAGTATCTATTTAGAAGGAAGAATGCATGCTGGCTGTTAGCTTGGCTTATAAGGAAACAGGCTAGTATGCCTACATTTTGGTGTGCTATGGGTTCCAATCTACACAGGGGAACATATCTGAAGCTGTAATCTTGGTGTAAAGTCAGGAGGATGGCTTAATGGTTAAGGTGTTTACCTTACAAACACAAGGCACAGGGTTTGAGTCTCACAAGGGATAATTGTCTAAGCTTAAAATGGCTTGCAAGGGCAGTTAGCTTTGTACTAATCTATGAACCTATGAACCTATGAATTCACCCTCAGCATTTCTTTAGAGAAGCATATTCCAATAATTGATATTGCCTCATATTCTGAGCATGGCCATGAATAATGTGGTTATTTGTTGAATTCCCATGAATATGCCAGTAATTTATAACACTCTGCTAACATCAGCTTTCTAACACCAGTAGTCAGGAAATCATTCTATGTTGCACAATTTATAAACAAAAGTATGGCATCTAAGTCCAAGGAAGTCATTGTTCCTGTATTCGGCATTCATCAGACTTATTACTGAGTACAATGCCCTTTGGCATGTACCAAACCAAGCATATCCAAGAAATGGAATGTCCACAGAGATTCCTCTCTAAAAGAATACATGGCATAAGTAATATGTCCTATGCAGACTGCCTCAAGGCCCTATCCCTGTATTCCCTCTCCTACAGGCTGTTGAGAGGAGATCTATGCTTGGCATATAGGATATTTTTAGACCTCAGTCTGATGGACCTCCGGCATATCTACAAAACAAACACCAGAATTACCCATTCTAAAGACTTAAACCTTGCCTGTGATATAAATAGGACCTGCTGGAGAGACACGTATATATTCCAGAGACCAGCCTGTCTTTGGAACAGGCTCCTTATCCATGTGAAGCAGAGTTCCTCCCTAATGCAATTCAAGTGTAACTTGGACAGTTGGATGGGGAACAGGAAATTCATCCCTGGCTTGGCACCTATGCCTCTAATGGACACAGGCAACTTGTAAATGGTTCATCTCCCAGGCTCCTGCTTGTAAATGTTACATCTCCCAAGCCCCTGCTTACACTTATCAAGGCTACCAGAACTTGTAACAGAGTTGGGAAGCATGGCGAGGCTTAAAAAAGGTCCTCATTGTCATTTGCCTAATAAAAACATACATATGTGGGAAGGGGTCACAGAAAAAAACAGAAAACATGCAAACAGGACCTGGTCAAAAGTCAGGATTGAACCTTGTGAAGCTGATACAGAGGAGGTAAAGACTTTAACCATTACACCAACTGGTCTCTCCAAGTAAGCAACAGGACCATTAATGCTGAACAACACACTTATACATGAAGCTTAAGACATAACCAATGCATTTAACACGTGTTACATAGCATGTCATAAACAAGCTTATTCCAAATATAAACTAGAAGAAGGAATGTCTGTAATAAAGGGCATCAATTGCCACTGTTTTGAATGTCTTCAGATCAGAAATTGTTTGAGAGTTGTGAAAGGAAGGAGTACAGGCTTCAACTCTATCAAACTGTTTCTAAAATTGCTAAAAAACACAAGTTCTTCATTCGACTACATTTTTAAAAATTTACCAAAATACTGTTATGTAAGCACCTGAATAGAAAAAAATCTTTGGTTGTTCTGAATTATAAAGCAGAAGACACAGAACAATATCCAGTTATAGACCCATATGCTGGACGTCCATACTTGGAAAGTGTTTCAAACATTGCCTCTTAAACAAGTAAATTCAACAAAAGTTATACTAAAAGTCTATGAACATCTTTCAGCACAGGTCCATAAATGGCCATGTATGATCATGTGAGCATATCTTATTGGCCTAGATGCTTGCATTGTTTGTTTTGTATTGATTTAATTCTAAACTTTACTTTTGTTGACAGTATTGAACTCTTCCACTACTGACTGAGAAGTCTATAGACAGTCTGCTGCCATCTGAAAAGAGCCACGTGTGAAGCCATCTCCTAGGCTGTTGAAAGATAGTGTTTGCCACAACCAGGAAATTTGTTTAATAGAATTCTACAGGATAATGACCCAATTAATTTTCTAGTGTTTTTTTTTAGGTGGTGTTCCAAAGACCAAATTACCCCCATAACAGCTACAAACAAATGCAGTCTGAGGATCGTGTTGCTCAATGCTAGAAGTCTAAATCTCCAAATGCACTCGCTCGAGGCACTCCTTAAAATGGAGAACATCAACATTTGTGCTGTAACAGAGACCTGGTTTAAGGCAGCAGAAAGCACCCCTGCACTACCAGGCTATAATGCATTCCACACCTTTCGGCGCTAGAACTTAGACCGAAGCTCCAAATGCGGTGGTGTCTCCATATTCATAAAGGATGCGGACACCTCCAGACTGGTAGCCCAACATAATGCATCAGAGATACTTCAGGTGCAGCTAACATTGAGTAAGACAGCAATTCAGGTTGTAGCCTGCTATAGGTCCCCAACCATGTCCCAAGACTCACACTCCACATTCCTAAGCACCCTGGAGAATATTAGGGTCCAATTAACTTCAAATAACCCTCCATTAACTGGGTAAGCTACTCATGTACCAATACGCTTGCCCAATGTTTCCTGGAGTTCATTAATTCCAATGCCCTGGACCAGCTTGTTCTTACCCCCACTAGAGGTAGCAACATCCTTGACCTGGTCATTACTAACATGGGTTTACGTTGCTCTACACCAATAGTCAACTCCTCCCTGGTTAGATCCGACCACAAACTAATCACCTTGGAAATCCACATCCCTTCCACCCCCACTGGCAAAGGTAACCACCATGAAAAACTTCTCCAAAGCTAACTTTGGGATCCTAAAAACAGAGGTGGCTAACTTCATGGCATCCATGCAAATGGAGAATAGTTGCGTGACTGCAGAATCCTAGAACAATGCACTGTACGAACACGTACACAGATGCATGGACCTCACCACACCAAATAGAACCAAGACACTCTCCTCCAAAAAAAGGAAGCCAATCTGATGGTCTCCTGTCATAAACAAACTCTACAACAGAAGGAAGAAACTGATGTGGAATAAGGTGAAGTCCCAAGACTGGTAAAACTCCCTTATCTGAGTCAACAAAAAGTTGAGATCCCTCATCAAGTCCTCTAAAGCTAGGTATGAAAACAGAATTGCAGCAGATAGTAAAGACAACCACAAGGCCTTCTATAGTTCTGTAAAGAATCTCCATGGCAATACTCAGATTTGCTCTGAGCTACTACACAATGGTACCTCCTATACCAAGCTAACAGATATTGCCAGTACACTCACCGATAGATTCAGTGCCAACTTTACCCCCCTCCCCCCCAAAGGACCAATCACAATACTAGTAGATTGCCAGGCACCCAGTATTACTGCTGCACAGGTTAAACCAGCACTGTCCAAGGCCAAGAATACAGCTTCTATGGGACCTGACAATATCCCTGGTTGTGTTCTACATGAACTACAGAGTGAACTGGAACCTCACCTGTGTGCTCTGTTCAATAACAGCCTCACCTCAGGCTTTGTCCCTGCCAAATGGCACACCGCTACAGTTATCCCTCTCCAAAAAGGAGGAGCAACTACAGACCCTGGGAACTATCGCCCCTTTAGCCTGATGAGTCTGATATGCAAAGCTGTGGAATGCATCATCATGGACCTAGTAAACAAGGATATAGAGAGTCTCCAAACTCTGGATCCCACACAGTTTAGTTTTGTGAAGGGTAGATCATGCCTGCTCAACTTGATCGACTTCTTTGAGTCAGTCAAAAGAGCTGTGATAAAGGCAAGGTGGTTCATACAGCCTACCTTGATCTGCTCAAGGCCTTTGATACCATTCCCCACTCAGGAATCATAGAAAAAGTCACTAAGCTACACATCAACCCCTATATCACTAGGTGGGTTGCAAACTGGCTCACAGGTAGAACCCACAGTGTGAAAGTAGCTGACTCCAAGTCAGACTTCTGATTAGTCATGAGTGGAGTCCCACAAGGTTTGGTCCTGGGTCCTCTCCTGTCTGGCATCTACTTCTCTGAAGTCCAGGCCAACACGAAGGGACTCTGGCTGACAATGTTCACAGACAATTGCAAGTTGGGAGCTATTATTCACTCCCCAAGTGATGTTGACATCCTACAGAATGGCCTCACTGTGACCAACGACTGGTGTCAGAACCATGGCCTTAAGCTCAATGCCAAAAAAATGTGTCATCATCCCTCTTTGAGAAAAACCCAGTTCCCATGAATTACCACTTTGATGGTAGTCCACTGAACACAGAAGACATTATAAGAGATCTGGGAACACAGGTTGACAGCAACCTCTCTTTTGATCACCACATTGCCACTGTAGTCAGAAAGATCCTTCTATGTGGCACATCTCATTACTAAGGTTCATAGATTCATAGGTTCATAGGTTCATACTAGGCTATCTGCCCGAGGGCATTTACAAGCCTAGCCCATAGTTTTGTGGCTTACGCCACCCCTTTAGTATGGGGAACTATACCCATTATTTTGCTGTGCCTCTGTTGAGCAGTGACACTGAGGTAATCCCTGGGGTATATCTGCGATCTCCCATCCATTGGTCAAGATTTCTCTTGAACAAGGCCAGCGAGGTGCTCTGCCTCACATATACCGGGATTTTATTCCACAGCATAGGGAGTCTTTGGGTGATGAATCTATCCCTCCAGCACGTCCTATTAATAGCCGTGTCGAGGTTTAAGTCTCCGCCCTTGTGGCTCTGACGGATCTAGATTTTTGAGGTGAAGCATATTCATCAAATCTGGGTTTGACATGGCCTTGTATGTTAGGCAAAGGTCACCTCTGAGCAAGCGTAGCGACTGAATAGAGCTGGAGTTCTTTCAGTCGGGCAGCATAGGACAGATGTTTGAGACCCTTTATCCTTTTGGTGAGGAACTTTTGTGGCCTCTCCAGCTGCTGCAAGTGTCGGGTCAGATACATTCGAATGGGGCATTGTACTCAATCATTGGTCTGATGAGTGATGAGCATAGGGAGACTATGACCTCCCTTGATCTAGATGAGAATCCCTTCATGATAAGGTGGGCAATGTAGAAGGTCTTCCTAACTACTTTAGCTACATGGGTGTCGAATGACAGACTACTATCAACCTGGGTCCCCAGGTCCCTGATAACTTCTTCTGTACTCAGTGGATTGCCACCTATTTGGTAGCTAGGGGTAACCTTGTTTTTCCCGAAGGGTATGACTATGCATTTTTGGCATTTAACTTTAGGCCATGGCTCTGGCACCAGTTATCCATTTCTGTGAGACCCTTCTGAAGGATATCTGTGTCAGATGTGTTTTCTACTATGGCGCCCAGTTTGCAGTCATCTGCAAACTTTGTCAGCCATAACCCTCCTGTGTTTGCTTGTACTTCGGAAAAGTAGATGCCAAACAAGAGTGGGCCCAGGACTGAGCCCTGTGGTACACCACTTGTGACAGGCTTTGAGTCTGACATGGCGCCAGCAACTCTGACCCTGTGGGTTCTGTCACTCAGCCAGTTTGCAACCCATCTTGTGATGTATGGGTTAACATTTAAGCTGATGAGTTTTTCAATGATACCCGAGTGGGGTATTGTATCAAAGGCCTTAGCCAGATCGAGGTAGGCTGTATGGACTGCCTTTCCCTCATCAATGGCTTTGGTGACTGTTTGAAAAAGTCAACCAAGTTTAGAAGGCATGATCTGCCTTTGACAAAGCCAAACTGGGATGGATCCAAAGTCTGCAAATTCCCTATGTCTTTATTTATGAGGTCCATTATGATCCTCTCCATGGCTTTGCAGATAAGACTTGTCAAGCTAATGGGCGGTAATTTCCAGGGTCGGTGGAGGCACCGCCTTTGTGAAGTGGGACCACAGTTGCAGTGCACCACTCCTGGGTACGTATCCAGAGGTAAGACTATGATTAAACAGCTGTCCTAGCTGTGGGTTTAATTCCTCGTTGAGTTCGTGGAGCACACAGCCGGGGACACCATCAGGTCCCATGGATGCTGTGTTTTTGCTTTGGAGAGAGCAGTTCTCACTTGGGCGTTGGAGATGTTTGGGGGCTGCAATCGCTTGGTATAGATATCTCTCCTTTGGGGAGGGGAGAAGTTTGCACTGAACCTGTCAGCCAGTATGTTGGCAATGTCTGTAGGATCAGTAATCTTCACATCATTTTGAACTAGTTCTGAGCATATCTGGGAGTTTCCTCCCAGGTTTCTAACATAGCTAAAGAAGGCCTTATGATTGTCTTTTGAGTCTTTAGCTATTTTTCTCTCAAAATTTGCTTTGGATGATTTTATGAGAGCTCTTAGTTTTTACTTATAGTGATCAAGGGTGTCTTACCTTTTAAGGATTTTGCTCTATCTTGTAGTAGCTTCCTCCTTTTGTTGTAGAGTTTGTTTATGGCTGGGGCCCACCAGAGTGGACGCTTGCCTTTGGTACAAAGAGTCTTTGTTTTGCTTGGGATTGCCTTATCCATGCAGTCCTGCAGGTACTGGTAGAAGGCATTTGTAAGTGATTCAGCGGCGAGTACTGTTTTCCGTCGGCTCGGGGCCTTAAAGGAGACCACTCTAGTATTTAGAAGTGTAAAGTGAGATTTGAAAGAGTTCTTTACTGTGGTCTTTTTTATTTCAGGTGGGGGTGGGATGAGGACCTCCAGCGAGATTAGTTTGTGATCTGATCTCACCAGTGAGGGTATACTTCCGGTGTTGAACATTGTGCTCCCATGTTCGTGATGATGAGATCAAGTATGTTTTCTCCTCTTGTGGGGATGGTGACTAGTTGTTCCATGGCATTTGAGTTTATGAATTCCAGGAACTTTTGGGCTAGGGTGTTTGGGCTTGAGTAGTGTTCCCAGTCTATATTAGGGTAATTGAAGTCACCTATCTCCAAAAAGGAGGAGCAACTACAGACCCTGGGAACTATCGCCCCTTTAGCCTGATGAGTCTGATATGCAAAGCTGTGGAATGCATCATCATGGACCTAGTAAACAAGGATATAGAGAGTCTCCAAACTCTGGATCCCACACAGTTTAGTTATGTGAAGGGTAGATCATGCCTGCTCAACTTGATCGACTTCTTTGAGTCAGTCAAAAGAGCTGTGATAAAGGCAAGGTGGTTCATACAGCCTACCTTGATCTGCTCAAGGCCTTTGATACCATTTAATTTATTTGAGCTTTTGTAAGAAATGTGATGCATTTTATGTGGGCAAGTCCGAAAGAAGATTACGAAATAGAATTTATGAACACATGTATGAAATTAAAACAAAATGTATGAGCAATGCCCTATATAAACATAAAACTAAATGTGAAGAGGCTGATTTTAACTTCTTTGTGCTGGAGGTAGTGAACAAGGATGTCCGGGGGGGACCCTGGGAAGACACCATCGAGTATAAGGAGCTGCTTTGGCAACTCCAACTAGAGGCCTATAATCCACCAGGTCTTAATAATTATGTGTCACTAGCCCCAGTATTAAAATTAAGGGCAGCAAAGCTTTGATATGGGTATGGAAAGCCATTGGTCCAAGAACATATTATAAAAAGAGCATATACCACTATTTTTTAAGTACAATTAGGCGCATTCTATTTTTATTTTTATTAATTCTTGTAGGTTTTTGAGTATGAGATTTCTAGTCAACAATAAAAAGGTTAAAAAGTATTGTTTCAAGCACTTTAATATAGCATTGAATGTAATGTGTTTATTTGCACACTAGAGGGAGTGATGAAATAGATAGGTTTTTAATATATGTGTTTTATTTATGTATTTATTATGGTTAAATTATTGAATTTTAAATTAAAGTTTTTATTTTCACAAATTTATTATAAGAATGAAAATTAGTAGGAAATGATGTTTTTAATAAGGAATTAAAATGTAATAAGTTTGTTTTTTAAAATAACAAAAGGGCACTTTAACAAAGGCAGTAGTTTCAATGGGATTATTCTATTAATGAAGTAATGAAGATTTTTATTGTATTATGAACTCTAATTATCTAATTAGCAAATGTATTTAAGTTGAAGGGGAAGAGTATGTGTTATTCATTTGCATCTGAGGAAGTGAGCTGAAAGCAGCGCAGGTGTGGAGACATAGCGTTTATGTTATTCAGACATTGGAGCTGTTTTGTGGATTTTCGTGCTGACTGTGGTGTTTTGTGACATTTTCGTCATTAAAACTGAAAGTAAGAGGAGCCGTGTTTGTTTACTCCACTGGTACTTTTTGTTTTGCTTGCCTTTGATACCATTCCCCACTCAGGAATCATAGAAAAAGTCACTAAGCTACACATCAACCCCTATATCACTAGGTGGGTTGCAAACTGGCTCACAAGTAGAACCCACAGTGTGAAAGTAGCTGACTCCAAGTCAGACTTCAGATTAGTCATGAGTGGAGTCCCACAGGGTTTGGTCCTGGGTCCTCTCCTGTTTGGCATCTACTTCTCTGAAGTCCAGGCCAACACGAAGGGACTATGGCTGACAATGTTCACAGACTATTGCAAGTTGGGAGCTATTATTCACTCCCCAAGTGATGTTGACATCCTACAGAATGGCCTCACTGTGACCAACGACTGGTGTCAGAACCATGGCCTTATGCTCAATGCCAAAAAAATGTGTCATCATCCCCTTTGAGAAAAACCCAGTTCCCATGAATTACCACTTTGATGGTAGTCCACTGAACACAGAAGACGTTATAAGAGATCTGGGAACACAGGTTGACAGCAACCTCTCTTTTGATCACCACATTGCCACTGTAGTCAGAAAGGTCCTTCTATGTGGCACATCTCATTACTAAGGGTTTTGCATCCAGGGCAGTCATCGAGTACAATGCCCTATTTGGCATGTACCTCACTAGACACCTGCAACAACTGGAGAGGCTGCAAAAGTACCTCACAAAGAGGATCCTAGGCCTTAAACACTTGTCCTGTATGGACAGACTCAAAAAACTCCAATTATTCTCTGTCTCATATTGGCTACTTAGAGGCGATCTCTGCTTGACTTACAAAGCCATGTCTGACCCAGCTCTGTTAGAAATGTGACATCTAAAGAAATCCCAATCCCTCTACACCACATGCTCCAGAGACCTCAACCTCATTACCACAATTAATAGAACATGCTGGAGGGACAGGTTCATAACCCAGAGACTGCCCATACTATGGAACAGACTTCCCATACATGTCAAGCAGAGCACCTTGCTGACCCTCTTCAAGGGAAATCTTGATGAGTGGATGGGAAACAGAAAATTCACCCCAGGGATAACACCAGTGGCTATACTCGACAGAGACACTGGGAACTAAGGTTAGGTGGCACTATGCCAGGGTAATCCTATGGCTAGGCTTGTAAAGGCCCCAGGGCCATTAGCCTACTACACACCTATGAACCTATGAACCTATTCTTGTTATACTCTGACTTCTAACTTTAACATTCTAATTGGTTATGATTGGACCCCTGTACAATATGCATAAATTCCTCAACATGCAATTAATAAATAGGATCATGCTGTGGATGGAAATCATATTGCTTTGTATAATCATTCATGTGCATATAAATATTATACAACCAGCCTTGTATATATTTCATTAATCTGTCACTGTGCAGAAAGTTCTTTTAATGGGTTCCCTATTACATTCTCGAAGATGCACTTACCCGAATACGTGAACGCTGACATGTCTTCATTGAACTGCGTAAACATCGATCATCCTGAAGCACGAAATCTGAAACATCGAATTGTCATGGTCAGCCTTTCCGTGGTATAGCTTCGTAAGGTAAGTGTGCGATAGTTACGGACCTTAGGGTTAGGGTGTGGGTTAAGGTAAGTGCATAGATGGTAATGTATGTGAGATTTAGTGTAGGGTTAGATGTAGGGTTTTGTTACGTGTATGTGTGTGGATTATTTAGTTTGTTTGGGTATAGCTTGTCAGGGTAAGTGTGCGATAGTTACGGGCCTTAGGGTTAGGGTGCAAGTTAAGGTAAGTGCATAGATGGTGGTATATGCAAGATGTAGTGTAGGGTTCATAGGTTCATAGGTTCATAGGTTTATACTAGGCTATCTGCCCTAAGGCATTTATAAGCCTAGCCCAGAGTTTTTGTGGCTTACGCCACCCCTTATGTTAAAAAAATACTGTGCCCATTAGTTTGTTGTGCCTCTGTCCAGCAGTGACACAGAGATGATTCCCAGGGTAAACCTACGATCTCCCATCCACCGGTCAAGATTTCTCTTGAACAGAGCCAGCAAGGTGCTCAGCCTCACATGGACCGGGATTTTATTCCACAACATAGGGAGTCTCTGGGTGACAAATCTATCCCTCCAGCATGTCCTATTTATATCCGTGCTAAGGTTTAAGTCACTTGCTCTAGTGGATCTGGTAGATTTGGATTTTTTGAGGTGGAGCATGTCCATTAATTCCGGGTTGGACATGGCCTTGTATGTCAGGCACAGGTCACCTCTGAGCAGATGGTATGCGAATGAATAGAGCTGGAGTTTCTTCAGTCTGGCAGCATATGACAGATTTTGGAGTCCCTTTATCCTTTTGGTGAGGAACTTTTGGGGTCTCTCCAATTACTGCAGGTGTCGGGTGAGATACATCCCGAATGGGGCATTGTACTCGATCATTGGTCTGATAAGTGAAGAGTACAGGGGAACAATGACCTCACGTGATCTGGATGTGAATCCCTTCATGATCAGGTGGGCAATGTAGAAGGTTTTTCTAACCACTTTAGCAATGTGAGTGTCAAAAGAAAGGCCACTGTCAACCTGGGTCCCCAGGTCCTGATAACCTCTTCTGTGCTTAGTGGATTGCCACCTATATGGTAGCTTGGGGTTACCTTGTTTTTCCCGAAGGGTATGACTATACATTTTTTGGCATTTAACTTCAGGCCATGGTTCTGGCACCAGCTATCAGTTTCCGTGAGACCCTTCTGAAGGATATCTGTGTCCGATGTACTTTCCACTATGGCTCCCAGTTTGCAGTCATCTGCAAACTTTGTCAGCCATAGTCCTCCTATGTTAGCCTGTACTTTTGAGAAGTAGATGCCGAACAACAGGGGGCCAAGGACTGAGCCCTGTGGGACACCACTTGTGACCGGCTTGGAGTCTGACATGGCGCCAGCTACTCTAACCCTGTGGGTTCTGTCCTTTAGCCAGTTTGCAACCCATCTTGTGACATATGGGTTTACATTTAAGCTGGTAAGTTTCTCTATAATACCCGAGTGGGGTATTGTGTCAAAAGCTTTTGCAAGGTCAAGGTAGGCTGTATGGACTGCCTTTCCCTCATCAATGGCCTTGGTGACTGTTTCGAAGAAGTCGACCAAGTTCAAAGGCATGATCTGCCCTTGACAAAGCCAAACTGGGTCGGGTCCAATGTCTGCAAGTCCCTATGTCTTTGTTTATGAGTTCCATTATGATCCTCTCCATAGCTTTGCAGACCAGGCTTGTTAAGCTTATGAGGCAGTAATTACCAGGGTCCGTAGAGGCACCGCCTTTGTGGAGTGGGACCACAGTTGCCGACGCCACGCCTTGGGCACGTAGCCTGTGGTGAGGCTGAGATTAAACACCTGCCTTATGTGCGGGTTTAGTTCCTCATTGAGTTCGTAGCACACAGCCGGGGACACCATCCGGTCCCATTGATGCTGTGTTTTTAGCTTTAGAGAGAGCAGCTTTCACCTGCGCATTGGAGATGTCTGGGAGGCTGCACTCCGCTGGGATAGTTATCTCTCCTTTTGGGGGAGAGGGGTGAAGTTGCACTGAACCTGTCTGCCAGTATGTTGTCAATGTCTGTGGGTTCAGTGATTTTTGTATCATTTTGGACTAATTCTGAGCATATCTGGGAGTTTCCACCCAGGTTTCTAACATAGCTGAAGAAGGCCTTATGATTGTCTTTTGAATCTATGGCAATTTTTCTCTCAAAGTTGGCCTTGGATGATTTTATTAGTGCTCGTATTTTTTTACTAATAATGATCAAAGGTGTCTTCTCTTTTATGGATTTTGCTCTATCATGTAACAGCTTTCTCCTCTTATTGTAAAGTTTGTTTATGGCTGGGGTCCACCAGACTGGACGTTTGCCCTTGGTGGAAAGAGTCTTGGTTTTATTAGGGATTGCCTGATCCATGCAGTCCTGGAGGTGTTCGTAGAAGGCATTTGTAAGGGATTCCGCAGCTTGGGTTGTGGTTTCCACTGGCTCGAGGGCCTTGAAGGATACCACACCAGTCTTGAGTAGTGTGAAGTTTGCTTTAGAGAAGTTCTTCACTGTGGTCTTTTTTGTTTGGGGTGGGGCGGGATGTGGATATCCAGTGAGATTGGTTATGATCTGATCTCACCAATGAGGGATATACTTCCGATTGTGGAGCATTTTGTCCCCATGTTTGTGATGATGAGCTCTAGTATATTTTCTCCTCTTGTGGGAACGGTGACTAGTTGTTCCATGGCATTTGAATTTATGAACTCCAGGAACCTTTGGGCTAGAAAGTTTGGGCTTGAGTAATGTTGCCAGTCTATATTCGGGTAGTTGAAGTCACCCAATATAATGGTGTTTGGAGATACTTTTATACCCTCCAGTGTCTTCAGGAAGGCTGTGTGGGGTTCCTGAGTTTGAAAGGGTGGCCTGTAGCATGCTACAAATTGTAGAGCAGTTTTGCCTATAGTTAATTGCACCTGGATGGTTTCCGATGCTTCGTGCGTTGCCACCAACCTGGAGGTGTGGGTATCCTTGATGAATATGGATACACCCCCTCCTTTTGTGGTGTGGTCCGGGTTTTGAGGCCGGAACGCATGATATGAGGTAAAACCTGATAGTGCCGGGGTGCTCTCAGGAGCCTTGAACCAGGTTTCAGTCACAGCACAGACATCGATGTTCTCCATACTGAGAAGGGCCTCGAGTGCATGCATTTTGAGATTTAGACTTCTGGCATTGAGCAGCATTACCTTTAGTTTCTTCCCATTTTTGTTTTCTAGGGTGGTAGGTTTAGAATTTGAGCCTTGCCTAAAAAAGGCACTATGGGGGTGGCAAGAGCCTTAGCCAATATCTGGAATCCCAGGGGTGACAGGTGCAAGCCATCCCTTGCGAAGCAACGTGGCTTGTCAAGCATGTCATTCCAGGCAGACAGACACTGGATCCCCTTTGAATGACACCAGTAATTAAGCCAATTGTTAAAGCTGATCATCTTGTCTCTATGTTGTGGCATCATTCTTGGTGAAGGAAGGATGCTGCTCAGGGTCAGGGTCATACCTGCCTGGGCTACATAATCAGAGAGCTCCTCTACGTCTCTTTTCATGTAGTCCAGGGAGGTACGTCTCAGGTCGTTCACACCAGCATGGACAATGACTGTGTCATATTTGTACTTGCTGTGGAGTGACCCGAGTGCTTGTGTTATGTGGCGGATTCTAGCACCCGATAGGCAGCTTACTGTGACCCTCTCCTTGTTCAGCCTGGTGAGTGGGACGTCAGTGTGTCTGACTATGGAGTCACCTATGACAAGTATGTTTGGTGTTGTATTTGGCCTTAAGGGCTGTGACTGCTTGCACACTGATTTTGTGTTTATGTGTTGCCTGTGGTGTGTCATGAGGTGGCGGTTGCTTGGGTGTCTGCTTTGGAGGCCTCTGCTGTTTAGGTAAATTTTGCTCAGAGCCTCCGAGTATGTCTTTGTGTGTTTATGTGTTTGATTCATTGTTGTGATAGCTTTATGTGAGACTGGTTTTGTGGTGTGTGTAGTTGCCTTCTCCTCCTGTCTCGTCTTGCCAGTCCTGAGTTGAGAGAGCTCAGCCTCCAGTTTGGCTAAATAGCTGCATCTCTCGCAAGTATTTGTGTTATGTGGGAGGAGGAGAGGGTTGTCCGTGTACATGAGGCAATTGTAACATTGCCTCAGTATTCCCAGATTCACCAACTGGACAGGAGAGGACGCCAGCATCTGGCCCTTCGGCATGCTAGAGAAATTAAGAAGTTTGGGGTGTAACTGAATGAGAGATGACTTAGTAAGGAAGTGGGTACTCCTGGGGGGGGGGTCGCTAGTGAGGGACTTTGTATAATACAGAAGTGCTAAGCCTGAAAAGAAGATGCTTTTAAGACAAGTGCTGAGATTTTTTTTTTTTTTTTGGAGAAAAAAAAAAAAAAGCTTTTGAGGAACAAGTGCTGCGCTTTTTAGTTAAGGGATATACTGTTTAGATTACAGTTAGAAATAGGGTTAGAAATAGGGTTTAGTTTAGGGTTAGAAGTAGGGTTTTGGTTAGTGTATGTATGTGTTTATTTAGTTTGTTTGGGTAGGTAGTATATAGCGGGCGGTGGGGTGGGACAACTATGACAGTTCGCGCTTTTGAATTTCATGGTTTAGGGCGTTTGGTGTATTAGCGGGTCGCGGAATATGTGTCGGCGTTTATGTATTCAGTTAAGAGGGCATTCGAGCTTGCAATATAGACCCCTTGTAATGTCTTGAAATATATATTATATATCAAACCTCAATCTGTGTAATTTTTATTTTACAAATTTAATTAGGGAAGTACTACTCTTAATGGTTTTAATTCACTATTCAGTAGACTAGTCCCATAACCATCTTCCATTTTTGATTCAGCATAAGATTTTCATCTTATCCTCCATGCTACATTATTTTCTTCCTCCTCTTGTCAGAATGTGACCTTGAAAAGTTGCTGCACAATGAGTCATAGATTCATAGGAAGGTACTAGGCTATCTGCCCAAAGGCATTTATAAGCCTAGCCGGAAAGTGTTGGCTTTCGCCTCCCTTTAGATTAGTTCCCTGTGCCTCTGTCCAGCCGAGTCATTGAAGTGATCCCCTGGGTAAACTTTCTGTTTCCCATCCACTTGTCAAGGTTTCTCTTGAAGAGGGTTAGCGAGGAGCTCTACCTAATGTAGATTGGAATCCTGTTCCAGAACATGGGAAGTCTCTGGGACAAGAATTTATCCCTCCAGCACATCCTATTTATTGTTGTGTTGAGGTTCAGATCCCTAGAGCATGTGGCTCAAGGGGATATGATTTTCTTTAGGTGGAGCATGTCCATCAATTTTGGGTAAGGCATGGCCTTGTATGTCAAGCAGAGATCACCTCTGAGTAGGCGGTATGCAACCGAGTATAGCTGGAGTTTCTTTAGTCAAGCTGCATAGGGCATCTGTTTGAGGCCAGTGATCCTCTTGATGAGGTACTTCTGTGGTCTTTCCAGCTGTTGCAGGTGTCTTGTAAAGTACATCCCAAATGGGGTGTTGTACTCTGTGATGGGTCTGATGACTGATGAATAGAGGGGCACAATGACCTCCTTTGATCTGGATGCAAACCATTTTGTGATTAGGTGGGCCACATAGAAGGATTTTCTCACCACTTTGGCAATGTGATTGTCAAAGGAGAGGTTACTATCTACTTGGGTCCCCAGATCCCTTATTACATCTTTTGTATTTACGGGGCTACCACCTATGTGGTAGTTTGTGGGTACTATGTTTTTTCCAAAGGGGATGACTATGCACTTTTTGGCATTTAGCTTGAGGCCATGGTTTTGACACCGGGTATCTGTCTCAGTGAAACCCTTTTAGAGGATGTCTGTGTCAGCCAGAGAGTCAATTATAGCCCCTAGTTTGCAGTCATCTCCGAACTTGGTCAGCCATAGTCCTCCTGCACTAGCCTGTACCTCTGAGAAGTATATGCCAAACAGGAGGGGTCTTAGGACTGAGCCCTGGGGAATGCCACCTGTAACCGGTTTAGATTCAGACCTAGCTCCTGCAACTCTTACCATGTGGGTTCTGTCCATGAGCCAGTTGACAAACCATCTTGTGATGTAGGGGTTTATGTTAAGGCTGGTGAGCTTGTCTACAATACCTGAATGGGGAATGGTGTCAAAGGCCTTTGCGAGGTCTAGGTAGGCTGTGTGGACCACCTTTCCCTTCTTCTATAGCCTTGGTAACTGTCTTAAAAAAGTCCACCAGGTTCAAGAGACATGATCTGCTCTTAACAAAGCCAAACTGGGTAGGGTCCTGTGTTCGGAGATTCCCATTGTCTCTGTTAATGAGATCAATGATGATGCACTCCATAGCATTGCAGACCAAGCTAGTCAGGCTTATAGGGTGATAGTTCCCATGCTCTGTTGTGGCTCCACCTTCCTGGCGCAGAATAACCGTTGCTGTGTGCCACTCTATGGGCATGTAGCCTGTGGAAAGGATGAGTTTGAACAGTGTGTTTAGGTGAGGGGTTAGTTCATCTTTGAGCTTGTGTAGGATGCAACCTGGAACACCTTCCAGTCCCATTGATGCTGTGTTTTTGGCTTTGGAGAGGGCTGTTTTAACTTGAATGCCTGTGATTTCAGGAGCACTACATTCTTTTGGTATGATTATGGGCCCTATTGGGGGTGAGAGGGGGTGAAGTTTGCACTGAACCTGTCTGCCAGGATGTTGGCGATATCAGTCGGTTCAGTGTATTTTGTGTCATTCTGCACCAACTGCGAGCAGATCTGAGAAATGCCACTTAGATTCTTGACATAGCTAAAGAATGCCTTGTGGTTATCTTTGGAGTTCTTGGCAATTTTTCTTTCGAAGCTAGCCTTGGATGATTTTATGAGGGATCATAGTTTCTTGCTGATACTGATCAGGAATGTCTTCCCTTCTTGGGATTTTACTCTTTTCTGTACTAGTTTCCTCCTTCTATTGTACAGATTGTTTATGACAGGGGTCCACCAGACTGGTTTACTTTTCTTGGAGGAGTGAGTCTTGGTTTTTCTTGGGATAGCATGATCCATGCATTCTTGTAGGTGCATGTAGAGTGCACTTGTAAAGGATTTTGCAGCT